>NC_072382.2:46187500-46787678 GCF_028885625.2 Pongo pygmaeus
ATAATGACATTCAATATTTGCAATTGTGAGACTACGCTCCCAGGAATAATAACTAATTATTTGTTGAGAGGGGGTATTTTGGCCTATTTTAAACATTTATTCTCCAGATAATTTCAATTAAAATCATAAGCCAGCATAGTTAATGCCATTTTTTCTCCCCAAAATAGTTTCTTGTATTCAAAATAACAGAACTGGGAGAATACCTGGTATTATGAGAACATTTATAAGGATTTGAATTTAAGGCATTTCCTTTTTATGAGGGATAGAGAGGAAAAAAGTAGTAACCTTGTATTTAGACATATACAATATTTTCTCTGTCTTTTGTGGCAACATTTATTCATTTACATCTATTGTGTATGCACTAAATTTGGCATTAACTGTAAAAAACCAGATGCTTAAACTGATCAGAGCCCATATGAGAGTCTTCATCAGTAGACTGTTTTTACTCAGGCTGAGTTGGTTTTAAAGTATTTGCAAAACTGGTAACAAGACATTCCAATTTTTTTAACTGCCTTTGTGAAGTTGAGCCATTTTTTTCCACTTCAGATATGTCTCTTTTCTCTTTTCCTGGCATTTCCTGGAGCAATCACAAATGTAGAATATGTAGCTTCCCATATCAGTGTAAGCAAATTCATTTTGATGTGAAGAACTATTTACCACACTGAGTTCCAATGTTATGCAAGTTGTCAGGGAAACTCCAAGGACCAAGTGCCTCCCTTCAAAAAATGTCTAGCTCTTTAATCAGCTTCCTGCAGAAATTATGCGTATTCCCAACTAAGCCTTTAGTGATGTCACCTTTTCGCAACTGCTGTAATGACCCAGAACTGGCTACATTTCTTAAAAATCCTCTTCTTACTTGCAAAATTCTTTGTGTCTACTCCGTATCATTATTTTAGTAATTCTTTTGTTTCAATAGCACATCATTCCTGTTTTAAGTGTTCTCTCTTTTTGTCTGTCATTACTCTAAGGAAATAAGTTGACTATTTGATTTACCATTCTTGAAATGTCATGTGTCTTCAATATTTGATGCTTGGTTCTGGTACCAAACGATCTCATTTGTCTGGATAGTCTTCCTTTTTTGTTCACAAATATCTAGTTAATCCAACATTTTGAGAGGCAGCTTTAGTAGTATGGTTAGACTCTGGTGCCCTGGGCTGGGGTTTAATCCTGGTTCCCTACTTACTATCTGTAATTGACCTTGAGCAAGTCAGTGAGCTGGCCTGTGCTTCAGGTTCTTTATCAACATAATGGGTGAATGTGAGAATTAAATTTATTAATATTTGTAAACCAATTAAAACCATACCTGACATACGGTAAGTATTTTTAAAAGTCAGAAATGGCATTTCCTACAGGTCACATCAGGAGATAGCTGTGGAATAACAGAACAAGAACCTCATCTGAAACCAGAAGATGTGGATTCTCATTCTGTCTCAGCTATGTAGCAGTTGTGAGATTGAGGCAACTGACTTTGCCTTCTTGGGCTTTAGCTTTTGCAAAACTGAGCTCTCTTTACATTTCTTAAATTCTGTGAGCCTATAGTATTTTTTACAAGAGGAGATATTGATCTGTCACTGAAACCTAGTCCACTTTCACATAAATGTGTGAAAATTCACAATGTACAAACACTCATGACCGTTTAAATACTTGGGTTTTAGAGCCAAACCCCTTTTAAAGGTGGCCTCAACTCCTGTTAGTTGTGTGACCTCAGGTAAATTTCTTAACACCTTTGTCCCTCAGTTTTCTCAACCATAAAATCAGGATTACAATAATAATCATATTAGGTCGATACGAAAATAAATAAATACAAAGCATGTAGAACAACATATGACATCATAAACTCAATAATGCATGATAACTATAATCACTATTATCTTCAATCCAATTTGCCATGCAATTAATTACCAGATTGCACCAACCATATGTAAGGCACTGTGCTGGGTAATACAAGGTCCAGAACGTTGATTGAATATGTTTCCTACTCTCAAGGTACATATGATTTATTAAGGCTAAACTCAAGTGGATGTCCAAATAATACAAGACAAAATGTGAAATAAAGAAGTTCAAATTTGAGACTAGTTCAACAACTTTTTAAATAGTCCTTGAGATAGTATAAGCACAGAATAAACTAGATGAATGAAGGGAACCAACAAAGGGTACACTACGGGGACAGAAGTGGCAGCTAGTGAAGCTAAAGAAGATGTAGGAGGGAAACAGTCAAGGCTGATAACAGTCGCCATTGATTAAGCAATGCCCATGTGACTGGCACTGTGTTAACAGTGTTTTTTGCCATTTTTATATACTTTATTTTATTACTATTTTTTAATCATACTTTAAGTGCTGGGATACACGTGCAGAACATGCCAGTTTGTTACATAAGTATACACGTGGAATGGTGGTTTGCTGCACTCATCAACTCGTCATCTACATTAGTTATTTCTCCTATTGCTATCCCTCCCCTAGTCCCCCAGTCTCCAAGAGGCCTCAGTGTATGATGTTGCCCTCCCTGTTTCCATGTGTTTTCATTGTTCAACTTCCAATTATGAGTGAGATCATGTGGTGTTTGGTTTTCTGTTCTTGTGTTAGTTTGCTGAGAATGATGGTTTCCAGCTTTATGCATGTCCTGGCAAAGGACATGAACCCACCCTTTTTCATGGCTTCATAGTATTCCATGGTGTATATGTGCCACATTTTCTTTATCCAGTCAATCACTGATACACAACTGGGTTGGTTCCAAGTCTTTGCTATTGTGAACAGTGCTGCAATAAACACACATGTGCATGTGTCTTTATAGTAGAATGACTTATAAACCTTTAAGTATATACCCAGTAATGGCATTGCTGGGTCAAATGGTATTTCTGGTTCTAGATCCTTAAGGAATCACCACACTGTCTTCCACAATGGTTGAACTAGTTTACACTCCCACCAACAGTGTAAAAGCATTCCTATTTCTCCACATCCTCTCCAGCATCTGTTGTTTCCTGACTTTTTAATGATCGTCATTGTAACTGGCATGAGATAGTATCTCAATGTGATCTTGATTTGCATTCTCTAATGACCAGTGATGATGAGTTTTTTTTCATGTGCTTGTTGGCTGCATAAATGTCTTCTTTTGAGAAGTGTCTGTTTATATCCTTCACCCACTTTTTGATGGGGTTTTTTGTTGTTTTTTTTTCTTGTAAATTTGTTTAAATTCCTTGTAGATTCTGGATATTAGCCTTTTGTCAGATGGATAGATTGCAAAAATTTTCTCCCATTCTGTGGGTTGCCTGTTCACTCTGATGATAGTTTCTTATGCTGTGCAGAAGCTCTTTAGTTTATTTAGATCCCATTTGTCTATTTGGGCTTTTGTTGCCATTGCTTTTGGTGTTTTAGTCATGAAGTCTTTGCCCATGCCTATGTCCTGAATGGTATTGCCTAGGTTTTCTTCTAGGGTTTTTATGGTTTTAGGTCTTATATTTAAGTTTTTAATCCATCTTAATTTTTGTATAAGGTGTAAGGAAGGGGTCCAGTTTCAGTTTTCTGCATATGGCTAGCCAGTTTTCCCAATAGCATTTATTAAATAGGGAATCCTTTCCCCTTGGCTTATGACAGGTTTGTCAAAGATCAGATGGTTGTAGATGTGTGGCATTATTTCTGAGGCCTCTGTTCTGTTCCATTGGTCTATATATCTGTTTTGGTATCAGTACCATGCTGTTTTGCTTACTGTAGGCTTGCAGTATAGTTTGAAGTCAGGCAGCATGATACCTCCAGCTTTGTTCTTTTTGCTTAGGATTGTCTTATCTATGTGGGCTCCTTTTTGGTTCCATATAAAATTTAAATTAGTTTTTTTCTAATTCTGTGAAGAAAGTCAATGGTAGCTTTATGGGGAGAGCATTGAATCTATAAATTACTTCAGGCAGTATGGCCATTTTCATGATATTGATTCTTCCTATCCATGAGCATGCAATGTTTTTGCATTTGTTTGTGTCCTCTCTTATTTCTTTGAGTAGTGGTTTGTAGTTCTCCTTGAAGAGGTCCTTCACATCCCTCATAAGTTGTATTCCTAGGTATTTTATTCTCTTGGTAGCAATTGTGAATAGGAGTTGACTCATGATTTTGCTCTGTTTGTCTATTATTGGTGTATAGTAATGCTTGTGATTTTTGCACATTGATTTTTTATCCTGAGACTTTGCTGAAGCTGCTTATCAGGTAGGTTAAGGAGATTTTGGGCTGAGAGGATGGGGTTTTCTAAATATAAAATCATGTCATCTGCAAACAGAGACAATTTGACTTCCTCTCTTCCTATTTGAATACCCTTTATTTCTTTCTCTTGCCTCATTGCCCTGGCCAGAACTTCCAATACTGTGTTGAATAGGAAGTTGAGAGAGGGCATCCTTGTCTTGTGCTGGTTTTCAAAGGGAATGCTTCCAGGTTTTACCCATTTGGTATGATATTGGCTGTGGGTTTGTCATAAATAGCTCTTATTATTTTGAGACACGTTCCATCAATACTTAGTATATTGAGAGTTTTTAGCATGAAGGGGTGTTGAATTTTGTCAAAGGCCTTTTCTCCATCTATTGAGTTAATCATGTGGTTTTTGTCATTGGTTCTGTTTATCTGATGGATTACCTTTTTTGATTTGTGTATGCTGAACCAGGCTTGCATCCCAGGGATGAAGCTGACTTGATCATGGTGGATAAACTTTTTGATGTGCTGCTGGATTTGGTTTGCCAGTATTTTATTGAGGATTTCTGCATTGATTTTCATCAGGGATATTGGCATGAAATTTTCTTTTCTTTTTTTGTTGTTGTTGTATCTCTGCCAGGTTTTGGTATCAGGATGATGTTGGTCCCATAAAATGAGTTAGGGAGGAGTTCCTATTTTTCTATTGTTTGGAAAAGTTTCAGAAGGAATGGTACTAACTCCTCTTTGTCTCTCTGGTAGAATTGGGCTGTGAATCTATCTAGTCCTGGGCTTTTTCTGGCTGGTAGTCTATTAATTACTGTCTCAGTTTCAGAACTTGTTATTGGTCTATTCTGCTTTCTTCTGTGGGCATTTAGTGCTATAAATTTCCCTCTAAACACCGCTTTAGCTGTGTCCCAGAGATTCTGGTACATTGTGTCTTTGTTCTCATTGGTTTCAAAAAACTTATTTATTTCTTTCTTAATTTTATTATATCATTAATAATGATATCCTGTCTTCCACTTGATCAATTTGGCTATTGATACTTGTGTGTGCTTCACAAAGTTCTCCTGCTATGTTCTTCAGCTCCATCAGGTCATTTATGTTCTTCTCTAAACTGGTTATTCTAGTTAGCAATTCCTCTAGCCATTTTTCAAGGTTCTTAGCTTCCTTGCATTGGGTTAGAACATGCTCCTTTAGCTCAGAGGAGTTTGCTATTACCCACCTTCTGAAGAATACTTCTGTCAATTCATGAAACTCATTCTCTGTCCAGTTTCGTTCCCTTACTGGAGAGGAGCTGTGATGCTTAGGGGGAGAAGAGGCATTCTTGTTTTCGGAATTTTCAGCCTTTCTGCGCTGGTTTTTCCTCATCTTCATGGATTTATCTACTTTTGGTTTTTGATGTTAGTGATCTTCAGATGGGGTTTCTGTGTGGATGTCCTTTTTGTTGATGTAGATGCTATTCCTTTCTGTTTGTTAGTTTTCCTTGTAACAGTCAGGCCTCTCTGCTGCAGGTCTGCTGGAGTTTGCTGGAGGTCCACTCCAGACCCTGTTTCCCTGGGTATCACCAGCAGAGGCTGCAGAACAGCAAAGATTGCTGCCTGTTCCTTCCTCTGGAAGTTTTGTCCCAGAGGGGCACCTGCCATATGCCAGCCAGAGCTTTCCTGTATGAGGTGTCTCTCAACCCCTCCTGGGATGTGTCTCCCAATCAGGAGGCACAGGGGTCAGGGACCCACTTGAGGAGGCAGTCTGTCCCTTAGCAAAGGTCGAGAACTGTGCTGGGAGAACCACTGCTCTCTTCAGAGCCAGCAGGAAGGAATATTTATTTATTTATTTAATTAATTTATTTTTTTGAGATGGCATCTTGCTCTGTTGCCCAGGCTGGAGTGCAGTGGCACAATCTCGACTCACTGCAAGCTCCGCCTCCCGGGTTCACACCATTCTCCTGCCTCAGCCTCCCGAGTAGCTGGGACTACAGGCGCCCACCACCACGCCTGGCTAATTTTTTGTATTTTTTGTAGAGACAGGGTTTCACTGTGTTAGCCACAATGGTCTTGATCTCCTGACCTCATGATCCACACGTCTCGGCCTCCCAAAGTTCTGGGATTACAGGCGTGAGCCACCGCGTCCAGCCAGGAATATTTAAATCTGCTTAAGCTGCACCCACAGATGCCCCTTCCCCCAGGTGCTCTGTCCGAGGGAGATGGGAATTTTATCTATAAGCCCCCGACTGGGGCTGCTTCTTTTCTTTTAGAGATGCTATTCCCAGAGAGGAGGAATCTAGAAAGGCAGTCTGGCTAAGTGGCTTTTCAGAGCTGTGGTAGGCTCCACCCAGTTTGAACTTCTGGCAGCTTTGTTGACACTGTGAGGGGAAAACTGCCTACTCAAGCCTCAGTAATGGCAGATGCCCCTCCTCCACCAAGCTCAAGCATACCAGGTTGACTTCAGACTGCTGTGCTGGCAGTGACAATTTCAAGCCAGTGGATCTTAGCTTCTTGGGCTCCCTGGGGGTAGAATCCAATGAGCTAGACCACCTGGCTCCCTGGCTTCAGCCTTTTCCAGGGAAGTGAATGGTTCTGTCTTGCTGGCGTTCTAGGGGCCACTGGAGTATGAAAAAAAAACTCCTTCAGTTAGCTCCCTGTCTGCCCAAACTGCCACCCAGTTTTGCGCTTGAAACCCAGGGCCCTGGTGGTATAGGCACCCAAGGGAATCTCCTGGTCTGCAAGTTGCGAAGACCATGGGAAAAGCATAGTATTTGGGTCAGAATGCACTGTTCCCCATGGCACAGTCCTTCATGGCTTCCCTTGGCTAGGGGAGGGAGTTCCCTGACCCCTTGTACTTCCCGGGTGAGGCAGCACCCCATCCTGCTTTGGCTCACCCTCCGTGGGCTGCACCCACTGTCTAACCAGTCCCAGTGAGATGAGCCAGGTACCTTAGTTGGAAATGCAGAAATCACCCGCCTTCTGCATTGATCTTGCTGGGAGCCACACACTGGAGCTGTTTTTATTGGGCCATCTTGCCCAAGAGTTTTAAATACATTTTCATGGTGGTAGAGCATGTTTCCAAAAATGGTCACATCAATAGTGCTTCTCACCCATGTGCCCCTTTGTAATGTGACCTTGTCATTCTCTCATCAAGAGTCAGAATTTATTCCCCTTATTCTAAAATCTGGTCTACCCTATTATTGCCTAATTTGATCAATAGAATATAGTAGAAAGGGTATTAAGCAACCTTCATGTCTGAGCCTTAAGAGGTCTATAGCCTTGGTCTTTGCTTCTTAGAACACTCCTTCTTAGAACCCAGGTGCCATGCTGTGAGGAGATCAAAATACCACATACGACAACCAGGTGGAGAAAAATGGAGGCCCCTGACTGACAATCATTACTAGCAACTGCCAGCCATGTGAATGAGGTGATTCTGGAGCTCTTAGCCATCCTACTGCTGATAAGAAGAACCCACCGCCCCCCGCCCCCAGCTAATCTACATAATCATGACAAATAATCGCTGGTCATTCTAACTCACTAAGGTTTGGATACTTTGTTTTATAGCAACAGACAACCAAAACAATCTTACTTAATTTTGACAACAATCCCATGAAGGTACACATTTACCTTTATTGCACAGATAAGCAACTAGAAATCAGAGAGGTTAAGCAACTTATCCAATGTCACAGTTCTCCTGTGTGGCAGAGTTGGGATGAATGTCAGTCAGCTATGAAATCTGAATGACTGAGTAATTTGTAAGACCAGTAACCAAAAAAAATCTGTAAAGAGAGGAGTAATTTAGAGAAAAATCAGACAACTTGTTGATGCTATTTTTTATAACACCAGAATTATAAACAAAGCAGGGTAAACTGATAAAGGCTAAGATGAAATTATCCAACAAATGCAGTACAGACATTTTCTCAGGAAACAGAGGCAGCCTGCCAACCATTTTACTGACTTGAGGGCTTTAGTCTTCTTTAGAGAGGAGTAATTTTGTAAGATAGGTTCATAGACTGAAGTCAGACAAGAGCATTTTGTAATAGATTAGCTCTTCCAGTTCCCCACTCTTAAGCCATCAGGAGTAAGCCCTTCCTTCCTTTCTTTCCTTCCCTTCCTTCCTTCCCTTCCTTCCTCTTTCCTTCCCTCTTTTTTCCTTCTCTCTTCCTTATTTCCTTCTTTCCTTCCTTCCCTTCTTTCTTTTCCTTCCTTCCTTCCCTTCTTTGTTTCCTTCCTTCCTTCTTTTCTTTTCTTTAGAGTGAGCATGAACTAAGAGCCTGTCCCTATCCTAGGTTCTGATGCTATAGTGATGAATGACTGTCACTCCTATTGCCAAGGGATGCATTGCACAGTAAAGTTAATGAGGGATGGTGGGGATAAAACACGTAATCACAATCAGAGAAATAAATACTAGATAGTGTATATAGAGAGCTGTGGCGGGGGACACTGAGAGTTACCCCGTCAATCTCAGCAAAAAATGGGAAGGGGGTAAAAAGATAAGACTCCCCAAAAAAGGTGATGATTAAGTTGAGTCCTGAAGCATGAGGAGAAATTCATCTAATGAAGAGGAAAGGAACCAAGACTGTGTACAAAGGCCTAATCTAGAGAGAGCAGATGGTCCTTTAACAATAAATTCTGTTGTACTCTTGTTGGAATGCCACATTGCATTGATATTGGAATGAGGGTGGGGGGACAGACATGGTGAACCTGAGGAAGGGAAGATGAGGCCAGAACATTAGATGGTTTTTATGCTATGCTCCATTGCCTTTCTTTTACAGACAAAATGAAGCCTTTGAATAAAGGTTTTAAGTAAGAAAGGGACATGATCTCTTTGCCTTTCGGAAAGATCATGCTGGATGCATTGTGAAAATAGATTGAACAGGGCTAAACTACAGGCAAGACATCAGTTAGGAAGCTATACTTGCAGTAAGAGAAATTGGGAAGTTACCAATGATAAGAAAAGCTAATGAGGAAGAAGGTGTTGGTGAAAAAAAAGAGGGGTTGCCAGATTCAAGAAATAAAAAGGAGCTAGAATAAGGAGACTTGATGAATCAGCAGATTTGATTTGCTTTTCTATTTGAAAGTTGGCCGCAAACCAAAAATCTATAATGAATTAATAAAATTCACTCAGTTCTATTCAGAACTATCTTTTAGAATGGTATATTCTGTGTAATAATGAATACAATAATTTCTAAAATACACTAAGTACTTATAGGCACAACAACATAGGTTATATGTGAATTTTCTCAATCTTTCCAACAACCCTGTAAGGCAGGTACAGTTATCACACTTTACAGATAAAAAAGTGTAGCAGTATCAACCATAACATTCATATTTTGGTTGATTCAACAAACATGTATTCCATGTATTATGTACCAGCCATTATGTTACAGACTACAAAGGACAAGGAAAGAAAACACGTGGAGCTTACCCTAGAGATGTTCATATCTAAGTGAGAACATCTAACAGTGGAAATGAAAAATTTTACTATGGTGTACTAGGTGTCACTGCAGCAGTCTGGTCCAAGAATTGTAATGGGATTCTGAAAATGACCATCTTTAACAGACAGAGAAATTTTAATTGAAGTGTATCATAAACTGCCATTGCTAAATAGAAGCCAACAACTGGGCCATTGTCTGTTGTTAAGCTGATTGTGCCATAAATAAATCCTTGTCATCATAAAAAAGAGTGGTACGAGTGGATAGTATGGGTTAAAGTAATATCAGTTAGCATGGCATTGGAGGTGCAGGGGGCCATCTGGCTAAAATCCACCACTTGCTCCACTTGAAAAAAACATGCCTTTGGTGCAGGTCTAGATCAGCCCAGAGGTGGGCACCATTTGGGCTAGTGGCAGCCCTGGACAGTGACATGTCTAATGGCCAGTAAAGTGACTATCAGGGTCATTTTATACATAGACTCTTCCCTGTTTGCCTTATTCTCCAAGAAAGACTTCTACATAGGGTTGCAGGTAGTCACTTTCTTTCAGACTAAATCCCCTCAAACTAGTTTTCAGTTGTCCAAATCCTGGCCCTGACTTTATGCCCAATTAGGAAAGATTAGACCAAGGTAATATGATTAAGGCAGAGCCTGTTGGAAACTGTGAGAAACTTTCTATGGTCTAAGTGTCTTTAACTTGTGACCTATTAACCAGGCAGAGATCCAAAGGGTAGGCGAGACACACATTTCCACAATGTAGAATTCATTATTTTTCTCTGTCTCATTTCTATCTACAGGCCTTTTCCACTGATAAAACTACTGTAAGTTTTTACAATCGTTGTGTTTTTAATTTCCTAATTAAGTAACAATTTCCAAGCACCAATAAGGTTATTTTAGTTTGTCTCCCAACTATAACTTTAAAAAACACTATAAATAAAATAGGATAAAATGACAGTAAACATTTAGCTCAGTGCTTTTTGTTTTCTTTTGTTTTATTTTATATACACATTCTTTCTTTGAAAGAAAGATTGAAAGTAAACCGTAAAAGACTGTGAAACACTGAGCAAAGAGTTTACAATCGATAGTTCTCTGTTTCGCAAAACGTTGTGGGCCTAGTGCCTGTTAACTGGGGTTTTGACCCCTACACTCTTGAGCCCAGCTGGAAGAATTCAAGAATCCCCTTTCCAGAAGAGCTGCAGTGCCCAAAACTGTTCATGTGTAAAAAAGAACACTGGAGAAAATTCCTAACATAAGGGTCATAAATAAGACCATAGGAAAGATGGGCTATCTAGGAAGGAGTGGAAACATTCTACGCCAGCTCTGCTGTATGTTGTCCTATTTATTAGAAAAGTTACAATGTATATTTTTTAGGCAAAGTTTATTGCATTAATTAACTATTAACGACCTCTAGAGAGAAGCCAGCCTTCTCTGCAGGCTGGTTTGCTGAATTTTAATGACCAAGATAAAGAGAAAATCAGTGTGCCAAGTTCTGGGAAAGCCCCAGGACTCCACAAACAGCTCTGATTTATTCAGTATATAATATCATAGAGAAAGGAGAATTGTGAATTAAAATAGACAAGAATGTCCTCAATTCATTTAGGTTTGGCTAATTTAAACAAGCAATTTTTATGGCATTTCAATTTAATGGGAAAAAAGTCAGTTTTGGTTCACGCAGGCCCCCACCCTGTCCTGCTTGTGAATTAAAGCATAAGCTGGTTTATTCTGGAGTCTGCAGTAGCTAAGCTGACTAGGGTTTTTAAAGCAGAGAGAGTGGAGGTAACAAGTAGGACAGGACGGACTTTGAGGGATAGCTTAGCCTCCAAGGCACAGAACAATTAACTGACATTTCGAATGTGGTCTATTATGTTTTGAATGATGTCCAATATGGTGCCCTGGCCTCCAAGGTCTGCGGTCTGGATACTTTTGTTGTCCAAGGATGCCAAGACTGCAGTATGAATGTGGGTGGCATAGGAGTGGAGTTTGAAGTAATCCAGCATGATGCAAATTGCCAGCAGCATGGCAGTAGGGTTTGCCAGATTTGTATTGACTAAATTGTCAGATTGCCTTGAAGCTGTCTCAGACACTGCATACATATAGACATAGTTGGCTCCAGGCACAAGCCCTGCCCCACCAATCAAACCTGTGCAGACACTGTTGATAACACTGCCATAAAGACTGAGCATTACCATGACATCAAACTGTTGGGGCTGGGATACTCGCTGCATTGTGGCATTCTCCACAATCGTGTCTTCTAAGGTGAGCTGAGGATAGCAGGATGCCACCTCCCCCACAGCACTGGAGGAAGAGAACATCTCCCAGTTTCATGATGTTGACCTTGTGCACAGCCGTCACTTGTTTGCATCCCATCTTCTGGGCCAGCTGGAAGGCATATTCAGCAATGCGCAAAGACTTGGCCTTAGTCATGATCTTTAGGATCTCTGTCACTCCTTTCACACTCTCATGCTCCAGATTGCTGTACTCACCCTCTGTGTTTTCCCAGACAACTAGGATGTCTACGTCCTTGTGCCAGGTCTCCACGTTTGGCAAATTTTTTAAATGAATGACGTTGGCACAGAGATCTATGGTGGTGTAAACATGTTGTTGAAGGATTTGTATGATGGTGGCCGGGTGTCGTCAGTTTTAATGCTACTCTTCAAAGCCACACGGTTTCAATGAACTGCCATGATGGCATTGTGAATTTCCTCTTCATGTGAGGCAGAGGTGGAGGTCACTCACACTCCCTCAAAGTCCACAGGCACACACACATGTCTGAACATAATCTTGACAGGCAGCATAAGTTCAGTCCCAGTGCCATCTCCAAGAATCACAGTCACTGTGTGCTGCCCACCACACTTTGCTGATGGAGGAATTGTGTGAGAAAAAGAGAAGCTTCTCAGGGGGCTCTCACAGCCAAGTAAAATATCCCAGGAGTAGCCAAGAATGGTAGGTTGCAAAATTGCCTTCACAGAGCCACTGGCTACTGTCAGCATCTTCAATACCACAATCATGAAGTTGAGATCTATTCAATTGTGTGAAAAGCTGTGCTCTTTCTCTTGCTTTGAACTAGCTTCCTTGGGTGGAGTTCCGGACCCATGATTCTTGCTTGGGTCACAATTCTCTCTCCTTCTTTGTGTTCTATTTCACAGACATTCTACTTTGTGAGAGAGGTAGCTAGACAGATGATGTAATGCGTTATATAGTAGAAAATACAATTATTTTGCATCTAGATAATAATTCACTAGACAAATTCAGTGTGTGAAACTCTGTATCATATGCTTTTAAAAACACAGACTGTATTTTTAGAGCAGTGTTAGGGTCACAGCAAAATTGAGTGGAGGGTACAAACATGTCCTGTTTTCTCTTGATCCAAAATAAGCACAACCTCTTCCACTACCAAAATCCCACATGAGAGTGCTCAATTTGTTCTATCTTATTAAAAAATATTTATTTTTAATTTTTGTGGGTACAATAGTGTGTGTATAAATAGATGTATTTATAGATTGCTATGAGACATTTCGATACAGGCATGCAATGCATAATAATCATATCAGGGAAAATGGGATATCCATCACATCAAACATTTATCTTTTATATATAATCCAACTATACTCACTTAGTTATTTAAAAATGTACACAAATTATCATTGACTATAGTCACTCTGTTGTGCTAGTGAATACTAGGTCTTATTCATTCTTTCTATTTTTTTGTACCCATTAACCATCCCCACCTCCCCCACTCTCCCCCACTATCCTTCTCAGCTTCTTTAACCATCCTCTACTTTCTATCTCCATGAGTCCAATTATTTCAATTTTTAGCTCCCACAAATAAGTAAGAACATACACAATTTGTCTTTCTGTGCCTGGCTTATTTCACTTAACATAATGACCTCAAGTTCTATTCATGTTGTTGCAAATGATAGGATCTCATTCTTTTTTATGGCTGAATAGTACTCCATTGTGTATAAGTACCTCATTTTCTTTGTCTATTCATTTCTTTATGGACACTTACATTGCTTCAATATTTTGGCTATTGTGACCAGTGCTGTGACAAACATGAGAGTACACATATATTTTCTATGCACTGATTTCCTTTCTTTCAGGTATATACCCAGCAGTGGGATTGCTAGATCCTATGGTGGCTCTATTTTTAGTTTTCTGAGGAACTTCCAAATTGTTCTCCATAGTGGTCGTACTAATTTACATTCTCACCAACAGTGTTGGGGGTTCCCTTTTCTCCACACCCTTGCCGGCATCTTATTGCTGATCTTTTGCATATAAGCCTTTTTTTTTTTTTTTTTTTTTTTTTTTTTTTGAGACAGAGTCTCACTGTGTTGCCCCTGCTGGAGTGCATGGTGTGATCTCAGCTCACTACAACCTCCACCTCTCAAGCTCAAGCGATTCCGGTGCCTCAGCCTAAACGCTGTTTCTATTAAAAACACAAAAATTAACCAGGTGTGGTGGTATATAAGTCATTTTAACTGGCCTGAGATTATATCTTATTGTAGTTTTGATTTGTATTTCTCTGATGATCAATGATGAACACCTTTTCATATGCTTGTTTGCCATTTGTATGTCTTCTTTTCAGAAATGTCTATTCAGATCTTTTGCTCATTTTTAATTAGATTGTTAGATTTTTTTCCTATAGAGTTGTTTGAGCTCCTTATATATTCTGGTTATTAATCCCTTGTCAGATGGATAGTTGGCAAAATATTTTCTCCCATCTGTAGGTTGTCTTTCACTTTCTGAACTGTTTCCTTTGCTGCGAAGAAGCTTTTTAACTTAATGTGATCCCATTTGCCCATTTTTGCTTTTGTTGTCTATGCTTGTAAGTTATTACAAAAGAAGAATTTTTGCTCAGGCAAATGTCCAGGAGACTTCCCCCAGTGTTTTCGTGTAGTAGTTTCATAGTTTGAGGTCTTAGATTTAAGTCTAATCCATTTTTATGTATTTTTGTATGTGGCGAGAGATGGGCATCTCCTAGATGTAGCACCTTAATGGTCTTAGATAAGATCCGGAAGAATTATCTGGATTACCATGCAGAGACTCTTCTTCTCTTTCCTTACTTTCTCCCAAACAAATGGAGTCTCTCTCTCTGTCTGGATCTGGGGGTGGAGTGACACAAGTACCCCTGTGGCTACCACCACTGGAACTGTGCTGGGTCAGTCCTTAAGCCATCAAAGCTCTGGGTCTTGTCCAAGGTCTGCTGTAAACACTACCTGGCTACCCTCTAAGTTCACTCAAGGTCCTGGGTCTACAATTTGTTGATAGTGAAGCCAGCCAGGCTTGCATCCTTCTCTTCAGGGAAGCAAGTTCCTCCAGGCCCTGGTTGGGTACAGAGGTGCCATCCAGGAGCCAGGGACTGAAGTCAAAAACCTTAGAAGTCTACCTGGTATTCTATTGTATTGCAGCTGAACTGGCACTCAAATCATAAGACACAGTCCCTCCCACCCTTCCCTCCCGTTTCCACAGGCAGAGGAGCCTCACCTCATAGCCACTATCACCCATAAGCCTCTTTAGTCAGCAGGTGATGGGTCTTTCCAAGACCGGGTCCTTACCTTCATGGCAGCAGGTTCCCTTCTGGCTCAGGGGGTGTCTAGAAATGATGTTCAGGAGCTGGGGCATGGCAAGGGGGCCTTATGACTCTGACTGTGACTGGTGCCTATCCTACTGTGACTGAGCTGGTATCCAAGATCGAAGAAAAAGTCCTCCCCACTCTTCCCTCTCCTCAAGCAGAAGAAAGGGGTCTTCTTGGGAACTGTGAGCTGTGCAGCCTAGGGTTGGAGGAGGGGTGGTGCAAGCACTCCCTTAGCTGGCCTGGCTAGTGTCTCAATAGGTTGCATGTTCTCCAGGTCCACTGGCTCTGAGTCCAGTTCAGGATTAGGACACGCCTAGGAGTTGTAATCCCTGTGGCCTAGACTGTTTAGAGCCTAGGCTTTGGAACCTTAAATAATGTTTATTATTAACTTAAATTGTTATTTATTAAACTTAAAATTGTTACTTAATTGGAACTTAAATTGTTATTTAAGTTTATCGAACTTAAATAAACATTATTTAAGGCCCCATAGCATTTTAGCCCGCTTTGCTGAGGCTTGCAGTAACTCAAGTTCCGACTGCTGGGATGGGAAGGGTGATTCTCCTCTGGCTAGGGCTGGTTTAAATACTGGTGTTACTAAAGTTCAGTCCAGTTTTGTGTTCTGCTGTGACAAGGCAGAATTGAGTTCAATGCAATATCTCAGAATCACTGTGCTCTCCCCCTCCCACAAATGCACAGATTCTCTCTTTATGTCACATGGCTCCTGCTGAGCGATGGGGAAAAGGTGGCATCAGTGATTCAACACTGTCTTTCCTACCCTCTTCAATACCTCTTTCAGTGGTGTGAAGTTAAAACCAGGTACTGTGAATGCTCACCTGATTTTTGGTTCTTATGAAAGTGTGTTTTCGTACAGATAGTTGTTAAATTGTTGACCATGTAGGTGGAACGATTGGTACAGCCTTCTATTTGGCCATCTTGCTCTGCCATTCTCCATTTATTATAACCAATGAACCAACACTGATGCATCAGTATCAACCAAAGTCCGTAGTTTACATTAGGTTTCACTCTTGGTATTACACATTGTACAGGTTTGGACCAATGTATAATGATAGGTATCCACCATTGTAGTATCATTACAGAGTAGTTTCACTGACTTAAAAATCCTCTATTTGAGTACCTTTTATCTCTCCCTTCCCCCAACCTCTGGAATCCCCTGAAGATTTTACTGTCTTCATAGTTTTGCATTTTTCATCATGTCATATAATTGAAATCACATGTGACATTTGCAGATCGGCTTCTGTCAACTAGTATTGTGCATTTACATTTCCTCCGTTTGTTTTCATGGCTTGATAGTTCATTTCTTTTTGGCATAGAACAAATTCCATTGTCTAGATGTAACAAAGTTTATCCTTTCAACTCCTGGAAGACATTTTTATTGCTTCCAAGTTTGAGTGGTTATGAATAAAGCTGCTCTAAACAATCTGTTTGCAGGTTTTGGTGAGGACAGAGTTTACAACTCATTTGGATAAATACCAAGAAGCACAATTGCTGTATCGCATGGTAAGAACATGCTTAGCTTTGTGAGAAACTGCTTTTTTCCAAAGTGACCATAGAGCTCCTGGTGCTTCATAACCTTGTGAGGATTTGGTGCTGTTAGTGTGTCAGATTTTGGCCATTCCAATAGGTGTGTAGTGTATTTCATTGTTGTCTTAGTTTGTAGTTCCCTAATAACATAAAATTTTGAGCATCTTCTCATATGTTTATTAGCTACCTAGTGAGGTGTCTGTTAGGTCTTTGCCCATTTTTTTAATCAGGTTGTTCATTTGCTTATTGTTCAGTTTAAAGGGTTCTTTGTATATTTTGGACAACAGTCCTTTATCAGGTGTGTCTTTTGCAACTATTTTCTCCCACTCTATGACTTGCCTTCTCACTTTCTTGACAGTGTGTTTTCTAGAACAAACGTTTATAATTTTAATGAATTTCATATTATTATTTCTTTCATGAACTCTTCCCTTGATTGTATCTAAAAAACAATTGCCATACTATAGGTATCTCCTGTTATCTTCTAGGAGTTCGAGTTTTTCATTTTCATTACCATTTATGATCCATTTTGATTTATTTTTACTAGAGTTTTAAGATCTGTGTCTATATTTATCAATTTATTTTGGCATGTGGATGTCATTTTTCTAGCACCATTTGTTGAGATGACAATTTTCCTCCATGATATTGTGTTTGCTCCTTTGTCTAAGATCAGTTGACTATATTACTGTAGATCTATTTCTGGCTCTCTAGTCTCTTGCATTGACTTGTTTGTCTATTCTTTCATCAGTACTACACTGTTTTGATTACTGTAGCTTTATAGTAAGTCTTCACATCTGGTAGTGTCAATTCTTCAACTTTGTTCTCCTTTAGTACTCTGCTGGCTATTCTGAGTCTTTTGTCTGTCCATATAAACTTTGGAATCAGTTTATCAATATCCACAGAGTAACTCCCTACGATTTTTATTGGGATTGCATAAAATCTTGAATGAAATTGGGTAGAACTGACAACCTAACAATATTGAGTCTTCCTACCCATAAACATGGATTATCTCTCTATTTATTTAGTTGATTTTTTAAAACTGAGTTTTACAGTTTTTCTCTTATAGATCTTGCCCACGTTTTGTTAGATTTAAATCTAAGCATATCACTTTGGGGTTGCTAATATAACTGGCAGTGTTTTTAATTTTAAATTTCACTTGTTCATTGCCAGTATACAGAAAAAACTATCGACTTTTGTACATTAACCTTATATTCTGCAACTATGCTATAGTCACTTGCTAGTTTCAGAAGGGATTTTTAATTGATTTTTTAAAAAATTTCTACTTAGATAATCACGGTATGTAAAAGCAAATGCAGTTTTATTTCTTTCTTCCCAGTAAGTACACGTTTTATTTTATTTTCTTAATACATTAGCTATGATTCAGAATACTATGTTAAGAAAAAAACAGTGGTGAGAGGGGATATACTTGACTTCTTCCTAATTTGGCAAGAAATCTTGTAGTTTCTTATTATTGTGTGACATTGCCGTAGGGTTTTTGTATATGTTCTTTACCAAGTTGAGGAAGTTCACTTCTATTATTCCTAGTTTACTGAGGGTTTTTATCAACGATAGGTGTTGGATTTTGTCAAATGCTTTTTCTTTTTTTTTTGTTATACTTTAAGTTTTAGGGTACATGTGCACAATGTGCAGGTTAGTTACATATGTATACATGTGCCATGCTGGTGTGCTGCACCCAGCAACTCGTCATTCAACATTAGGTATATCTCCAAATGCTATCCCTCCCCCCTTCCCTCACCCCACAAAAGTCCCCAGAGTGTGATGTTCCCCTTCCTGTGTCCATGTGTTCTCATTGTTCAATTCCCACCTATGAGTGAGAACATGCAGTGTTTGGTTTTTTGTCCTTGCGATAGTTTGCTGAGAATGATGGTTTCCAGCTTCATCCATGTCCCTACAAAGGACATGAACTCATCCTTTTTATGGCTGCATAGTATTCCATGGTGTATATGTGCCACATTTTCTTAATCCAGTCTATCATTGCTGGACATTTGGGTTGGTTCCAAGTCTTTGCTATTGTGAATTGTGCCGCAATAAACATACGTGTGCATGTGTCTTTATAGCAGCAAGATTTATAGTCCTTTGGGTATATACCCAGTAATGGGATGGCTGGGTCAAATGGTATTTCTAGTTCTAGATCCCTGAGGAATCGCCACACTAACTTCCACAATGGTTGAACTAGTTTACAGTCCCACCAACAGTGTAAAAGTGTTCCTGTTTCTCCACATCCTCTCTGTTGTTTCCTGACTTTTTAATGATTGCCATTCTAGCTGGTATGAGAAGGTGTCTCATTGTGGTTTTGATTTGCATTTCTCTGATGGCCAGTGATGATGAGAATTTTTTCATGGGTCTTTTGGCTGCATGAATGTCTTCTTTTGAGAAGCGTCTGTTCATATCCTTCACCCACTTTTTGATGGGGCTGTTTGTTTTTTTCTTGTAAATTTGTTTGAGTTCATTGTAGATTCTGGATATTAGCTCTTTGTCAGATGAGTAGGTTGCAACAATTTTCTCCCATTCTGTAGGTCGCTTCACTCTGTTGGTAGTTTCTTTTGCTGTGCATAAGCTCTTTAGTTTAATTAGATCCCATTTCTCAATTTTGGCTTTTGTTGCCATTGCCTTTGGTGTTTTAGACATGAAGTCCTTGCCCATGCCTATGTCCTGAATGGTATTTCCTAGGTTTTCTTCTAGGGTTTTTATGGTTTTATGTCTAACATGTAAGTCTTTAATACATCTTGAATTAATTTTTGTATAAGGTGTAAGGAAGGGATCCAGTTTCAGCTTTCTACATATGGCTAGCCAATTTTCCCAGCACCATTTACTAAATAGGGAATCGTTTCCCCATTTCTTGTTTTGTCAGGTTTGTCAAAGATCAGATGGTTGTAGATATGCAGCATTATTTCTGAGGGCTCTGTTCTGTTCCATTGGTCTATATTTCTGTTTTGGTACCAGTACCATGCTGTTTTGGTTACTGTAGCCTTGTAGTATAATTTGAAGCCAGGTAGCATGATGCCTCCAGCTTTGTTCTTTTGGCTTAGGATTGACTTGGCAATGCAGGCTCTTTTTTGCTTCCATATGAACTTGAAAGTAGTTTTTTCCAATTCTGTGAAGAAAGTCATTGGTAGCTTGATGGGGATGGCATTGAATCTATAAATTACCTTGGGCAGTATGACCATTTTCACGATATTGATTCTTCCTACCCATGAGCATGGAATGTTCTTCCATTTCTTTGTATCCTCTTATTTCATTGAGCAGTGGTTTGTAGTTCTCCTTGAAGACGTCTTTCACATCCCTTGTAAGTTGGATTCCTAGGTATTTTATTCTCTTTGAAGCAATTGTGAATGGGAGTTCACTCATGATTTGGCTCTCTGCTTGTCTGTTATTGGTGTATAAGAATGCTTGTGATTTTTGTACATTGATTTTGTATCTTGAGACTTTGCTGAAGTTGCTTATCAGCTTAAGGAGATTTTGGGCTGAGACAATGGGGTTTTCTAGATATACAATCATGTCATCTGCAAACAGGGACAATTTGCCTTCCTCTTTTCCTAATTGAATACCCTTTATTTCCTTCTCCTGCCTAATTGCCCTGGCCAGAATTTCCAATACTATGTTGAATAGGAGTGGTGAGAGAGGGCATCCCTGTCTTGTGCCAGTTTTCAAAGGGAATGCTTCCAGCTTTTGCCCATTCAGTATGATATTGGCTGTGGGTTTGTCATAGATAGCTCTTATTATTTTGAGATACGTCCCATCAATACCTAATTTATTGAGAGTTTCTGGCGTGAACCATTGTTGAATTTTGTCAAAGGCCTTTTCTGCATCTATTGAGATAATCATGTGGTTTTTGTCTTTGGTTCTGTTTATACGCTGGATTGCGTTTATTGATTTGCATATGTTGAACCAGCCTTGCATCCCAGGGATGAAGCCCACTTGATCATGGTGGATAAGCTTCTTGATGTGCTGCTGGATTCAGTTTGCCAGTATTTTATTGAGGATTTTTGCATCGCTGTTCATCAGGGATATTGGTCTAAAATTCTCTTTTTTTGTTGTGTCTCTGCCAGGTTTTGGTATCAGGATGAAGCTGGCCTCATAAAATGAGGTAGGGAGGATTCCCTCTTTTTCTATTGATTGGAATAGTTTCAGAAGGAATGGTACCAGCTCCTCCTCGTACCTCTGGTAGAATTCGGCTGTGAATCCATCTGGTCCTGGACTTTTTTTGGTTGGTAAGCTATTAATTATTCCCTCAATTTGAGAGCCTGTTATTGGTCTATTCAGAGATTCAACTTCTTCCTGGTTTAGTCTTGGGAGGGTGTATGTGTCCAGGAATTTATCCATTTCTTCTAGATTTTCTAGTTTATTTGCATAGAGGTGTTTATAGTATTCTCTGATGGTAGTTTGTATTTCTGTGGGATCGGTGGTGATAGCCCCTTTATCATTTTTTATTGCATCTATTTGATTCTTCTCTCTTTTCTTCATTAGTCTTGCTAGCGGTCTATCATTTTTGTTGATCTTTTCAAAAAACCAGCTCCTGGATTCATTGATTTTTTGAAGGGTTTTTTGTGTCTCTATTTCCTTCAGTTCTGCTCTGATTTTATTTATTTCTTGCCTTCTGCTAGCTTTTGAATGTGTTTGTTCTTGCTTCTCTAGTTCTTTTAATTGTGATGTTAGGGTGTCAATTCTGGATCTTTCCTGCTTTCTCTTGTGGGCATTTAGTGCTATAAATTTCCCCTACACACTGCTTTGAATGTGTCCCAGAGATTCTGGTATGTTGTGTCTTTGTTCTTGTTGGTTTCAAAGAACATCTTTATTTCTGCCTTCATTTTGTTATGTACCCAGTTGTCATCCAGGAGCAGGTTGTTCAGTTTCAATGTAGTTGAGCAGTTTTGAGTGAGTTTCTTAATCCTGAGTTCTAGTTTGATTGCACTGTGGCCTGAGAGATGGTTTGTTATAATTTTTGTTCTTTTACATTTGCTGAGGAGTGCTTTGCTTCCAACTAAGTGGTCAATTTTGGAATAAGTGCGGTGTGGTGCTGAGAAGAATGTATATTGTGTTGATTTGGGGTGGAGAGTTCTGTAGATGTCTATTCGGTCCCCTTGGTGCAGAGCTGAGTTCAATTCCTGGATATCCTTGTTAACTTTCTGTCTCGTTGATCTGTCTAATGTTGACAGTGGGGTGTTAAATCTCCCATTGTTATTGTGTAGGAGTCTAAGTCTCTTTGTATGTCTCTAAGAACTTGCTTTATGAATCTGGGTGCTCCTGTATTGGGTGCATATATATTTAGGATAGTTAGCTCTTCTTGTCGAATTGATCCCTTTACCATTATGTAATGGCCTTCTTTGTCTCTTTTGATCTTTGTTGGTTTAAAGTCTGTTTTATTAGAGACTAGGATTGCAACCCCTGCCTTTTTGTTTTCCATTTGCTTGGTAGATCTTCCTCCATCCCTTTATTTTGAGCCTATGTGTGTCTCTGCATGTGAGATGGGTTTCCTGAATACAGCACACTGATGGGTCTTGACTCTTTATCCAATCTGCCTGTCTTGTGTCTTTTAATTGGAGCATTTAGCCCATTTACATTTAAGGTTAATATTGTTATGTGTGAATTTGATCCTGTCATTATGATGTTAGCTGGTTATTTTTCTCGTTAGTTGATGCGGTTTCTTCCTAGCCTCGATGGTCTTTACATTTTGGCATGTTTTTGCAGTGGCTGGTACCGGTTGTTCCTTTCCATGTTTAATGCTTCCTTCAGGAGCTCTTGTAGGGTAGGCCTGGTGGTGACAAAATCTCTCAGCATTTGCTTGTCTGTAAAGGATTTCATTTCTCGTTCACTTATGAAGCTTAGTTTGGCTGGATATGAAATTCTGGGTTGAAAATACTTTTCTTTAAGAATGTTGAATATTGGCCCCCACTCTCCTCTGGCTTGTAGAGTTTCTGACGAGAGATCAGCTGTTAGTCTGATGGGTTTCCCTTTGTGGGTAACCCGACCTTTCTCTCTGGCTGCCGTTAACATTTTTTGCTTCATTTCAACTTTGGTGAATCTGAGGATTATGTGTCTTGGAGTTGCTCTTCTCGAGGAGTATCTTTGTGGCATTCTCTGTCTTTCCTGATTTTGAATGTTGGCCTGCCTTGCTAGATTGGGGAAGTTCTCCTGGACAGTATCCTGCAAAGTGTTTTCCAACTTGGTTCCATTCTCCCCATCACTTTCAGGTACACCAATCAGATGTAGATTTGGTCTTTTCACATAGTCCCATATTTCTTGGAGGCTTTGTTTGTTTCTTTTTATTCTTTTTTCTCTCAACTTCTCTTCTCGCTTCATTTCATTCATTTCGTCTTCCATCACTGATACCCTTTCTTCCAGTTGATCGAATCAGCTACTGAGGTTTGTGCATTCATCACGTAGTTCTTGTGTCTTGGTTTTCAGCTCCATCAGGTCCTTTAAGGACTTCTCTGCATCGGTTATTCTAGTTAGCCATTCATGTAATTTTTTTTCAAGGTTTTCAACTTCTTTGCCATGGGTTCGAACTTCCTCCTTTAGCTCAGAGTAGTTTGATCATCTGGAGCCTTCTTCTCTCAACTCGTCGAAGTCATTCTCCGTCCAGCTTTGTTCCGTTGCTGGTAAGGAGCTGCATTCCTTTGGAGGAGGAGAGGCACTCTGATTTTCAGAGTTTCCAGTTTTTCTGCTCTGTTTTTCCCCATCTTTGGGGTTTTATCTACTTTTGGTCTTTGATGATGGTGATGTATAGATGGGTTTTTGGTGTGGATGTCCTTTCTGTTTGTTAGTTTTCCTTCTAACAGACAGGACCCTCAGCTGCAGGTCTGTTGGAGTTTGCTGGAGGTCCACTCCAGGCCCTGTTTGCCTGGGTATCAGCAGTGGAGGCTACAGAACAGCACATATTGGTGAACAGCAGATATTGCCACCTGATCATTCCTCTGGAGGTTTTGTTTGAGAGGAATACCAGGCCGTGTGGGGTGTCAGTCTGCCCCTACTGGGGGGTGCCTCCCAGTTAGGCTACTCGGGTGTCAGAGACCCACTTGAGGAGGCAGTCTGTCCATTCTCAGATCTCCAGCTGCATGCTGGGAAAACCACTACTCTCTTCAAGGCTGTCAGACTGGGACATTTAAGTCTGCAGAGGATTCTGCTGCCTTTTGTTTGGGTGTGCGTTCCCCCCAGAGGTGGAGTCTACAGAGGCAGGTAGGCCTCCTTGAGCTGCTGTGGCCTCCACCCAGTTCCAGCTTCCCAGCCGCTTTGTTTACCTACTCAAGCCTGAGCAATGGTGGGCTCCCCTCCCCCGGCCTTGCTGCCACCTTGCAGTTTGATCTCAGACTGCTGTGCTAGCAGTGAGCGAGGCTCCGTGGGCGTAGGACCCTCTGAGCCAGGCGTGGGATATAATCTCCTGGTGTGCCATTTGCTAAGACCATTGGAAAAGCGCAGTATTAGGGTGGGAGTGACCCGATTTTCCAGGTGCTGTCTGTCACCCCTTTCTTTGACTAGGAAAGGGAATTCCCTGACCCCTTGTGCTTCCCAGGTGAGGCGATGCCTCACCCTGCTTCGGCTCACACTCGGTGCGCAGCACCCACTGTCCTGCACCCACTTTCCGACACTCCCCAGTGAGATGAACCCAGTACCTCAGTTGGAAATGCAGAAATCACCCATCTTCTGCATTGCTCATGCTGGGAACTGTAGACTGGAGCTATTCCTATTCGGCCATCTTGGCTCCACAACGTCAAATGCTTTTTCTGCATCTATTGTTATGATCATGTGATTTTTCTTCTTTAGGCTTTTGATGTGCTGAACACATCAATTCAAATGATTTTCAAATGTTGAACCAGTCTTGCCTTACCTGGGATAATATACACCTCCTGGTTGTGGTGTATTTTTTTAAATAACTGTCGGAGTCAATTCACTAATATTTTGTTGAGAATTTTTGCATCTACATTCATGAGAAATAACGGGCTATAGTTTTCTTTTCTTGTGATGTTTTTGTCTGGTTTTAGTATTAGAGTAATGTTGGCTTCACAAAGAATTTGGAAGTATTCCCACTGCTTCGGTATTCTGGAAGAGATTGTGGAGAATTTGTATAATTTCTTTCATAAATGTTTGGTAGAATTCACCAGTGAACCCATCTGGGCCTGGTGCTTCTGTTTGAAAATGTTATTAATTATTGGTTCAATTTCTGTAATAGATATAGCCCCATTCAGATAATCTATGTCTTCTTTTGTGAGAATTATCTTTCAAGAAATTGGTTCATTTTACATAGGTTATCAAATTTTGGGCATAGAAAGTTGTTCATAATATTGCTGTATAACCTTTTAATGTCCATGAGACTACAGTGATGTCCTCTTTTTCACTACTGTTATTAGTGATTTGTCTTCCTTCTTTTTTATCTTAGCCTGACTAGAGGTTCATCAATTTTGTTGATCTTTTCAAAGAACTTGGTTTTATTTTTGTTAATTTTCTCTGTTGATTTCCTGTGTTCAATTTCATTGATTTTGGCACTAATTTTTATTATATCTTTTCTCCTGCTTATTTTGGATCTAATTTTTTTCTAGTTTCCTAAGGTGGAAGCTTGGATCATTACTCTCAGATCTTTCTTTTGTTCTAATGTGTGCATTCAATGCTAATCACAGCCTTTCCTGCAAATTTTGAAAAACTGTATCTTATTTTTGTTTAGTTTAAAATATTTTTAATTTCTTTTGAGATTTCTGTTTCAACCCCTAGGTTACTTAAAAGTGTGTTGTTTAATCCCCAATAATTTTGGAGTTCTCCAGCTGTTATTGATTTCTATTTTAATTCTATTGTGGCCTGAATGCAGATATTGTATGATAATTTCTGTTCTTTTAAATGTGCTAAGGTCTGCTTTATGACCCAGAACGTGGTTTATTTTATGAACGTTCCGTGTGAGCTTGAGAAGAATGTGTGTTGTGCTGTCACTGAATGATGTAGTTAATACATGTCAGTTATATCCAGTTGATTAACGTGGTATTATTGCTATGTCCTTAAGGATTTTCTGCCAGCAGAATCTGTTTATTTTGGAAAGAGGAGTGTCTAATTGTCAAACTGTACTAGTGAATTCATCTATTTCTCTTTCTAGATTGGTCAGTTTTTACTCATGTATTTTGAGGTTCTCATGTTAGGTACATACACAGAAAGGATTGTGTATATCTTCTTGGAGAATTGACCCTTTTAAAATTATGTAATGCCCATTTATCCCTGATAATTTTTCTTGCTTTGAAGTCTGTTGTGTCAGAAATATAGCTATTCTGATTTTATTTTGGTATTAGCATGATATATATTTCTTCTTCCATTTGCTTTTAATCTGTATACTTTTTAATAAAGTGGGTGTTTTGTAGGCAGCACATAGTTGAGTCTTGTCTTTTGATCCACTCTGATATTCTATATCTTTTAATTGGTATATTTAGACCATTGATTGTTGACACAAGTGAATTAGTATCTACTATATTTATTACTGCTTTCTTTTCACTACCTGTGTCCTTGCTTCAATTTTTGTCTTCCAATCTTTGTCTTCTTTTTGAGGTTTTCATTAATCATTTTATGATATTCTATTTTTCTCTCTTTTCTTAGCATAGCAATATACTTGTTTTAAACAAAAAGTGATTGCCATAGAGTTTTCAATATACATTTAGAATTAATCCCAGCACACCCTTAGATAATACTATACTACTTCATAGAGAGTACAAGAACCTTACAATAACAAAATAAGCCTAATTCTCTCTCCCATCACTGTATCATTGCTGTCATTCATTTCACTTTTATGTAAGAATACATAATTGAATACATTGTTGCTATGATTTTGAACAAACTGTTATCTGTTAGATCAATCAACGATAAGGGAAAAGTTTTCATTTTAATTTTGCTAATTCTTTCGCTGATTCTCTTTCTTTCTTTACGTAGATCCATGATGTGAACTACATGATTTTTCTCTTCTATGAAGACCTTCAACATTTCTTGTGAGGTAGGTCTACTTGGCACAAAAATCCCTCAATTTTTGTTGTCTGAAAATGGCTTTATGTCTCCTCTACTTTTGAAGGATAATTTCACTGGGTGCAGCATTCTAAGTTGCTTTTTTTCCCTCAACACTTCCATATTTCATACCTTTCTCTTCTTGTTTGCGTGATTTCTAAGTAATCAGTGGTAATTCTCTCTGGTCTTCTACGTAAGATTTTTTTTTCTCCTGAATTTCTTCAAGAATTTTTGTCTTTGGTTTTCTGAAGTTCGAATATGATATGCCTGTGTGTGTGTGTGTGTGAGAGAGAGAAAGAGAGAGAGAGAGATTCGGCAATTTGGCATTTATCCTGCTTGGTTTTCTCTGAGCTTCCTGAATACATGGTTTGTTGTCTGACATTAATTTTAGAAAATTCTCAGTCATTATTGCTTCCCATATTCCTTTTGTTCCTTTCTGTTTTCTTCTTCTGATAGTCCCACTATATGCATTTACACATTCTATAGTGGTCCCACAGTTCTTTGGCTTTTTATTTTGTTTTGTTTTGTTTTGTTTCCCAGTTTTCTTTTTCTTTGTTTTCCATTTTAGAAGTTTCTATTAACATATCTTCAAGCTCAGAGATTTTTTTTCCTCAACCATGTGCAGTTTACTAATTAGCACAAAAAAGGCATTGTTCATGTCTGCTACAGATTTTTTCTTCGGTAGCATTTCTTTTCAATCCTTTCTTAGAATTTCCATCTCTCTGATTTCATTGCCCATCTGTTCTTACATTCTGTCTACTTTATCCATTAGAATCCTTTTCATGTTAACCATACCTGTTTTAAACTCCAGGTCTACTCCCAATATTCCTGCCACATCTGAGTCTGGTTTTTATACTTGCTCTGTGTTTTAAAACTGTGCTTTCTCCTTTTAGTATCCCTTGCCATTTTTTCTTGATAACCAGACATGACATGATGTATTATGTAAAAGGGACTGTAATAAATAGACCTTTTGTAATGTGGTGGGAAGTTGTTGAGGGGTTAGCATTCTTTATGATTAGGTCTCATTATTTCATTAAGATTGTGCCTCTGAACTACAAATTTCACAAGTGCTTCTCAGTCTCCACCCAACAAAACTCAGGTGGGACAGGATAGTTAGAGTAGGCTGGAATTGTGAATTTTTCTTCCCCCATGTGGAAGGCTAGGAGGTGGCTGGAGTTGGGTATTTCCGTTCCCCTAGATTGTGTAGGCTCTGATAAAACCCCTACAGTTCAGGCTGTGCTAAATAAAATATTTCCTCTTAAAGGCAGGTTTTGTTAAGAACAGAATGCTCTGGCATATGTCCACATGGTTTCTTCTCTCCTCCTCCGGCCAGAAGCATAAGGGAATTTTTCATTCTTAGAAGCTGGTCAAGCTCCTGGATGTAAAGCTCACAAAAGTGTGAGGGCCTCTCTATCGCTATCCCCCGACCCTATGGAGTTTTAAACACTCAGATTAGTCTATAAGCCTAAAGCAATTTATCAGTTATATTTCAGGTTTCCCTACCCTGGTCCTGGTTCCCACACAAGTTTCAGTTTGGAGTTTTTGCTTCCTTAAGTTCTTTGTTTCTGCCTGTCTGTCTTTCCAGTTTGGGGGGCAGCAGTTTTCCCTGTGACCTAACTTCACTAAATTTTCTAACTAAAAGACAAAGATGGCTAAATAGTTTAAAAACAAGACCTAACTATATGCTGTCTATGAGAAACTCACTTCGCCTATAACGACACACATTTACTGAAAGTGAAGGAGTGCAGAAAATCATTTCATGCAAATGAAAACCAAAACAGAGCAGGAGGAGCTACGTTTATATCAGATAAAATAAACTTTAAGTCAAAAACTGGTAGGACATCCACATAAAGATGCCCAGTAGGTGACTTAATAAATGACTGCAGCTCTGGATAAGTTATTGTGGGTTATGATATTGATTCAAGAGTCATCAACATATGGGCAAGAGTTAAATACAAAAGAGTATATAAAATAGCCTAGAGCAGAGGTTTTCAACTTTTCTTCTGCTATGACAGATGATGAATGACATTCATATGAGACACACTCCCAGGAACATACTCAGACTGTAATGAAAACCAAAGACACACACTTACAAACAAAAGTAGTTGGCCAAATAAAGCAAAGAACTCCCAAACCGTTTTTATAGATCATACTCGCAAAAGCATTTTACTACCAAAGGAACAGTAAAACCACATATTTAATTATCTTAAAATGTCATTTCTTGGAGAGAAAAAATGCATATATGGTTAATCTAACATAAAAACTGTTTTGAACTATATTTTGAAGATCAAACCCCCACAGGTAATACAAGGAAATAAAAATGTATTACTAGTAATTTTTAAATTATCATTTTATCATTAAAATGTATAGCAAGTAGTATTTCTATTTATTCATGATATTAGTATAAGTAACATTATTGCACACACTATTTGAATGATCACTTTGTCTTCGATTTGGAGATTGTAAGGACAGCCTCATTCTCATTTCTATACCGTGAAGAAGTAGATGCATATACATTTTCTTCATCTCTCTTTGTTATTAAAAATGTGCCCATGGATAAATCAAGAAAAGAAACATAACTATAAATCACAGTTTACAGACTATAATATTTCAAAATTGTTATAACTCTGAATGACACATCAATAATCATAGTTCATGGATGTTTTCAGCAAATATAAAATAGGCTAAGAATTATGAGAAATTCACTTACAGCTAACTCTAATTCCACGTTTTCACACACAAGTAGGTACACACTATTGAAAAATAAATGCATAAGTATGACATTCTTATAATGGTAAATTTGAGATGAGTCTAATTAATTAAAAATTTAAATTTTTCACAAATGCTTATAACAATTCTTATGAGTGAGTAGTTTTGACACGTGCTATAACTGATTGTAATCCTGTGATGTGTCATGCCACTAAGATCAAGAGGACTAGGCTAGGAAGAGGACTGTAGAGAAAGCACAGAAAAATGATGATGACAAAACTGGGGACCACCAATATTTAAACTGTCAAAAGAGGATGACAAGATAATTAGCTAGAATGTAGAAAAACAGAGAGAGAAGGGTGTTATAGAAGGCAAGAGAAGTGCAACATTCAAAGAATAAAGGGTCAACGTGTCAAAATCCTGTTGAAAGGTAAGTAAAGTTAGAAATGGCAATGATGGAGTCATTGATAACCTTCATGGGCCCATGTAGGCCATGAATGGTTAAAAGAATGAGCTGCAGAGCCAAATGTCTGCCATGTACAACCTCTGTAGCCTGTGCAAGATTCCTGATATCTTTTGGAGCTTATATTCAAGTGGGAACAAATAGCAGAGAGTAAAAATAGGTAGATAGATGATTGATGGACAGACAAGCAACACACAAGTGAACCTTTTAATGGTTAAAAGAATGAGCTGCAGAGCCAAATGTCTGCCATGTACAACCTCTGTAGCCTGTGCAAGATTCCTGATATCTTTTGGAGCTTATATTCAAGTGGGAACAAATAGCAGAGAGTAAAAATAGGTAGATAGATGATTGATGGACAGACAAGCAACACACAAGTGAACCTTTTAATGTCTGGGAAAAAAATACTATGAAACAAATATAAAACCTACTGCCTTCACAGAGATTACATTCTAAGCAGAGTTAAAAAAAAAAAAAAAATACCTAAATGGAATGTGAACTGCCAGTTCATGCTAAATGGTTCCGGAGTGACCTCACTGGGTTGTGGAAGTGCATAGATGAACTGACTGCGTATCTGGACTAGGAGGGTTAGGGAATCATCCAGTCTTAAGGAGGGGCTAGTAGCAGGTAAGTGCAGAGGAAGGGAGAGGATTTTTGACACAGAGGCAAAAGTGAAAGGTCTGTGGGGTACACTAAGCATTCCTGTTTGGCTGAAAGGAAGGATTTATGTAGAAAAATATTGACCAAAAAATAGGGAAAGTAAATTGGGGTCAGAGGGTAGACGGCCTTGAGTGAAAAACTAAGAATTTGTAGAATACCCTTAGGGTGGTACACAGGCATTAAAGAATTTCTGAAATAAAAATACAAGGCTTGGAAAGATACTACCTTAAAAAGGAAAATATGAACTTCAGAAAAGAGAGAGAGACAGTAAAGTTTTAAGAACCCAAGACTATTTTATACCAAAGATTTGCCTTAATGCAAACAAATTTTAACACATGCACACAGACACACATACTCTTTAAGAAAGCTCTTGAAACTTATTGGATGTTGTCCTAGAGAACTAATGATTATAAACATTGTTTTATTTACTTTTTTTCTAAAAAGAATCAATACAGAGATACTTAATTTGTTCCATTTTCTCTATTGCACAATTAACGCAATTTCTCACCTGTCATGCCATCACTATTTAATAACCACAGAAGAGCTGACAGATGGCAGAAAACTGTGGAGAGCCAGATTTAAAGGAGTCTAGAAACATCCTTGCTGTTTTCCAAAAGAGAATACACATTATATAATACCAAATCCACTGTAGCCCTTGTTTGAGGAAGTGATACTCCTATTTTTACACTAAGATGAGCCTCCTGAATATAGTTTTTATTTAGCAAAAGAAAAACACCTTCCTTTGCAAATAAAGTGTTAAGGAGGGGGTGAATAGTTCACATTATTCATGCTCAATTTTTTTGGTTTTTGGCTGAAATAGAGGTGTTTATAGTCTACTCACGAAAGTGATGTTTAAGCAGCAAAAGTTAGCCTTTCTTGAAAAGATGACAGGTGAAGACTCAAGATTACAGGTAAATTGGAAATTGGAAACAGCTTATCTTTTATCTTCCCTTCTAACTAAACATTACAGCCACATGAACAACTCTATTAAATACTTTTCTATTACCTAAGGCCTTTACTATGCCACTGTAAATTCTCTTTCTCCCTATCTAGGAGGATTGTGTCCTTCCAAGAACTATTCATATGTTTTATTATTATTTCTCTTCAACTCCTCTATATTTTGGAGGCTTTCTTTTTAAATAGGATAAAGCAAGAGAATCTCTTTGTGCTAATAATGAATGGATGCATGAGTCAATGAAGTGCTCTCTGGTAAAAGTATCTGTTTTAGTTCAACACACGCGCACACACACACACTTCACAACTGTTGTCACCAGCTCAGGCAACCATACACTGAGTTTTCCCCAAAAGTCTCTATTTCAGTTAGCCCCTAATTCATAGTCTGCTATAAAGTACACGCCACATTTGTTAAACCACTGTGACCCAATTCCTATAGTAAGGTTATTATAATAACTAAAAGATCTAGAAATTAGTGGGGGCTTTCAGAAGCCAGATATTTTAGCCAAGTAGTTTAGCCCTGGTCAATATTACAAAGTAGATATAATTATACAAATTATACATATCTGAAAATATTCTCAAAAAGATTCCCTCTAGCCTTCCCATCTCCTGCTGGCAAATGTTCTCCCTTCATTCGAGATACAACATGGCCTCCACTGGGCACCATATTCAAGGCTTATGCAGGATGACACTTTATCTCCATCAGCAAAATGCAACTACAAGACAGCTGTTATTCTAATCACTTCATAGATAAGGAAAGTGAGATGCTATAAAGATTAATAACTCAAAGTCAGCAGAAGATTCAATCTCGGTCTCTTCCTCCTAAGCCTGTGCTCTTTTTCCCTATATCGTGCTGCTTTTCTTCTCCTGTGCTTTTATATGTCTCTATGTGCTACCTTCCCCCTCCCACCCCTAGTCCTGAGGAGGGAAGGATGAGACAGACAGACAGACACACACACACACATGCACGCACATACACCCCATTGTAGACTTTCAGACATCTAACAGAGAAACTGGTAATTAGGCAAAACAAAAAAAATTCTCTATAAACAAATTTCCAAATAAACATGGTTGGCTAAATGCACATAATTTCATCTGCTCCTTCTTGAAATTTCATTAAAGTTACATATTTAAGAGCTTTTTTTCCATTTTTTAAGGATTATATACCTATAAAGCCTGTGAGAATTGTAACTAGGACAACAAAATTTTGAAAACTTAGAATCAGATGAAGGAGTGATGACTGCTTTCTCAGATCTGAAAAAGCTGAATTCAAACACTCAGTGAGAAAAGCCAAGAAACAATTTGTTTTGCACCATAGGATTTAAGAGGCTCAGGAATTAACACCACCAGATACTTCTGACAATGGCAGCTAAATGTGGGTTGAAAGTCTCCTTAAAAACTAGGTATACACCTGGTTCCTCTTCCCATTCTGCCCAGTTAGATGACTGCCTCTCCACCAGCCTAGAAAAAGATGGGAGATTTATTTTCTGCACTATGGAACACCACACACAACTGAATGCAGATTCCATATTGAATACCGAGAAATCAGTGAAAGTTTATATGGCAATCAGAATGCTGAAAGATGGCTTTTATTGCCTGGGCAGGAATTTTGAAGAATATTTTCTAAGGAAACAAACAAACTAAAAATACTTAAAGAAATTGACAATCAGGTGTTTCCTGAGAGAATGAATGGCTCGCCATTACCCCACGTTGAATTTAATCATTAACAACCACATCTCCAGTTGCACAGAGCTTTCAATTAGTGTTTTATTGCAGAGCTCTTAAGTATGAGTGGAAAGCCAGGTTAAACATTTGAGGGAGGCTTCTAACATAAAAGACAAAAGCCACAGCAAATTTGTAGACAAACCCAAGAAGAAGGATGTGAGAACTCCATTAACAGAACACTTCATTATCACTGTCCCTTGATTACTCACCATGATTAATGTCCTAAGAGTGAAAGGACACCATGTTCATGAAACAAAGAGAGTATGCTATGAGAAAACACAGGAAGAGAAAAAGCAGTCTTGAAACATAAAAGAGGACAACAGAAATGAAAAGGGTTACAAGATAAAGTGAACGAAGTCTCCAGATATTAGAAGAAAATGACAAATATATGTAAAATAAGAAAGAAGACAAGTATAAAAATGGAAACATCAGAAAGTCCAGCATCAAAATAACAGGAAAGCTAGAAAGAGAAAGAGAAGACCAAGGAAAAAGCAGTAAGAGTACAGGAGAAGTCACCAAAGACATCATGTCAGAACATTCACAGACTTAAATGTTATGAATATCTAGATTGAAAAAGTCCACTGAGTGACCAGCAGGATGAAGAAAATGTATACCAATATCATCATGAAATTTAAAACAATGGATTTCAAAACCAAAGATAAAAAGTCAGAATAGCATTGAGCTTCTCAAATTCCATACCGGAACCTAGGATACAATGGAACAATGCTTTCAGAATCCTGAGGAAAGAACAATGATTTACAAACAGAAATACAATACCTTTTCGAATTGCCAGTCAAGAGTGAAGGTATAATTATTTTTAAAATGTATATGTTTTGTTTGCCATGTGCCAGATAGTTTTCTTAGCAATTTGTAAATACTAACTCACTTCATAAGAAAGTTTTCAGAGCAGAAAGTTCTCAAAACCTCATCTCCCATGTAGTCTTTCTCACGTAATTAATGGAGAACCAAGCCAGAGCGGTCAACTAAGAAAAGTAAGCACAGTACATAGGAACAGGGGCTCTCACCCAACAGAGAGGCAAAGAGGACCCCACAGTCATGGTACCGATATATTCCCAGGACATTCACTGCACAGTGAACATGGAAATCAACCAAACTGTGGGGGAGATTTATTCCAGAACATAAAACAGTTAATGTCTTAGAGGGTATTTATACAACTAGGGGGAGTTTGAGGATTAATTATGATAATACCATAGAAAACTAAATAATAAGATGAATAAATTAGATGATTCTTAATGACAAGAGGAAGGAAGAGCTATGCAAGAAAGAAAATCAAGTATATTCCATGATTAGATTATCAATAGCACATACACAATCGTAATAACATAAACAATATTAATCTAACAAGAAGATATGTGGAGAGGTGTGTAAAAAAATGAAAACTTAAAAATATCACAAAGTAGCAAAGAAATGTGCTATTTAAAGATATGAACGAAAACACCAAGCGAATTTGTTAAAAGCATTGAAAGTGGTTACCTCTAGGGATAGGAAATGGGGAACTGTTTCCAAGGGATTAATCTTCCTTATAAAGCTTTCTAGAACTATTTAGTTCTTTAAACTACATGTATGTAGAGACTTGAAATTACAAAATAATTTCTCAGTGTTCATAAACAGATTTTTCCTTTGAGGCAGTACTGCATAAAGGTTAAAAATAAGCAGATTGCTTGGGTTTAATCCTGGCTCTTTCATTAATAGCTATTTGACCTTGGGCAAATTCTTTAATCGCTCTCTGCCTCAGTTTCCTCTTGTGTAAATGCAGGTAGGTAATAGTATCTTCCTCACAGAGTTTTGTGAGGTCTAAATACATGCAATTCGAACAGTGCCTAGCTCAACATAAAGTTTATGATCATGATTAGTAGTACAAATGGAATATTTGAGGGTATTTTAGGTCCATCTAAATAATAAAAGAAATAAAACTAAAGCAACAGGACATGTAGAGGGGAACAACACGCTGGAGCCTTTCAAAGGATGGAAAGGGGAAAGAGGGACAGGATCAGGAAAAATAATTAATAGGTACTAGGCTTAATACCTGAGTGATGAAATAATCTGTACAACAAACCTCCATTACACAAGTTTACCTATGCAACAAACCTGCACTTGTATCCCTGACCTTGAAATAAAAGTAAAAAAAAAAAGGCCATTTCATTTTATTTTGACCCAAATTATCTATATTGGCCCAAAAGTATGATTTAAAAATGTCGAGGAACCAGCAGACTAACATTCTAAGTAGCAATGATTTATTAAGCGACCCTTTGATAACTTAATACAGTTGCTAACTATGATCACTTACTGAATTTCTATTCAATAAGGTATAGAGGGTTCTTTAATATTACCTCCACTTAAAGAATATTTACAGCCCTTAATATTCTAACCTCCCTCCACTTAATAATTTCAGAAATTGATAGAAAGTATTAATATGTCTTCTAAAGGAAAAATGAATTAACTTCCATTTATAATTCTCTCCTTACCAAAAAAAATATTTAAAAAGCTGTCTTCATATTTTGTGAGCTCTGGCTAATTTTTTAATATTTGTAAAGCCAATATGAGTATAAGTTAAAATTTATTCTTCTTTAGTATGCCAGGAAAAAAGGAGAGGTTCCTCAATAACCCTCAAGACATAATGTCATTTTCTCTCCTGTGGATGAAGACTCTCTATCTGCTGAATATTTATTAGTCTGCTGGGTCACCTGCTAGAAAACAGACAATTCTCCAGCAACTTCAAACACTCTTCTTCACTGAACAGCAGTTTGGTATGAGACGTCAAAGGATAAGAATGTGCATACCTAAGTGGTCAAATGAAGATGAATGTTCTATATGGCTTTTGCCCCATACTGCCCAAGACTGAGAGACGTGGTTTATAGTGCTCACCAAGGTCTGAATGTCAGAAAGAATATTATGTGATAAGACTATTTTAAGATGCAAATATAATGGGCCAGGTTTTCTGTTTGGTTTCCTGCTATATCCAACATGTCTAGAACAGAATTTGGTACTCAATAAATATCTGTTCACTTAATGAATTGAGAACTATGCTGAGTTGTACTTTAAAGGTGATTTATTAATAAAATATTTGATGGTAATTTTGAGTGTACATAAATCACATCTCAAATTTATTGCTCACATATGACCCTACTCTAAAACATTAGAACAACTCTATTTAAATTCAAGTTAAATGCAAATCTGCTAAACAGGGTGAATTGCTTCAGTCATAAAGACTGGGTTCCCAAAAGCTATGCAAGCTAATTCTTGAAAAAAAGTCATTTTTGAAAACACAGAATAAAAAACAAAAAGGTCTATGGACTATAGTGGTCTAGAGAAACTCCTACTTAGTATTTTGCATCTTCTTTTTTTTCTCTGTAAAACACCAGTGTGAGCATGTCACTTTTGTGTTTTAGATGGATTTAAGTCCAAAATTCTTAGTAGGGCATTCAAGGCTTCCTGGCTACTGACCCCATTCTGTCTATTGCACTCTTCTTGGAACTCTTTTCATCTGCTGTCCACTCACATTGCAACTCAGCACCATCACATGATATCCTGTTCCCCAAAAGGCTGAAAAATTGTATTTCCATAACTTTACTCATGCTATTCCTCTGCCCCAAAAGTCTACCTCTCATATCCATTTGGCAAAGTCCCACTTGTCCTTTGAAATTCTCAAGGAAATAAGGCCACTTCTCTAAAGCCTTCCCTGACCCCCTAATTATAGCAAATCACTCCCGTTATGCTTTATAATAATGGCTCCCTTAAAGCACAATAGAATTGTAAAGTTATCAAATGTTTCTCCATCATAGATTATAACATCCTTAAGGGCAGAGATGGTGTCTCATTCATCCCTGAGTCTCCAAAATCTAGTACAGTATTTCTTATACAATAAGCGCCCAACAAGTGTTTTTAGGTGTTAACTCAGGCATTTTTGCACTGCCCCCGTCCCACTTCTATAGGAACAATAAAAAGCATTCTTTGTCAAAGACAAAATTTACCTTAGGTTTATAGTCTTCTTGTCTTAGGGACATTCTATTTTTGCTGGTCTGACTACTGGCCTACATTTGACCCTGTGACTATACCGTTCCTGGTTCTCTATTTCCTAAGCTTGGATCCAACTCTTGCTTCTCTGAACACTTCCATTAGTAATAATTACGCCTACCATTTTCTGAACCTCTATCTCTGCCTATGCTTCACAAATTTTCTCATTTACTCTCTAAGCAACTCATGAGATTATAAAAATGGATTCATAAAGTGTTAAGTATGACGGTTAATTTTATGTGTCAGCTTGACTAGGTCATGAGGTGCCCAGATATTTTGTCAAACATTATTCTGAGTGTTTCTGTGAGGGTGTTTTTTTGATAAGAATAACATTTTGAATCAGTAGACTGAGTAAAGCAGATTGCCCTCCATTACCTAGGTGGGCCATATCTAATCAGTTGAAGGGCTGAATAGGCAAAAAGCTAACCTTCCTACAAATAAGAAAATCCTTCTGCCTGCCTGTCTTCAAACTAGTACAACAGCTCTGCAAATTTAGGACTTGTCAGCCTTCATAATTGCATGAGCCAATTTCTTATTCTATATTATGTAATAAATACATAATATCATAATTATTAATTATACAATATGTATATTTTATATACATTCTATTACTTCTGTTTCTCTGGAGAATCCTAATTAATACTTTACCAAGACAACAATGCTAATTAGCTACAGAACTAGAATTTCAATTGAGGTCTGTTTCCACAGTCCATGCTTCAGCAAACACCATCCATAGGATGTTAACAAGAAACAGCCTTTCTTCTGGCTCTGACACTGGAGGAAAAGATTTTCCCTTGTCCTCAAATGAAATTTTGGCCTTCAGCAAGTCACATAACATTTTTATCTCACTCTCAGATAACAGCAAGTCCTGTGGACAATTGTCCAGCCCCAGATGAGAATCCAAACCTTAAACTTGCTTCAACATCTGATTTTAACTTCTTCTCCACTTCGGGGGTCTCCTGTAGTTGAGCACTTACAGTGAGAGAAAGAGTCATGGTCCTTTCTCTCTTCCCACCAATGTGTGTCCCTTTTCCCCACATTGCTTTTTTTTTTCTTCTGTCAGGATCAGATTGAGGAAAACAGACTAGGAGAAAGGGATGCATCTTGCTGGTTGGTACATTTGTCACTTAGGGTAGGATGCTCTGGTGGCAGATGAACAGTTGTGGACACTGTCATGGATAATCCCTTCCTACCATTAAACTGGCATGAGCAATAGCTCTCATTCAGGTGGCCACTTTAGTCACAACTCTTGGTTCTCTTTCAATCCATTTGGATTCTCACTGTACTATCGCTTCTTTCAAGCAACATTCTTTTTTTTTTTTTCTACTTTAAGTTTTATGGTACACGTGCACAATGTGCAGGTTAGTTACATATGTATACATGTGCCATGCTGGAGTGCTGCACCCATTAACTCGTCATTTAGCATTAGGTATATCTCCTAATGCTATCCCTCCCCCATCCCCCCACCCCACAAAAGTCCCCAGAGTGTGATGTTCCCCTTCCTGTGTCCATGTGTTCTCATTGTTCAATTCCCACCTATGAGTGAGAACATGCGGTGTTTGGTTTTTTTGTCCTTGCGATAGTTTACTGAGAATGATGATTTCCAGTTTCATCCATGTCCCTACAAAGGACATGAACTCATAATTTTTTATAGCTGCATAGTATTCCATGGTGTATATGTGCCACATTTTCTTAATGCAGTCTATCATTGTTGGACATTTGGGTTGGTTCCAAGTCTTTGCTATTGTGAATTGTGCCACAATAAACATACGTGTGCATGTGTCTTTATAGCAGCAAGATTTATTGTCCTTTGGGTATATACCCAGTAATGGGATGGCTGGATCAAATGGTATTTCTAGTTCTAGATCCCTGAGGAATCGCCACACTGACTTCCACAATGGTTGAACTAGTTTACAGTCCCACCAACAGTGTAAAAGTGTTCCTATTTCTCCACATCCACTCCAGCACCTGTTGTTCCCTGACTTTTTAATGATTGCCATTCTAACTGGTGTGAGATGGTATCTCATTGTGGTTTTGATTTGCATTTCTCTGATGGCCAGTGATGGTGAGCATTTTTTCATGTGTCTTTTGGCTGCATAAATGTCTTCTTTTGAGAAGTGTCTGTTCATGTCCTTCGCCCACTTTTTGATGGGGTTGTTTGTTTTTTTCTTGTAAATTTGTTTGAGTTCATTGTAGATTCTGGATATTAGCCCCTTGTCAGATGAGTAGGTTGTGAAAATTTTCTCCCATTTTGTAGGTTGCCTGTTCACTCTGATGGTAGTTTCTTTTGCTGTGCAGAAGCTCTTTAGTTTAATTAGATCCCATTTGTCAATTTTGGCTTTTTCAAGCAACATTCTTGACAAGGAATGTTGTCAAGAATGTCCAGTCCAGCATACTGGCCATGGGGAAACATCTGTGACTCCTCTAACAGTTTGTCGGAATGTTCAGGAGTTCACCTTTACTTCCCCTCCAAATCAGTTCATCAGTGTGTCTCTCTGACATACTAGGTTGTCTCAAGTGGGGCTCAGATTCCAGTTTATTGTGTCACCAAACTTCAAACAACATATATGAGGCTCTCCAAGTGATCTGATTGAAGAGCTCCCAGGCCTGATCAAAGGGAAGGTGCAAGCCCACTTGCAGATGAAAATGTGAGGCTCACAGGACAGATTCCTCTAGATAAATTATTATCATAAAATCCTAACTACATTCCCTTGAAATTTCCAAATCCTTGAAATAGATGAGGAGCTCAACATCATGAAACTAGCTTTAAAATATCTACTTTAGAATACCCACTTAGTGGTGTGGCATCTCACGTTGAAACTGCACATGAATTGTATCCTAGGGCCACACTGGAACATGAAGAGTTCTATTCTAATATATTCTTACAGTTGACACTGTTCATCCCTTGCCTACATCTCCTTGGGTCTTACCATTTTGACACACACCTGCCTGACTTCCCACTGCCAGCAACTGCATCTCTGAGACTGAGGGGAAGCTCCAGGAACTAGTGCTAGGAAATTAATTTTCTTGCGGAACAGCTATGTAGCAGTGACATACCCCCTGAGTGAGATAAATTTGGGTCACATTTTCCCAAAATTTCCCACCAGGATTGGGTTCCTGCTGTGTACAACTGTAACCCATTTCACTTGAATGAAGTACCCAACACTGGATGTCTTACCTTTCCTGTCTCACTTGCCCATTGCCCTACCCGTGTTTCCAGTGCTCACTTCCCAGATACAATCTATGAGCTCAAATCCTTTTCTCACAGTCTTCTGGGAAAGCCAGACACTCACACTCTTAATCATTCTTCTGCATTGCCATTGTCCTTGCCCCCACAGTTGCACCCAGAGCATGAACTTTGAAAGACAGACACTATGTGAGTAGTCAAATACCTACGGTGATGGCAACAGCCTCCACATCTTAACAAAAGTGAGCATCTTTAGATCACTGGCAGTTTGACAACATGAACACAGCTGACCCCAAGAAGTCAGGATGAGACCTGCTATATAATTCCAGGTAAAGAAGCAGTCAAAGCACAGTGATGACCTTAAGCTACTTATGACTTGAGGCCAAAGAAAAATGCCAGTGCTAGTAGATCCAAGAGCAGATCTGCCTTCCAGATCTTAATTGTTGCCACTTGATATGTTTTCTACCTGGCTTCAGACTGAGATCAGTAGCTCTTCAGTTCTGTTAACTACACAGTGCAGAAATAAATCCACTAAATGTAGCATTTATGTGCTCAAGTCAAGTTGCCCCAATCTTTACGTCTATCTTTAGTTCTCAGAGAGAGCAAATATACATTATATAAAGATTGCTCAGGAGAGGTAAAAATTACATATCATATAGGTACAAAGTGTAAGAACCTTGGAAAAATAAATGTCACAAACATGAATGGTTGTGTTGGACATCCATTCACTGAGTGCTCTTTATGGACTAGATGGTGTGCTAGACAATGAAGGTAAGAAAGATATTGGGTCTGTTCTTAAGAGAATCACAGCCTGGGAGGGGAGACAGCTACATAAAGACACAATATGATATATATACCGAGTGTTAGAATGAAGGTAAGAATTGTCTGCAATGGGAGGAGAAAGGAAGAAACATGTTTGAGCTCTAAAGGAATTTAAAAAGAAACATTTTCTTCAAAAGTTGAAACCTAGAGAACATTCCAGCAGAAATACCAGCAAGTACAAAAGTATGAAAATAGAGAAAGCAAGAGGTGTTCCCCATTAGAAGTGGAAGTGAGAAGAGTAAAAAGTGAATCTGGACAGGTAGGCACAAGCTAATGAGACCTGAATGAATTGGGTATGTCTTAAACTTTATTTTTTCTAGCATATTTCTGTAATCAAATATAAAAATAGAAGAAATATAATCTGCAATCAGGAAATATAATAATTAAATTGTGTTAGGAAATGGAAAGGAAGAGGAGACACAGGCTGATTACTGTAGAAATGTATGACATGTAACTTCTTTAGCAGTACATCTTCATTTCCAGCTTTCGAGCTATACTGAAGTTGTTTTTTTCTCCCCCAGATGTTTGCCTGAATGCAATCTTGTCAAATTGCATTCTAATTCTTCCTCCAAAGCTAGTGCACACAAGGTATTTTTCTAAGAAACTTCTGAGTTTAGTGGTTAGCTCTGTAGTAGATGATTCAAGCAGAAAAGCCTATTTGCCTTACAATATATCCTGGGGGTTTCTTAAGGAGAGCTTCTCTATTTTTCCATCACTAAAAGAACAACACAATTACTTTCCTGGGAAACAGAAATTTAAAGAACACAGGTTATCAACAATCTTAAGAAAGCTGAGATGTCAGATTCAGAAGTTCAGCTTCTGTGGACAGACAAGATAAATGTTAACCTCAGCTAACCTCCGTGGGGGAAAATGTTGTCACCCGAATAGTTCTTTTAAGACCACTCTATCCAGGGTTAAGGATATTCTCACTTGGCCCCATTAAAGCCCTCGGGACAGGGCATGGGACACTTAGTCTCTTTGTTGTTAATTTGGAGGCTGCATTCTCCCCTGTAAATTAGCTCATCCTAGCCCAGCATGTCTGTCATTTCAGATCATTACCATTCCCTCTGCTCCCTTTCATGTCACACAAAGGTGAAAGAATATGCTTCTGGAAGGCAATTCAATGAGTGTTTGAAGGCTGTGGGGCTTGCTCAGCTGCTCTCAAATGTCTCTGAACTCCATGCAACCACACTGTATCCCCTCAGTGGCCATCTCAGCACAGCTGGGCTTTTTCAGAAATGGCTGTGAAATGTACTGTGAAAAGAAGAGAGAGCAAAACTCTACTTAATAGCAAATAGAAAGCTCACCAACTAGATCAGTTCAGCTTGGTCTTTTCATCAATGTTCACCAGTGTATCTGCCACCTGAACCGCCAAGGACTTACTAACAAACACAAGCCTGGCCAGAGATTTTTGAAAATGGCTGGTAGACAAACACGAATTTCCAGGCAGTTCCACAGACCTCAGCTCCCTCAGGCATGTGTATGTTAACTCGCCTGCTGTCCAATTTCAAATCTCCTTTTTCATCCCCTTTTCTCTATGCAGTCCTTTTTTTGTATAAATTGAGCAAATGTTACCTTAACATTAACCTTTCTCATGATACTTGATTTATGCCTTTGTTTGCTGGGCATTGAATTTTCTAAGCCATCTATTAATTCATTCTGATGGTGCAATTTCCATAATGTAATTTCTTTGGTAGAGAGGAAATGGCTTTTTTCTATCATTATATTTTCTTCAGGTACCATTGTGAATGTTCTATTTAGTCTTGTAATTAGTCTTATACTTAACATATGCTGACTTCACAGAGACACATCTATTATTTTCATTGCCTAATACTATGAAAAGAAATTCTTGGTGTAGATCAGTAGCCTATATTTTTCAGGCAATTTTGATAATTGAATGACCAGGCATATGGAGAAGGAGTAAGCTCCATATACATGCTATACTCTTCCCTGCAACTGATCCACATTCTTCCTTTACATGGATTTTCTTTCTCTTTTTCACCGCAACTCCCTCTGCAAACCTCTGACTTTGTTTATCTGTCTCATATCTGCATCCCCTCAGTTGTCAACTTAAAAATAACTTCTTCAAACCTTCCTAGTCCTTCAAATTTAAACTAAGAGGTTGAGGTTCCTCCTTTCTCCATTGGAGTATATCCACACTACATTGTTTAACTGCCTTGATACACTTGTTTATAGCCCTCACAAAATTATAATCTCTTCAATGTCAGAAGCTGTGTTTTTTTGTTTTGTTTTAACCATCACTGCCTTTGGATATCTAATATATTCTTGGCTGACTAAATATTATAGAGTGAATTATAGAATGATCACATGTTCTATCCCAATTTGTCTAATATGGAACTGACTGTTTTGCCAATGAAACCAGCAATAGCTCACTCCCAAAAGTATCACAAGTTGGATTAATATATATGGTTGCCTTTATGAGGAATACATTGGAAGAAGAATATACTCCATATTCAGAGAATCTGCATTTGAATCTGAGCTCTAGTATGTCTTTGTAGTATGAGCTTGAGCAAGTTACTTCCCTTCTTTAATCCCAGTTTCATCATCTATAAAACAAGGTTGAAGACAGTATTTACCTAAAGGGTTATTCTTAGAAACACTGGAAAATGACACAGTGGAAATTACTTTGAGAACAGGCAAATTACTATGTAAATCATAATTACCACTCTATCACTATAGTATTAGTATATATAGTAGTATATAGAGACAGATAAAAATAGCCATGAAACTAACAAAATAGTCTAGAAAGACATCATGGAATAAAGAAAAGATTTCCAAGAATTAAAGAACTTGGGTTCTCAGCCTCATTCTTTCATTAAGAGGTTATAGATATGTCCTTTCCCCAGGGCATCCTGACCTTTAAATAGGAGAGGCGATCCCCAAAGGTCATTCTAGCTCTAAAATGCCTGGTTGTCTACAAATGAGGTGTTTTACACCATTTCTTGATAACCCTTAACCACAGAGACATTTGATTACTTACAACAATGTAAATTTTATAAATTTACTCAACTATAAATACTTCAAAGTAAAGTATAGACTAGGCTACTTCAACTATTAGCAGTTGTACACTCCAAGACCGTGAATTACTAAGTTGTAAAGTTATTAATCAGGGGTAGGTGCTGAGAGGCCACAGATTGCAAAACCATGTTTAAGTTTAAGTAACAGAAAGCTGCCTTCGAAGAGATTAGAATCTAATATTCAAGACTTTTGTGTCATTCTTAATGACCTTCTTACTTATCCTGAGTGTTTTCCTTCTTTCAATAGCTCTACTAAAAGATTAAACATACAAATGAAAGCAAAACCTCAAACTCCACGTTTGATCAGGGTATAAGAAGCTTCCATTTTAGTTCCATTTCTGATTAATTCCCAATTATAAATTCATTACAGGACTTGATCGCTTTTGACTAAATTTAGCAAGGGATATTAAAATATATCTGAGCTCATTTTGAGGTTCAAACTGCCATCCTAAAAAGTATAACATGCCATAATTTTTCAGATGAAAATACCTTCCTTTAGCTGCATCAGATTTGAAAGAAAATCATGCATGGTCAAACGGGAGTGTCGGGCACAACTTGGTGTCAAGTCTCTGGTCTGTGCTTCTGGATCCCTGATTTAGCTCCATTTTTTATCCCATTCCATGGATCAAACCTGACCTAAGGCACAGGTATACCTGCCCCCAAAACCAATGTTACAGTAGAAAAACCAACTGGATCTACCCATCTTACTCAGTGTTTCTTCCTTGGTCCCTATTCCCAAGGTCCTAGTTACCTAGCCTCTGTAACATACCAGTGAAAAGAAAATGAACTTTGAAGTCAGACCTAAGTTCAAATCTTGTTTCTGCCATTTACTAAATGTGTGACTATTGGTAGCTACTAAGTCTCTGTTGTCTCATCTATAAATAGAATAATGAATGTCCTTTGGAGATTTAGCAAGAATTAAATGGAGTAGTGTGTGTAAACATGTGACACAGAGCCTTGCACGTAAACACTCCATATATGTCCATTAATTTCAGTGTGTGCCTGTGTGCATTCAATGAACACAACCCTGTTCTTTCATGAACATTAATCTTGTTCTTGCCCTTGATTTTCCAGTAGTCTGAAGCTCTATCCTTGAAGTTGTTCCAGAACTTCATCTTAGTGTATGTAACATAACTACTCACTTATAGACCATCTTAAAGCCAAAATCTGCTTGGTTCACTGAATATTTCCAACTCCAAAGTCTTCTTCATGGTGATCCATTCCATCACCTTGAACCTCCTCATGTCATTGCCAAAGTTTACCTGGACTATGATCATTAATTATTGATTCCCTTGGACCCTGGATTTGCCCACCAGAATGAGCACTGCCTGATGGTAACTTCAGCTTCCTTACATTCTGATCATTTGTCCCTAAATATTCCTACCTGGTGGATCTAGTGCTGTCCTGTCCAATGAAAGTGGTCAGCACTTGCTGTTGATGGCCGGTGGAGGTGGGGGGCTGTGAGAGAGTGTAGTATGTTACTGGAACTAAATTGTCTCCAACTTCATGTGATTATATTTGACTAAGGAGGGTGAGGCTAGTTAATAATGTATAAGATTATGGATTTATCTGCTTGGATCTTCAATTGTGTATTTGCATGATGTTCTATGCAACTATACAATGATGATTTTTAAAGAGTCTCCTTTTATATTGGGGGAATAGAGGATCTGAATGCCCTCACCTCAGAAATTCTCTGACTAATCTCTGGGTACTTAAGTCAGACCCTGACACTGTCTATCACATGCTGTCATACAGGTATCTAGATAATGTAGGCATGCTGTTTTTTAAAAAGTAAGTGTCCTTAGCAGTAATTAAACAGATCTAAGTGGCAAACTCTTATAGATGCTTTCGTGCTTAAAGTCTCAGTATATTTCAAAAACCTCCATTTTTATATCTGATAATGCTTTTTTATATATGCCTGATAAATGGCATTTACATTTGAACTAGACCTCAGATTCCTCATTTAAGCATTCAGAACTGAGGACTCAAAAGGAAAAGAGAATGCCCCAAGAACACAGTGGGGCTTAGTGACTGAGCCAGGACCAAAACCCAGTCCATATGGTTTACAAATTCAAGAGCTTCCCAACCAGAGTGCCAAGAATAGGGTAAGGTATGCTGAGCTACTGATCCCCTCAAACCAGCTTGGCCACCTTTAGCAGTGAGAAGCCTCATTTATTTATTTCCATGTGCCTATCAAATATTATAATTTCTATGTGTATCATAATATAAAAAGGTTTGGAATTCACTTATTTCTCTTTATTCCCAACATTTATAATCTGCAATGTCAAGGAATAGAGTGTTTTGCTCAAGATAATACAATTTATGGAATGATCTGAATTAGAGTCACTGGTTTAATCTTACCCAAAGGGTGACTCTTTTGAGTTTGTTTGTGTTCTAAATTCCTATCAGCCAGAGACAAAATATGACAACTTCCCCTGTCTATCTGGGTGATTAGGCTATAGGCCTTCAAATCCAGCTGGCAGCTGATAAGAAATCAAAACACCATTCTGAAGAAGAGGAAAAAGATATTTCAATTCCAACACCCAGGAGCAAGGAAGAGCCCTGCAGGTTTTCAGGAAGGTGTAAATGATGCAAAGTGGTGGCTGTTTCATAGCCCTAAATGGAAAGGCCCCTGAGTGGAGTGGAGAGGAGAAAAGCACCTAAAAAGCCCACATATGCATTCATACAGTAAGTAACTGTTTTAGTGAATAAGAAAAAAAAAAACCTTCATTCAAGAGTATATCTGTTGAAATTGATAATAATGTGGTCATGCCTGAGGGAAAAATGCGTAAGTTTTGTAGTCAAACCTACTAATTATTCTTCCATCTAAAACATTGTCTTCCCTTTGGCTTAATAATAAGGACCTTGATCACCAGATTTGCATAATCTCTACACCCATATCTCACCCTCATAAAAATACAATGATTTTCCCATTTGGATGTGAAGAATTCTTACTGCTTTTCTTCACATAGAAGCTGAGTTACCCTACAAGCAGTTAGTGCTTTGTTAAAAAATGACAGAAACTGATTAAATCGGGTTAAGCAAAACTAGGGGATGGTCCTGCCTTCAGGCAGGGCTGGGTACAGAGGCCGCCCAGCAGCAGTATTATCAGGATCTGGTTCAACCTTATCCCTCTATGCAGTTCTCCCTGCTAGCTTCATCCTCAGACAGCCTCTTACCCGTCATCGTGTTCTTCCAGATTCCCTCCCACAGCAGAAAAATGAGACTCACTGTCCAATATTGTCAGGATAAAAAACAAAAACAAACCTACTTTGATTGGCTTATATAACAGGACAAATCCTGAACCAGTCCTTGTGGCCAGGAAAATGCACTGTTACAATGGTCGTAAAGAAAAGTTATGAGTTCCAATGCTAAGTCCATATGGACTGAAAGCGGGCAGGGGTGGTTCCCAGAAGGAAATCAAGAAACATTTAGCAGCAGGGTAAAAGAATGCTGGGTAGCAAAACGTCACAGATGTCCTATTCTCCACTTTAGCTGTCCTTGTTTCCTCACCAGCTACTTTCTCCTCAATTCTCTGTAATCCATTTTCTACAGCTATCATTCCCCAGACTCTACCTCAGGAACCACCATTTGAAGGCTGAGACTAATTTAAACAGTGGCCACAAACCTCTGATTTCTTGCCATCACCCAAAATGCAGTCCATCCCTATATCCACCTCAATTCAAACTTACAATCAGATACTGCACTTCCTCTCTCCTGCTTTTTTTGTTTTGTTATGTTATTTTTTTCTTTTCATTTCTTTTTTTTTGACAGGATCTCACTGTCACTCAGGCTGGAGTGCAGTGGCATGATCTCAGCTCACTGCAGCTTCGACCTCCTGGGCTCAAGCAGTCCTCCCACGTCAGCCTCCTGAGTTGCTGGGACCACAGGGTGCATGCCACCACATCCAGCTAATTTTTTTATTTTGGTAGAGATGGAGTTTTTTTCATGTTGCTCAGGTTGGTCTTGAACTCCTGAGCTCAAGCCATCCACCAGCCCTGGCCTGCCAAAGGGCTGGAATTACAGGCATGAGCCACTGCACCCGGCCTCCTGCTCTTTTTTGTACCAGAGACGTTGGCTATAACTTTTAAAACTTCTGCCGATGGGAATGAAATTTCCCTACACCTCCATCTCTTCAGAGAATGCTTCCTCCACCATCCATATGATGGACTGTATATAAAATGGTGGTCTCATAAGATTATGAAGAAGCTAAAAAATTATAATGGAGCTGAAAAATTCCTATTGGTCATAATGTCGTAGCCCAGTGCATCAATCACATGTTTGTGGTGAAGCTGGTGTAAACAAACCTACTGTACTGCCAATCATATAACGGTATAGCACATACAATTATATATAGTACACAATAGTTGATAGTGATAAACAGCTATGTTACTGGTTTATGTCTTTACTGTGCTATAGTTTTTACAGTACATAATAGTAGATAGTGATAAACAGCTATGTTACTGGTTTATGTCTTTACTGTACTATAGTTTTTAATCATTGTTGTATAGTCCTACTTACATATATTAAAAAGTTAACCATGAAAAACCCCACATAGGTCCTTCAGGAGATATTCCAGAATATGGCACTGTTACCATTGGAGATGACAGCTCCATGCATGTTATTGCCCCTGAAGACCCTCTAATGGGACAAGAGTTGGAGGTGGAAGACAGTGATATTGATGATTCTGAGCCTGTGTGATGTGTGTGTTTTTGTCTTCATTTTAAAGAAAAAACCTTAAAAGGTTAAAAAAAATTAAAAATAGACAAAAACTTATAGAATAAGGATATAAAGAAACTAGTTTATAGAGCTGTACAATGTGTTTTTTAAGCTAAGTGTTATTGCAAACCAGTCAAAAAGATTTTAAAATATAAAGGTTTATAAAGTAAAAAAGGTATAATAAGCTAAGGTTAATTAATTAACGAAGAAAGAAAAATATTTTAATAAATGTAGCATTGCCAAAGTGTACAGTGTATATACAGCCTACCATAGTGTACAGCAATGTCCTAGGCCTTCACATTCACTCAACGACTCACTCACTGACTCACCCAGGGCAACTTCCAGTCCTACAAGCTCCAGTCATGGTAAGTGCCCTATATAGGTGTACTACTCTTTATCTTTTATACCACATTTTTACTGTGTTTAGATAATGATATGGTTTGGCTGTGTCCCCACCCAAATCTCATTTTGAATTGTAGCTCCCATAATTCCCACATGTTGTGGGAGGGACCCAGTGGGAGATAATTGAATCATGGGGGCGGTTCCTCCATACTGTTCTCGTGATAGTGAATAAACCTCGCAAGAGTTGATGATTTTATAAAAGGTTTCTCCTCTCTGGCTTGCCACCATGTAAGGTGTGCCTTTTGCCTTTTGCCATGATTGTGAGGCCTCCTCAGCCACGTGGAATTGTGAGTCCATTAAACCTCATTTCCCTTATAAATTACCCAGTCTCAGGTATGTCTCTATCAGCAGCATGAAAACAGACTAATACAAATATGTTTAGACAGACAAATATTACCATTGTGCTACAATTGCCTCCAATATTCAGTACAGTAACATGCTATATAGGCTTGTAGCCTAGAAAAAATAGGCCGTATCATAGAGTCTAGGTATGTAGTAAGCTATACCATCTAGGTTTGTGTAAGTACACTGTATTATGTACATATAACAACAAAATCGCCTAAGGACACGTTTCTCAGAACATGTCTCCATCATTAAGTAATACATGACTATAATTAGATCCATGTCCATGCTCAAAATGTCTGTATCCTTTACAGCTCTTTCCATTCCATGGAAAGCTTTGGCATTCTCCAAGCTTGCTAATGCTGATATCTACACACATGACAATTTCAGTGTTACATAAACCTCTTCTTGACATCTAACCTCCACTCTAGTCTAAACTACATAGCTGATTGCCTCAGACATCCTTTCTGCACCTCAGTTTTCTCACATATAATATGGAGACAATACTTCTGCCTTCTTCATAGAAAACTGGTATGATTTAAATGAGATACATGCTGTAAAGTTCTTAGCCCAGTGCCTGACTTATAGACGCTCAATATATATTAGCTGTTATTACTGTCATATGGGTGGGCTTGCAGGTATATGGTCATACTTTACTATATTTGTATTATTTCAACATTCTTTGAGTCAAAAAAAAAACACAATTTGTATTAAATGGAATAATTTGAATCTGGTGGACCAGATGATTGCTGTCACTATTCTGGTGCCCAAAGACACATCCAAACAGAGACTGAATCTAAAGTGCCTGTGCTTTGAGCAGGATCCTTATTTATTGACTCTTAATTTTCTTAGTACAGCTTAAAACCTTCCCCTTCATAACATAAATACCTAAAGGTAAGTCTAAGAAAAGAATTTTGTAATTACTGAGTTCCTACTATGTGCCAAGCAGCCAAAATAGGTAGTTTCACTTAATCCTCACAACTATTTTATTGCATGTTTTCCTCAATGAACATTTATTAAATAACCCATACATGGTAAGCTTTGGGACACAAAGATGACAAGGATACATTGCCCGCCTGCCTACTCCACTGAGGGAAACAGATTAAGCAAATTAACAAGTACAGTGCAATGTGAATAAATGCTAGGACAGAGAGTGATATTCTGGACACAGAGTAGAGGTGAAAACAAATTGCCTTAAGGAGGTAAAACTTGAACTTCATTTTGAACGACAAGGAAAAGCCAAATAAAAATGAGAGAAAAGATATTTCCTTCCAACTGAGGACACAACAGCTAAGAATTTACTGTGTACAAGCACTGTGCCAAGCACTTTATTTATTCCTCATCTCATTCTTATAACCTGAGGAAGCAGGTTCATAGAAGCTTGTGTAACTTCCAAGGACACAGAAATTGCCAAGAGCTAGAGCCCAGCTTTGAATACAGGCAACTGACTCCAAAGCCCCATGCATTTAACCACTGAGCTATTTCACAGCAGGAAAGACTTGGAAAACTATGAGTAGTTTTAGTGTGACTAAAATACAGGTTTTGTGTGGGGAAAAGGAAATGAGGCTACAGAGGCAGGCGAGAACTAAATTAGGAATGGCCTGTGTATCCCACTAAGAAGTGCTAATTCCATCCTCAATGTAACACATAAGAAGGATGCATGGCAGGATCTTAAGCATGCAGTCATAAGGTAGATAGATAGATACTTAATGGCAACAATTTATATGCCAGGATGTGTCCTAAGCAGTACACTCCATTTAATCTTAAAAATAATCCATGGAGATAGACACAATTATTATCCCCAGTTGTAAAAGTGAGGCACAGAGAAGTTAAGTGACTAGCCCAAGATGGCACACTAGCTAAGTAGAAGAGCCAAACTTCCAACCAAGCAGTCTAGCTCCAGAAACCATGACCTTCACCACTCAGTCACCTTGCCTGCAGGTAGAACATGGACAATCTCCCTGGCTCCACCTATGTGCTGGATGAATTTGAGAGCATCCATCCTGGAAGAGACAGGCAACATGGGAAGACAATATTCTTCAGGCAACAGAGCAAACTCAGAGAAGTGAGGAGACTTTGCCCCAGATCAGACAGCATGTGCCAGAGTTGGGATTTGAGTCCAAGAGTGTCAGATTCAAAAGTCCTTAAATTTATAATGTTTGGGGATGTGTACTGCTAATTCAATTTCTATAAAATTATTCCAAATTCTAAATTATCTTGGTCTACATTGAGATTTTATTCTCTGTACATCAGCATTCAAGTATGATCCCACTAAGTGCTGTGCTTAAGCGTGTCAGAAAATTATCCACAAATTGCCATGTTTCCCTATCCTCAAGAATGCATGGGCTCTTCTCTGTCTAATGGCTGTAAGAGAGCCTGCAGAGCATGTCACTATTTAAAGTTAATAAGCATCAGCACAGTGAGCAGATCATTATGAAAATCATTATGTCTGCTCTCTTATGAACTGTTTTTAATATAAAATTGATCTTGAAATGCAACAAAAGTAAATGCTATAGATTTGTTGTGTTCTTTTTTCTTCTACTCTCTTATCTTAGTATAATTTGAGGTTTAATGAATGCTACTCATTTCTATTCAATATCTGACTTTATGGTGAAGTTCCATCCAGAGACAGGAAACGTTATGCTGTAGAAGGAATGAGGTATTCACAACCTCTGGTATATGGGTTCCAGCTACCTGTCTGCTTAATAAATGCTACAATGTTGCAGCCCACCAAAAGCCGGACTTGGGCTGCTCAACATAACAAAAAAATAATGGAAAGTACCATTTCATTTTAAGGGTGCCCTGCTGCCTCTCCAGAGATCTCCCCTTTGTGTGCTTAAGGGTGCAGATTACAGAGTGTGCCATTCTTTTTTTATTAATTTAAACCTACACTGAAAGTTTTACAATGCCTGTGGTAGCCACTAACCACAGGTGACTGCTGAGCACTTGAAATGTAGCTAGTCTGAACTGAGATGTGTCTAACCTGTGTCTAGTATCTTTCTTACGGCAGCTTCTAAAAAATTTTAAATCACATATGTGGTTCACATTATCTTTCAATTGAACAGTGCTGTTCTAGAGCCTTTACCTCTTCTACTAATCTCATAGCATTCACGTGTTACGTGCATGTGTGCATTTTGCTTTGTTTTGGTAAAGATACAGCGAGTCCTCTTCCAAGAAATTCATTACAATTTGCTTTCCTTCTACAAATACAGTCTTCAAAGAGGTAACTTAAGCGAAGATACCAAGACTCAGTTTTCTTATCTGTAAAACAAAGAGTTTGCTCTCTAGACCCCAAAGATTGTTTCCTAGCTTTAAGCAGTCTAGGAGGCTGAGTGAAAATCATTTTCTACCTCATCTAGTTACACCTGCAAAAACGGCCTATGCTTCAGAAAGATATGAAAAATTCCTCATCTACACATGCACTTATTTAAGCAAAGTATTCATTTTATGGAATTTTAATATTCTACCTACAAGAAGTATACCTTAGATTCGTTCATTATTCCTAATAAAAATCTAAAATAAATTATAGTTAAACTGTTAATAGATATGAATAAATACTTAAATTTTTGCCATATCCCTGCCTCGTATCTTTCAGAATATACCACATTAAAAAATGGCATCATCCTCAAATGAGTAGGGTGATAGAAAAACACAGCCTGAGGGAATCCACATATCATTCTCCGTTGCAAGTTTAAAAAGGACAAATTCCCAAGTTGGGGGAAAAATGATCACTCACAACAGGAAGAGAACTGTCATATTGACAAGTGAGAATCAGTTATGTAAGTAATAGAATTATGAAAGGTCCAGAGCTCAGGTGGAGTGTTATTCTATTATGTCACTAACAGTTTCACTCAAAAGATATTTAATGATTGAGTTCCTTGCACTACTTCAAGTGACCCAGAAAGCAGTTTCTCAATTTTCCTTAAAACTGGCAGGATCAGAGGCTTAGATAAAAAGCAACTGTCTTTAATTTGATTGAAGCCAGAGAAAAGTGGTGATGACATGGTTGGAAGGGATGAGTTTGCTCAAATAGAGAATTATTTAAACTCTGGATATTCACAGTAATTTTTTATGTGTAGGCCTACAAGTGATCTTTACAGTGTATCAGCCAGAATCCATTTCAGAAATACATAAGAGGTTTATTTTCTACAAACAATAATGCAGCTAATTTTATTCATGTAGCATTTTATTTACAACAGCAGTGTAGCAGAGGCTGCTAGAACCAAACAATATCTGTGTTCTCCCCTGCTTCCTGGGCACACATAGCTTCTGTTTTATTGTTCGGTGTGGCCATGGTCTGAGTTCTGGCCAATTCAATGCAAGACAAAAATGATAGGTGCTACTTTCATAATGGTCCCTAAAAACCTCTTGTGTTTGACCTTTTATTCTTTTCCCATCTTCTGACGGAGTGGTAAGGATTCTGAAAACCAAGAGGTTAGAGCCACAAGATAGAAAGTGACTGTATTCCTGAATCACTGTGTGACACACAACCACTCTCACCATCAGCTGTTAATGAAAAATAAATCATATTGTGTTGGACCCACTGAAGTTTTGGAGTTTATCTGTTATAGCAGCTACCATCATTTACTTACCTTTAACAAGCAGTTTCTCATGTGTTCATCATTTTACCCTAAACATTTTCTCGCTTAGGAGCTGAGAGTGAGAAAAAAATTTGAAAATGCCATCATATCTATTAACAGACAAGGAAATGTGAAACACTAGGTCATTTGACTGTTTTATTCTCACAGGACAAGGTGTAACACACATGTCCTTGGAAGTAAACATCTAGCTGTAAATGAGACAATTAGGCAAAAAAAATAGAAAGACATTGAATTCAGTCGAACCGGAAGATGGCTGTGTTTTAAAGATGAAACACAGCTGGATGAACTCTACTATGAGCATATCTAACTTTATTGCAGAAAGCAAACAGAGTGGCATGCATAGGGCTGAAATGAAAAAAACAAACACATAATTCTATTTGGGGTAGAAATAAGTAGAAATGTGAAAACAGGCAAGTGAGAACCACACACATTCTACTGGTCAGTCCTAGTTAAACATTCCACCAATATCTGATGGCAGAAAGACTACAGTTAGCACTACCCCCAAATTATGCTGACACTTGTACATTATTTGTAAATATTTTTAAATTTATCCTTTGTTGCCTTAAAAAAGACCTGAGTCAAGAGAAGCCTCTTGAAGTATCTGGACCAAGCAGACCCAGTAACAGTACTTGGCATAAGCCTAGGCTAGTTTACATAAGATAACAGCCGTTAAAAGGTAACAGATCTATTTAAGCTAACCTTGCCTTACCATGTGGCACCCAACCAGGTGAAACAGTTCTTTGGCTCTATTTAAGGTAAATGCTCTGCCCATAACCTGAGCTGATATGGACATATCAACTAGAGCTGGGTGCCATTCTATAATAGTACCAGCTGTTGAATACTGTGAACATTTTGCAAATAACTGCTACCTAAAACAGATCATAATCCAGTAGATAGCCTACATATTGACAACGAAATATTTCAATAATGTTTCCTAAAGTCTCCTCGTCCATTGAGAATTGTTACTAAGGAAAGGAAAACAATCTTATTCTGATTGCTTGAGAGAAAGTCAATGTTTAGTAGCCTGTTTTAAAATAAAACTGACTGATATATTTATACGGCTTTGCTAATCTTATGGGTCATTTCAGATGTGACAATTATGGTTAACAAACATCTATGTAACTCAGCAAAGTGCAACCTGGAAATGCACTCAAAAGAATCAGCGCTTGTCTAAGCGTCAGCTTTCCACTCCCCCTCTGAGATACGAGCTGATCTGATTTAACATGTTTCCCTTAAGCCTCTAGGGATGTAGTTACTGTCTACTGGGCTGCAAACTTTAAAAGGTAAGCACTGACTTTGGTAAGTGATGGAAAGTGTTTTAAGTGCATCCATTAGACTCTCTGCCACCACCCCCCACTAGAAAGGCACTTGAAGGAAAGGAATATTAAAGGCCAGGACAAGACTACATCAAGGTGCACCTTGTTAAGCCAAAGGAACGCAATCAATATATTGTATCTTGTGCCACAAAAGTCCCTTTGCCTTGCCCCAATCTTGTTAATGCACTATCGCTGGGTTCAAGACTGAAAATACAGCTTCTGTGTCTACTTGCAGTCCTTTATCAAACTGATGAGCATAAATGTCTCTAGGTAACTTAGATGAGATAATTAGTTTTATTTTCTAGTTTGAGACATATTTTTCAAAGAAAACATTATCAGACCTTTAAGCATAACCTTCTCTGGTCCTAAATACTCTTCCTTCTCTTAGAACTAAATTGGAACTATGAAGTTCCCCCTCCCACTTCAGGATTATAACTAATACCCCCACATCTAAATTTAGTATCAGTGTTTGTTGGTAAGCATTTTTATGAAAGAGATTTTGCAAAACAATTTGAAGTTATTTTAACATTGCCTAACACTGCAGTTAATAATCATGTTAACAGTACTGCCAATCTACTTTTACAAACAATATGAACAGTACATCTAAAATAGGTAGCCTTTCTGGGGGTGGAATAATGAGGGTGGGAGAAAGTCCTTATCATTTATCTTCTCCAGACTTCAGAAGGGAATGGTAGAGGAATGATCGCTCTAAATTTCTTTGCTTTTGTACCCAAGTAATAGCTTTTGCCCTTATGAGGAAGAATGTCTATGTGGCAAGCATGACGAAGATTGGTTCATGTTTGCCAGAGACCATGGCTCCAGCAAGGCACAAGCCATTCCTTTTCTTGGACCTCCCACACTCATATGTGATCCCCAAAACTTCCCATTTCTACATCATCAGTAGAGCAAATATCTCAATAGGTCTCTGCATCACCCATTCCACCTTCTCCTCCTACAACTGAGAAGTGAGAAGATGCCAGCCCTGCAGTGGGGTCTGATGGTCCCAGAGAGCCAAGAACCATCTATCTTGGTTCACCTGATTCAAGAGAACCAAGATAGATGTGGGACTGTGATTCCCACGTTGTCCCATATCTATCCCCTACTGATTCAAATGTGTAGAAGTGGAGGAAAAAGTAATGATACCTCATACCTCCAACAAGCAGTGGTAGGGTACTATTTCATTTTTCTGGAACAAAGTGATCCTGAGTTTATTTATGGTTAAAACTTAAACGGCCTACAGAGAAATTTATTCCATGCTGTTTCAGGCTACATATTAGAATACTGATCTGAGTCTCATGAATGTTTCCCACTGGTCACAACTAGGCCAGCACACATATGAAAAGACAATGTCTACTCAAGAGCACATGCCACACTTGGGTGGGTAGATGTATATGGCAGTATCTTGGATCATAAAGTTTGAATTATTGATTTTTATTTTTTCCAACGGATAGTGAGATGATCCATCCCTGCTATAGGTATGATGGGAAATATAGTAATATATACAACATATGTTAAAAAGGTAATCAGTGCATTAAATAAGGACAGAAAATGACTATCATATGCATAAACATGTGTGTATTATATACATAATGTTCATGAAGTACTACAGAGCAAGAAACACCATAGGTTCTAAGAGAGATGTAATGATATCAGGAAAGATGGTAAGGAGAAAAATTTCAGTGGATTTTTCATCGTGCTAATAATAATATTAACAATTGCTAATGTCTACTGAGCAACTACCATGTTCCAAACACTAACCTAAGTCTCATAAGTGTATTATCTCATTTAATTTTTACAGTCACGTGAAGTAACTACCCTTATGGTTCTCCTTTAAAGATAAAGAAACCAAGGTTTAGAGACATAAACTTATGTGTTGAGGTATGTTCTTTTACAGTCACCTTTCACAGGTGAAGAAAATTGAATTTTTCAACAATTTAGTTACTTGCTGAAGTCACATAGCTAGTAAACAGAAATACCAAAATTTGAACCCAATGTGTCTTCCTCCAAAGCCCATGCACCTAATGATTATAATAGAATTCTCTATCAGCAACAACTCTTACAACAGCCTCTTCAGTTTTCCATCTTAGTTAAGAATTGGGTCTTCTGCTGCCCACTCAGGCAGAGGCCATATTTTTCTTTATAATTCTCTGAACCTCAGAAAAAGAGGGTGAATACTTTCAGTTTCCCATTTTCATTTCGAGACTACTTCCCTTTTCTCCAGCAAAGCCCCTTTCTCCTTTGGAGCTCATTTTGCCACATCCCCCAACCTGTCCCTCTCCACTACAACCTCTCATTTATTAAAGTGTCTCTTCTCTGGTCATCCTTCTCAGTGATTTCAGCATCAATCCTAACATCATTCTTCAATATATGACTGCATTTAATATTTTATTGAGAAAATCGAAGTTATCATATTATAACATCTCATCTTTTCATCATCAAATCCACAGCCTCCAAAATTCTACATCTAGCTTTTTTTAGGGCAATATTCCATGGAGAGATGATCATGGGTTAAACTAAGCAAAGTTATGGAAATGAAAAGAAATAGTTGTATTTGTGATATTCTGAAGGGAGAGATGATAGACTTGTTGATGGGTTGATAACAAATCTGAGAGAGAGAAATCAAAGAAAACACTTAGATTGTTTTATCTGAGCAACCTGGTCAATGGTAATCCCATTGTTTAAGATGGAAAAGAAGTAGAAATGAGAAGTCTACTATGTGAAGAAGGAATCAAGGATCCTGTTTGGTTGTGCTAGGTTTGAGATACCTGTAAGGGATCCAAGTGGACATTTCAAGTACATGATTGATTACGTAACTCTGGAGAAATCAGGGAAGAGGTTGGGACTGAAGATATAAATTTAGTAGTCATTAGCATATAGATAGTATTTAAAGCTGTTATATTTGGACACAATTACTCAGGCAAAGAAAAAGAGAGAGGAAATGTTGAGCCAGTACAGCATTTACTGACTATAAAGAAGAATCCATCAAATAATCAGAGGAGGTACCTGAGACAGAAGGAAACCCAGGAGAATATAAGCATCTCTGAAATGGAATGTTTACAGAATAAAGGAAAGATTGATGATTTTAAATGCTTCAGAGAGGTTTAGTTCCATTCAGACTATAGTCTGATCATTGGACTACCTTTGTCTTTTTCCAATTAGATAACCAGAGCCTAGCATAGTGCCTGGCCCATCGTAAGTACACAATCAATATTTGTTCAATAATTTCTATGATGATTGCCTTGATTTATAAATTCATTCCAGCAAGTAAAAAATATTTAATGATATTACACATGGGCATTCTAAGAAGAGAAAAAAAGATCGAATTATAAAACTAAAGAGAAGAGGCACATGTAAGAAAGAAAGACTCATTCAGTTTTGTGGAAAGGGGATACTTGAAAATAAATCTAGAACCATGTTTTACAGTCCTTTTGTAAAGAGCCTTGAATATCTTGGAATGTTGATCATCCCAAAGAGACTTAGTCAGAAAATTAAATGCCCGGGGTACTATACAGAACTAAGTAACAAGAAGAATTACAGAAAATGTATGTTGTTTCTTTCTACCTTGATAACATTATTGCAGATCCTATAGTCTCAAGGTACAGGTAGTTGCCCAATTTGAATGTTCTGGAGAATGAGCAGGGTGGCTCAGCCATAGTCCTGTGCCTTGCCCTCCTGGGAACTAATTCCAGGTTCCCATGGACAAGAAATATATTAATAGCTGAAGGCTGTATCATAACAGATCTCAGGAAAAGCGGTAAAAAGCTATAATAAAATATTTGGCCAATATATCAGTAAAGATCAGCCTGTAGGCATTTTACAGATTTGAAGGATGTGAAATGGCCAATCTGCAGTCCCTAAGTCATGTAGTAAAACTTTGTTTACACTAGCCTTTCTTCAAAAGGCAAACTATAGGCAAAAGTGTGTTTCTGCCAGGTGGCTGGCAGGTCTTCTTTTATTTCTTAACGTGTGTTTAGTAACTTGTCATGTCCCCCTTGTTGTCTTGACTTTCCAGCATGTTCAGTGCCTCCCAGCTCGAAACCTAGCTCATATTATAATTGCAGAATAACTGAATGAGTCTAAAAAGGGTCAACAAAGAAGATTTTAAAATAGACATTATGCAAAAAGGAAGCTAGACTTAGCCTAATTATTGCCTCTCAAATTAGGCCAAAGGATTTTATCATTTCTAGTATAACTATATTTAGTGTCTATAGGACTTTCAGTATCTGTAGGCATTAAACATAAAATAGAATAAATTTTCTGTATGCAACAGGCAATGTCTTTGAACTTAAATAGCAGGTCCACTGATGATTTTCCAAAACATTAAAATATGTAATACCTAAAAATTTGCTTCACAATTTTAATTTTTCTTTGATTTTTCAAAATAATGGTGTAGATTCTGCAGTAATTAATATACCAAGCTACAAGAGCAGGTTGATTTGCATTAAGTCAACTGGTCAATTCTCATTTTGCATCTATGTATTTACTGAACACCCATTATGCACAAGGTTTTATGTGGTAAAGGCTGAAATATAAACAGCTAAGTTTAACAAGATGTAATACATTGAATACTACAAGCAAAATTCAGAGGACAAACAATTTATTCTGACTCAGAAGATCAAGGAAAAATGGGATTTGAGCTGGACTGTGAGGGATGAATAGGATTTCAATTGGAAGAAGAGAGGATAGAATTAAGCACTCCAGTATAATAAATGATCCCAAGGAGAGGGAAAGGGCCCATGAAATCATCCATCTGGCCTGGTCTTTTGGGAGAATGATCAGTTAACTCTCAGGTGTGACTGGCAAGGTAATGGGGAAAGACCATATCATAAGAGATGAGGTTCAAACTATTCATATGGGACTACATGTCACAGGGCCTTGATTGCCTTGCTAATAAGTTTAGACTTCATTCAAAAGAAAATAGATTAAAAGAAAAAAAATTGTATGTTTTTTCCATCATTCTGTAGCCCACTCCTTCAGTCTATGCCCATTTAAGCATGACATTAAGGTTCTGCATACTCTTGACAAACTAATTCTTACCACTGTATGTTAAAAATTTGTATCCCTGTGTTAAGAGCACTTTGTGATAACTCATTAAACTTCACTAAAAGGGATTTTTGTCATCCACGTTCACATCAATCTTGTCTTTATGCTTATGATTTATGGTCAAATCATCTAATAGTTCTAAAGAAATTTGAAAGTCAAATTTCTTATAGTAACATCACCTGGTCCAATTATTTCAATACGCCCCTTAAGAGAAGCTTAAACACTACCAAAGGTATACCTCCCCCCTCCATCAGTCTGTATAGGTGGGAAATTTTAACTGGCTCTAATTATAATGAGCATAGTCCACATTTGCTGCAAAGATTCTTCTGATTGATTGAGTCTGACCTTAAGCCATCTCTAATCTACCTGTTTTCTGACTTTATAAATCAATCCTATGTGGGGTACAGTCTCAAATCCTTTCTTAAACTGTTATGAAATTGCTCTATAACCAGAGGAGCACTCTTAGAAATATGCTGACAATTCTCCCCTGTTTTTCAATATGAATGTGTTTTTACAAATGGACCTGGCCCTAACTGAGCCAAACCATCCCCTGATATCAGACAGTCTTGCCCCTCATCATTCTTTCCAATATTTTGTCTAAATAAAGGCATCTAAGGGCAGAATTTTAGATTGGCACCTTCCTGAATTCTTCCTCATTACATTAACCATGTTTCAAAACTATGTCTAGAGTGCTGTAAGTACTTTTGCCAAAGGCTTCCTATTCCACTTGCTTCTTCAAACTCCCCAAATTTCATCTTCTCTGATTCAAAGCCCAGTAGTTTATAAAGTTTATTACCCTTGGTGATACCTTACTATAACAACTTACCTTTCTATTCTCCCTCTCCCTCTCCCTTTCTCTCATATTGCCTGTGAGCCTCTGAAAAACACCTTTGTACATGTGAGATGTCTATTTGACTTATTTAATTCAGGATTGTTTACATCTTTAGCATGATCTGTCACATTAATCTTTCTGTCTATATCAAACCTCTGGCCTTCTGTTTCTGGCTTTCTGTGTTTTCCTTGTACACAGTTTATCCAGCAACTCATCAAACAGAAATTTCCAGGAAGCAGCTTGTCTTCACATGCACTCAATGCAAACATACTCATAATGCTTTACACATAGCTCTGTATTTTGGGTAATTCTTTATAAGCCTCTTTCACACAAGATAATACCATTTTGTAAATGTTGTGTTGGGTTGGAAGAATTTGTTAAAATCTTTCTCCAACACTAAATGGTGAAATCCCTGGGGACTTGTCTTATTTATTTTTGCTCTTTTGGTGCCCAGACACAGAATTCACACTCACTGTATGTTTTATAAATAAATGTTAATATTATCAGTCATTAAGACAAGAATGCTTTCAAAGATCACCACATCCCATCCAGAGCTAATGACAGATAAGAGAGAAGACTTAGTCTATCAGCTGCATATTGACAACTGCCTAGTTAAAGCTCACTTTCTGTTTTGGCATTAATGCAGGACTGGGAAAGCAGATAAACACCCTGCTGCTGATAAGCCTAACCTTCATGTCAGGTAATGCAAATCTGACTTGAAACTGTTTGCAAGCAGTTTGTCCATTTAAACTCAAATGCCAAAATATTAAGCAAAACATATTGCATAGTTTCAGAATGACTTTAGTCTATTTATTAAATATGTGAGCAGTTTTTAAAAAAATTCTAGGTTATCATTGTATGCTCTCTTCCCTATTTTCTCTTTAGTTTCTAGTTAGAATACAATGTGTGAGGGAGAGAGTTAAATGATAAACAGCCAAGAGAGGAGGAGGAAATAAAAAGAGAAGGAACAGGGGGAGGAAAAAGGAAAGGAGGAAAGGGAGGGAAAAAACTAAAAGCAGTTCCACTAGTTGAGTTAAATCAGATTCAACTATGTCTTACTTAAAATTTACTTGTGAAATAGAATAATGGCATCAACTTCTCAAGATTATGGTGGGAACTAAATGAGATAACATATATATGAATACACACATCAAGGTGTCTTGCACATAATGAGAGTTTTTGTAGCTGAACAAGTATTTTCCATTCAAAAGAAGAAAAGACGCCTTACATGGGCATCAACCACCACGGAAACCCATCAGAGAGAATTCACACCAATTAGTATTGTTTCAGAAACTGCTGTCTTATGTAATGCTTATTAAAAGGCATGTTAACTGTTTACTTCTAACCAGATTTAGTCAAGTCTATGAACAATACTATGTCTATCTAGAAAAGCTTTTCTATGTTTAACACTTAAAAAGACTTAGTTCCGCTGAGAGCAGTGCCTCATGCCTGGAATCCCAGCCCTTTGGGAGGCTGAGGCAGGCAAATCACTTGAGGTCAGGAGTTGGAAGCCAGCCTGGCCAACGTGGTGAAACCCTATCTCTATTAAAAATACAAAAATTAGCTGGGCATGGTGGGGCACGTCTGCAATCGCAGCTACTCAGTAGCTGAGGCAGGATAATCGCTTGAAGCCAGGAGGTGGAGGTTACAATGAGCTGAGATCAAGCCACTGCACTCCAGTCTGGGTGACAGAGCAAGACCCTGTCTCAAAAAAAGAAAAAGTGAAAATAAAAAAGACTAAGTTCAAGTTGTCTGGTTATTCTTGTCCAACTCCCACTGTAAATGTTTCAGTTACAAGGTGGCAAAGTTAACTATAAAATATATGCCCTGAAATTGAGACACAAATTTGGTTGTTTCAGGCAGAAGGCCATAAACTGTCAACCTCCTCCTCCTCTTTCTTCTTCTTTATTATAAGGCTAATACTAGTCTTTAGTCTGTATAGCATTTTATAGTTTAAAACACCAAATATAAATTCCCTTAGTGATTCTATGCAATAATACTGTTAGATAAATAGGGAGAGTAATACTAATCAATCTTTTTTTTTTTTTTTTTTGAGATGGAGTCTTACTCTGTCCCCCAGGCTGGAGTGCAGTAGCGTGATCTTGGCTCACTGCAACCTCTGCCTCCCAGGTTCGAGCAATTCTCCTGCTTCAGCCTCCTGAGTAGCTGGGATTACAGGCGGACATCACCATGCCCAGCTAATTTTTGTATTTTTTTTTTTTTTTTTTTTTTTTTAGTAGAGATGGAGTTTCGTCATGTTGGCCAGGCTGGTCTGGAACTCCTGACCTCAGGTGATCCACCCACCTCAGCCTCCCAAAGCGCTGGGATCAGGTGTGAGCCACCGCGCCTGGCCTTAACCAAATTTTAATATGTAAAAATATAGAAGCTACAATTCACCAGTAATGAAAGCCAGTGTAAAGAACCAGCAGTGAAAGCAGGTGTGAAGAGTACAAGCTCTTTATCCAATTGTTCAACTATACCACATTGCTTTCCCACGCAGCATTTATAAAACACAAGACTTTTCCTTACTGAGGTCGACACAATTGATTATAAGAATCACTTTAAGAAAATTATTTTCCCTAATTCATAACTTTCAAGGGAAGATATGTTTCCCCTCACAGTCTGCGGATACCAGGAATATTATTTAAACTCATATTTTTTCACAGCTGGACTTACAAAATTCTACAAAGGTGAAACCACCACTTATCACAATGGCAAGAAAGGACTTGGCAAATACATACTCACTGGACAAGGGCAATTAATATTATTTTATGAGGTAACATAATTCTGAAAAAAGTGCATTAAAATCCCTATGTTGCTCCTCAGATTTATAGCACTAGCATGCAGGTACCAGCAGTGGGCTTGATAATACATGGAACTACATTAACGTTTTTGTTTCCTTGTTTTGCTTTGGAAATTTCCTTAGCCTTTTAAAAAAGCTGAGCACTAGTTTATTTGCTTCAGGGTACTGTAGAAAAAATACACACAAATATTCACATATAAAAGACCACTGGAAGAAATGCAAATAATACAGAATTCATAGCAATAAGTGAATTTTCTTTTTTCACATACCCATGGGTAATAAGGTGACTAGTTTGCATGTTTCCAGCCTTTATGTATTTACATAAATATGTATATAGATATTTATAAATATTAACTTAGATATCTGATGACACTATATTGTTCTGAACTTGATTTTATTTTTTTTTCTCAAAAATATGTAGGGTATCTTTCAATGTGATGTGTATATGTACGTATGTGTTTGTGTGTGTACATACAAATGTTTAGAGTTTTAAACCACAGCATTCTACTCTATAAAATGTATATGCCAAGATAAATTTAATCATTCCAAGACTGATGGATATTTTGGTTGTTTCCAGTTTTCAGTGAATATGAACAGTGCTGCAAAAAAAATTCTACATACATTTCCCCCTCTTCATGAACCTGTGCTTTTTTAGAATAAATTTCAAGAGGTAAAATTGATGGAATCAATAGAATACGTACTTTGAATGCTGATAAATTTTGTCAAATTGCTGTTAAAAAAAGAGTTTTACCAATTTACACTCACAATCGTGTATTAGGCTTTCTGCTTACCTCACCTTAACCAACACAGAATAAAATCAATCTTTTAAAATTCTTCCCCAATCCAATACATAAATATAGTGACTTAATCATTATAAATTATTTTTCACTGATTACCAGCATTTCATCCCTGCAGAGGAATACTGACAATGTGTTTACTATGTATCTTCGGGCAAGTTACTTAACCTCTCTGTGTCTCAATCTTATCACTTCTAAAATAAGGATAATAATACCTACCTCATAGGATGTCTTTTGTTTTCCTGTTCATGTTGCCTATTTTTTCATTATGATTGTGCCTTTCCTCTTTGGTGATTTGGTGAGTTAACACATAGTGAACAAGCACCTACTGTGTGCAAGTCACCACTCTAAACTCCTGGGACAATGGGGGGACAAGACCAAGTGTTCACTGTCATGGAGCTTACATCCTAGTGGGGAGGCAGATAACACAGAGATAAGCAAACACATAACCCTGTGATGTTCTGTCAGGTTGTGTTTGTGAAGAAAAAAAATCAAGCCTGGTGTGGGCTAAGAAGTACTAAGGGTGCTATTTTAGATAGGGTGGTCAAAGAACATTTCTGTGATGAGGGGACATTTGAGTAGAGACATGAAAGAAATGAGCATTGTGGCTGAGGCAACAGCAATGCTGAAGGAATAACAGGGACCCAGAAGGCTGAGGTAAAGGGATTGAGGGTGAGAGGAAAGAGAGGTGTCAGCTGTGAGGAGCCAGGGACCAGATGCTGAATGCCCTCACAAGCCAGAAGGAGGAATTTTATTTTTATTCTAAATGCTAAGGGAAGCCAGGGCGCTGGCCTCTGAATTGACAAACTGCTCCCAGACGCTGAGCGAGGCTAAAACTGTAAGTTTCCTACCCAAGCAGATACCTCAAGTGTGGACAGAAACAGTGTCCACTTGCCCTTGGGGGAAATCTCACAGGAAAGAAAAGCCAACATCCGCAATCGAAGCTTCCCTCACAAACTCACACCAACAGGCAAAGCTGAACAGAGTCATCAAGTTATGTAACTGGGCCCCTGACTACACCTATACGTTTTTCTTTCAACTCAAAAGCTAAACCTGAAGCATTTTTCTTTTTCCCTGATGCACAGTACCCTTGCCAGTTGATAAACCAGGAGCAGGAACCCTGGCTGTGTTCCACAAAGATTTGCCAAGAAGGTCCGACACACGAGTGTCAAGAGCCCAGGCAGAATGGCTGCTCACAACTCACCCCTAAGGCGGCAAGCCTACCTCTGCAGATGGTCCCGTTCCCCACGTAGCCCGGTTTGCAGGTGCAGCTGTGTCCCTGGACAGTGTTGGTGCAGATGGCATTCTCGTCACAGTTGTGCTGGCCGCTGCCACATTCATCGTGTTCTGTTTCCAGGGTGAGAGAAAAAGAGAAACACTTTTTCTTAAGTTGGAATTACTGGTATTGGGAAATGTAGCTGGAATTCACCAAATAAGAAAGACAGTGACTACCACTTGTCAGTACCTTACTATGTGCCTAAAAGTTCTTGTTGAAATCTAAACTCTGAAAGATGTTATTATCCCTACTTTGCAGGTAAAGAAACAGTATCAGAGAAGTCACACAACTCCTGTCCGTCACAAAACTGGTAAGTGCTGCACTAAGGCCGTTGTTTCTTCCACCTTCTAAAAAGGTTTTCACAGAGATTCCAAGGTAGTGGTTCTCAGTAGGGAGAATTTTGCACTGCCTCACCCTGCAAACATTTGATATGTCAGAGGGTATTTTGGTTGCCGTGATTGGTAACAGGAGGTGATACTGAAACCTACGGAATAAAGGCCAGGAATGCTGCTAAGCATTGTACAATGTGCAGAAGAACACAAAACAACAAAGAACTAGCCAGCCTAAAATGTCCACAATGCTGAAAAATGTCCACTATTGGAAACCTTCCCCTCAGGTTACAAAAAAGAGGAGAGGAGAGGAGGGGAGGGCAGGGGAGGGGAGGGAGGGGAGGGGAGGAGAGGGGAGGGAGGGGAGGGGAGGAGAGGGGAGGGAGGGGAGGGAATGAGAGGGGAGGGAATGAGAGGGGAGGGGAGGGGAGGGGAGGGAGGGGAGGGAATGAGAGGGGAGGGAATGAGAGGGGAGGGGAGGGGAGGAGAGGGGAGGGGAGGAGAGGGGAGGGGAGGGGAGAGGAGAGGAGGGGAGGGCAGGGGAGGGGAGGGGAGAGGAGAGGAGGGGAGGGCAGGGGAGGGGAGGGAGGGGAGGGAAGGAGAGGGGAGGGGAGGGAATGAGAGGGGAGGGGAGGGGAGGGGAGGGAATAAGAGGGGAGGGGAAGGGAGGGAAGGAGAGGGGAGGGGAGGGGAGGGAAGGAGAGGGGAGGGGAGGGAAGGAGAGGGGAGGGGAGGGAAGGAGAGGGGAGGGGAGGGGAGGGGAGGGCATGAGAGGGGAGGGGAGGGGAGGGAAGGAGAGGGGAGGGGAGGGGAGAGGGGAAAAGAAACAAACCTATATGAGAGATTCCATGGCTTCTTTATAACAAAGAGGATAAAACTGCAGAGGAAGGCTGGTGAATATAGCCTAGCAAAGGAGAATTTCCCAACAAAATTTCCAAAGGAGTACCACTGGTCACATGGAAGGCTGGCGAGCACAGGATTGTGCTGAGAGTAGGAAAAGGATTTACTCTGAGGCCTCTGTTTAAGGGCCTTCAGCGGTTTAATTTTCCATATAGCCCACTTTCATAGGGTTCAGAATCTAACCTCTGCGTATCTGCCTGCCGTGTAGTGATATGGGTTATATATATTCAGATAGCTGTGGCATCCTTGATCCACAGGACATGGAGGGAAACCGATCTAACCCTAGAAAACAGATGAAAAGATTCCAAGTTAGAAACTAAGGTTTCATAGATAACTATAATTTCCTCTCATACTCAGCAAGTTAATGGAGTTACCCAAATGACTCCTCTATAAATAAACAATATGGCAAAGTTTATATCCTTTATTCCTTTTTAACATCTGCTAGCATAACTTCTCACAAATTTTAAGAAGAAAAATCCAGTAGGGCCATTCAAATCATAAAGAGTTATAAAATAAGAATAGAAATTCCAGTTAGAAACCTCAAGGAAATAACACTAATTGGAACAAAACAAAAAATTCAATATAGTTTGTTAAGTGAATTGTTCAATCAATGTACCAATCATTTGAAATATCATCAATCTTCATTTATTTTTATTTTAAATTTCCTAATGGGGACCCAGTAATGAGAAAGGTTAAATCCTGCAAAATAGGACTGTTTTCATCACACACACACAACAGAGGTAGGGCACACACATGCATCTGACTGTTGATTTAATACTTGAATTTTCAAAATAAAATTTTTATTTAGGCCTTAAGACCAACCCAAACTGTCAGCAAGAAATGTGCACAGGTTAGCAAACAGTGAGAAAAGAAGATAAGATTTCTGAGGACACACTTCAAGTCTGTGCTTAAGTCATCTCCAGCACACTCCAGAACCAGTATACCCTTGTGCGTGTCCACTCGAATTAACAAACCTATCAAGTACCTAGTATGTGCAGGTGCAATACCAGACAAGGTTAGAAACATAAAAAAGTCTAAGAATTCAGACTTATACTCCAAGAGTTTTCAGCCTCCTTCTTTAAATTCATTTAATAAATAATTATTATGGTCTGTACTGGGAATACAAAGATGAGTAGATAATGGTCTTTGCTAGCCTGAACATTTTAATAGGGGTAACTAACTGGAACACAGAAGATAAGTGATAAGAGTTATAAGTAGTTGACCTTTTATTTTATCATACAAAAGGAACATATTTTAGAATGAAAGGGTGCTCTACTAATAATTACACTGGCATAACAAGCATAACTCAGAATGGCCCAGGCAAACTAGCATGTGTGGTCATGCTAGATAAGAGGAATAAAGATAAGCTAGACTGAGTTTATTGGAGGGAAGAAATTCCTTCTAATGGAGAGAAGAGAAAAGTCCTCTTGCAAAAGGTAGTATTTTAAATAATCTTTCACAAATGCCAAGGTTTCTCAATTAGAGTTGCTCATGCAGGCTTAAGTATGGAGAAAGGTATGGTTCTGTGCAGCATTCCAAAAGCCTGGTCCCTCCTTACCTACCAGGTCTTATCTTCCAATATTCTTGAAGTAAATCTTTTTCTCTAATGAGGTGGCATCATTGCTGTCCTGCAAATGTACGAGTTTGCTCCTACCTCTCTAGTTTTTCGTGTTGTTTCCTTGACCCACAATACTCTCTCACAATGTAGTTGGTTTATCTGCCTTTGCCTGGCTTCAGACACCACTTCAAACCCATACTCTTACCATGTTCATGAAGCCTTACACACTTTTTCTCTAGACCATGAATTTCATCTATCTTAGAACTTTTATAAAATTTAATATCTTTACCTCTTTGGAGGCAATGATATCATAATATATCGTGATGATATTGGCAAGTTTTGTCATTAATGCCATAATTGACTTTGAGGAGAGGAATTTTAGCATATTTTCCACCACCTTCACTTTATTAATACCTTACATAATGTTATTGAACCTAGAGAATGCCAAGCACTGAAGTCAATATTTTACACGTATTATACCATTTAATTCTCCCAGCAATTAAATGAAGTAAGTTTGCTCATTTTACAAAGAAGAAACTTAGACAAAAGTACTTTATATAACTTTCCTAAGATCATAGAACTGGTAAGTAGAGAAACTGAGATTGTGAATGCAGACACTAGATGAACAAACATGTCACTGAGCAGTTGGAAGTTAATTTGGATGTGGCTGAAACTAAACCATGACATGTGGAAATGATATCATAATGCCAACGATGAACTGTGTTTCTGTATTCTAGCCCCCAATTCCTACTGAGATCTGCTACATACTTACTAAGAATAGATGACCTATTCCCAAAGAACAAAGGCCATAGAACTTCCACATTTCATTTTCTTTAGTCATGCCAAATTTTCAAAATCACCAGCATCTTCAAACCTGTGTTTAATAGAGACAGCCAAAGAAAATACCATTTTCTTCTATAAATGTCACATTCCTTTCCAGTTGCCAAGGATGCTGCAAAAGATATGACAAGTGATTGCGAAAGACAGACTGGCATAGAGGTTAAGAGTATGAACTCCAAAGCCACTGGCCTAGTTTAGAAGATCCTGGTTTGCCAATTACAAGCTATGTCTACTTAAATAAGTTACCCAACCTCTCTGTCTTAGATTCCTCATTGTAAAATATGGACAATAATAGAACCTACCATTTGGGATTGTTTTGAGAATTAAATTAATTAATATAGGTAGAAAATTTATGACAGCATGTTACAGCCGGTAAGTGCTCCACAAGTGTTAGGTATTTGATTGTCATTGCTGCTGCTGCTGCTGCACTACTACTACTACAACAACAACTACTACTACTACTACTTACTACTACTACTACTTCTACTAATATTGCTGCGACAATTACTTGTGGGCAGACTTAATCATAAGATGATGGTTACAACTGAATTGAGACAGATGTTATCAAGATGATTAAATAGAGGTGTCCAGCACTCACTTCCCTGACAAAGGACCACAACAACCAGTAGATAACCACAAATCAAACAGAATATTTAAGGAAGAATACTGGGATTCAGCAGAGAAGTTATGAAGACTTTTTAGGGTACAGAAACTTAAAAAGGCATTATAGGGAGAAAAGCAAAGCACCCAGTATCAATTTGTTTCAAGCCAAGAGGAACTCCCATTGTGGGAAAAAAGAAAGTGGGAGATTGCCAGCAACCATATTCCCACCATGGACACCAGCAATTCTAGGTACAGAAGAGCCTCACAGCCCTTACAGGCCCTGATCCCAGCATAGGGAGCATTTGGAGTCCAAGCAACTTCATATTTCCTGAGAGGGAAAACACGCTGAGTCCTTTGCACTCCCCTGGATCCGGGATGCTGAAGCACAATACCATTTTAAGAGCAGAGCTGCCACCAGAATGTATCCATTCGTAGGATCCAATAGTCCCTGCATGTCCATATTCCTGGGGTCCTGCTGCCATCCCACCACATACACCCAGAAGGCTGCAGCATCATGACATGAGATGGACACAGAAATGATACCATGACCATAGCATCTGAGCCCATGTAGCACCCTATATTCCATGGGACAGGCAGTTCAGCAAAGCAAAGAGGCTTACCCCAGGACAGAGGGAGCCAACACACAAAAGCAAATGAAGTCTGTGAAATGACTGAAAATGAATTCAAAATAATGATCTTAAGGAGATTCAGCAAGATACAAGAGAACACAGATATTTCAACAAAATCAGAAAAACAGTGCCTGATCTGAATGAGAAATTCAACAAAGAGATAGATATCACAAAACAAAACCAGAGGAATCTTGAAACAGAACAATTCAATGAATGAAATAAAACTTTAATTGAGAATGTCAATAATAGGCTAGTTGAAGCAGAATAATTTCTAAACTTGAAGACAGCTCTTTTGAAGAAACTCAGACAAAAATAAGAAGACATTTTAAAACAAAAGGACATATGGGCCACCATTAAGTAAACAAATATGTGAATTTTGGAAGTTCTAAGAAGAAAAGATGGGAAATGGCATAGAAAAACTATTTTAAAAAAATAGCCATAGGCTGGGCATGGTGGCACATACCTATAATCCCAGCACTTTGGGAGGCTGAGACAGGAGGATAGCTTGGAGTTTGAGACCAGAGTGAGGAAGACGGTGACGTGCCATATCTACCAAAAAAAAAAAAAAAAAAATCTGGGTATGGTGGCATACAACTGTGGTCATAACTTCGCAGGAGGATCACTTGAGCCCAGGAGGTCGAGGTTGCAGTGAACCATGTTCATGCCACTGCACTCCAGCTTGGGTGATAGACAGAGACTTTGTCTCAAAAAATAATAATAAAATAAAAATATTAACTAAAAACTTCCCAATACTTAGGAGAGATACGACCATCCGGATTTAGAAAGCTAAGAGCCCCCAAATAAATTTAACCCAAAAAGGTCCTTGCCAAGGCACATTATAGTCAAACTTTCAAAAGGCAAAGATAAAGACAGAATGCTAAAAACTGAGAGGAAAACATCAAATCTCATATAAGGATATGCCATCAGACTAACAGCAGATTTTCCAGCAGAAACCTGCAGGCCAGGAAAGAATGGGATGATATATTCAAAGTGCTGAAAGAAAAAAACAAATGCCACCAAAGAACCCTATACGGAGAAAAACTAACCTTCAGAAATGATGGAGAAACAAAGTCTATCACAGACAAGCAAAAACTGAGGAAATTTATCACCAGTAGACCTGACCTACAAGAAGAGCTTAACAAAGTCCTACATCAGGAAGTGAAGGGCAATATATACTTTTTTTTTTGAGTCATATACTTTCATGAAAGTAGTACTCATGTATAACTCACCGATAGAGCAGATAAACAAATACAAAGGAATGGGATCACACATTACTATTACAGAAAACGACCAAACCACAAAAATAAACAATAAGAGAAGAAGAAAGGAACAAAGGGTATAAAAAACAACCAGAAAACAATTAACAAAATAACAGGAGTAAGTACTCATCTATCAACATAAACCTCAAATATAAATGGTTTTGATTTCCCAATTAAAATATATGGACTGCCAGAATGGATTTTTTGTAAGACCCAACTATATGAAGTTCATAAGAAACTAATATTGTCTGTAAAAACACACACCATCTAAAAGTAAAGGGATAAAAAATATATTCCACACAAATAGAAATCAAAAGTGAGCAGAAGTAGCTATGTTTATATCAGATGAAATAGATATTAAGTAAAAGAAGAAAAAAGAAAGAAAAAGAATGTCATTATATAATGATAAGGGAATCAATTCAGCAAGTATATATAACAATTGTAAATACACATGCATCCAGCACTGGAGGACCCAAATTCATAAAGCAAATGTTACTAGATCTGAAGAGAGAAAGAGAAAGAGAGAGAGAGAGAAGAGATTCCAATATAATAATGATAGGGGGCTTGAACAACCCACTCTCAGCATTAGATAGATCATCTAGACAGAACATCAACAAGAAAAGATTGGATTTGAACTGGACTTTAGGCCAAATAGACATAAAAGACATTTCCAGAACAATATATCCAATGACAAAGCATACATTCTTCTCATCAGCACATAGAACATTCTCCAGGATAGAACATATGTTAGACCACAAAAGTCTAAACAAATTTCTAAAAATTGAAATTATATCAAGTTTCTTCGCAGACCACAATGGAATAAAACTAGAAATCAATACCAAAAGGAACTTTGAAAATTATATAAAAACATGGAATATAAACACGTTCCTGAATGACCACTGGGTCAATGAAGAAATTAAGATGGAAGTCATAAAAATTCTTGAAACAAAGGAAAACAGAAACACAATATACCAAAACCTCTGGGGCAAAGTGAAACCAGTATTAAAAGGCAAGTTTATAGCAATAAAAGCTGACATAAAAATAATAGAAAGATTTCAAATAAGCAATCTAATGATGTACCTCAAGAAATTTCAAAAGCAAGAGCCAACCAAACCCGAAATTAGTAGAAGGAAAGAAATAATAAAGACCAGAGTAGAACTAAACTGAATGGAGACTTAAACAATACAAAAAATCAGCCAGGTGTGGTGGTTCATGCCTGTAATCCCAGCACTTTGGGAGGCCGAGGCGGGCAGATCACAAAGTCAGGAGATCAAGACCATCCTGGCTAACACGGTGAAACCCCATCTCTACTAAAAAAAAAAAAATACAAAAAATTAGCCAGGCGTGGTGGCAGGTGCCTGTAGTCCCAGCTACTTGTGAGGCTGAGGCAGGAGAATGGTGTGAACCCAGGAGGCAGAGCCTGCAGTGAGCCAAGATCACACCACTGCCGTCCAGCCTGGGTGACAGAGCAAGACTCTGTCAAAAAACAAACAAAAACAAAACAAACAAACAAACAAAATACAAAAGATCAAAGAAACAAAAAGCTTGTTTTTTGAAAAGATAAACAAAATCAACAAACCTTTGGCTAGACTAAGGAAAAATGAGAAAAGACCTAGATAAATAAAATCAAGAAACTGAAAATGAGAGACATTACAACCAATACTACATAAATATAAAGAATCATTGAACTAGGCCGGATACAGTGGCTCATGTCTGTAATCCTAGCACTTTGGGAGGCTGAGGCAGGTGAATTGATTGAGCCCAGGAGTTAGAGACCAGCCTGAGAAACATAGTGAAATCCCATCTCTATAAAAACTACAAAAATTATCCAGGTATGGTAGCCCACATCAGCAGTTCCAAATACTAGGGAGGCTGAGGTGGGAGGATTTCTTGACCTGGGAGGTCAAGGCTGCAGTGAGCCATGATCATGCCACTTCACTCCATCCTGGGCAACAGAGCGAGACCTCGTCTGAACAACAACAACAAAAAAATCATTAGACACTATTATGACAGCTATATGCCAACAAACTGGAAAACCTAGAGCAAATAGATAAATTTCTGGACACAGGTAACCTATCAATTTTAAACCAGAAAGAAATAGGAAAACTGGACAGACCAATAAAAAGTAAAGAGATTGAAACAGTAACAAAAAATCTCCCAGTAAAGAAAACCCTGGGAATGGATGCCTTCACTGCTGAATTCTATCAAACTTTTAGAAAATAATTAACTACCAATTCTTCTAAATTATTACAAAAACTGAAGAGGTGGTAATTCTTGCTAACTTATTGTACAAGGCCAGTATTATCCTGATACTAAAATCAGACAAAAACATTACAAAGAAAGCAAATTAAAGGCCAATATCCCTGATTAACACAGATGCAAAAATCCTCGACCAAATACTAGCAAACTGAATACAACAGTACAACACAAAGATTATATACCATGATCAAGTAGTATTTACCTAGGAGATGCAAACATGCTTCAACATACTCAAATCAATAAATGTGAGATATATCACAGCATTGTCCAATCAACAGAATGGACAAAAACCATATTATCATCTCAATAGATGCAGAGAAAGCATTTGGTAAAATTCAATATCACTTCATGATAAAAACTCTCAATGAATTAGGTATAGAATCAGTATACCCAGACACAATAAAGACCATATATGCAAGCCCATAGCTAACATCATACTGAATCAGGAAAAACCAAAATATTTTTCTCTAAGAACTAGAATAAGACAAAGATAACAACTTTTAGCACTGCTAGTCAACATAGTACTCAAAGTTCTGGCCAGAGCAATTAGACAAGGGAAATAAATAAAGGGAATCCACATAGGAAAAGAGGAAGTCAAATTGCCCTCTTTGCAGATGATATAATATTATATACTGAAAAACCCAAAAGCTCCACCAAAAAGAAATCTCAGAATAAACAAATTCAGTAAAGTTGCAGGATACAAAATTAACACATAAAAATTGGTACATTTCTATACATCAGCAACAAAGTAGCTGAAAAAGAAATCAAGAGTGCAAATGCATTTACAATAGCTACAAAAAAAAATTCCTAGGAATAAATTTAATGAAGGAGGTGAGAGATCTCTATAATGAAGACTACAAAACATTGACAAAAGAAACTAAAGAGGACACACAAAAATGTAAAAGTATTCCATGTTCATAAATTGAAAGAATTAATACTGTTAAACAAACCATACTATTCAAAGTGATCTACAGATTCAATGCAATCCCTATTAATGACATGTCGATATCAATATCAATGAAATTCTTCACAGAAATAGGAAAAAAGCCTAAAACTTGAGGAACCATAAAAGATCCCAAATAGCCAAAAAGCAGAACTGAGCAAAAATGATAAAGCTGAAGACATCACATTACCTGACTTCAAAATATACTACAAAGCTATGGTAACCAAAACAGCATGATACCAGCATAAAAACAGATACACAGGCTGATTGAACATAATAGAGAACCCAGTAATAAATTCATGTATTTACAGCTGATATGGCTTGGATTTGTGTCCCTGCCCAAATCTCATGTCGAATTGTAAACCTCAGTGTTGGAGGCAGAACTTGGTAGGAGGTGACTCAATCATGGGGACAGATTTCCCAATTGCTGTTCTCATGATAGCGAGTTCTCATGACATCTGATTGTTTGAAAGTGTGTAGCACCTCCTCTTTGCTCTCTTCCTCCTGTTCCTGCCATGCAAGTTGTGCCTCCGTCTCGTCACCTTCCACTATGACCATAAGTTTCCTAAGGTTTCTGAAGCCATGCTTCCTGTACAGCCTGCAGAACTGAGAGTCAATTAAACCTCTTTTCTTTATAAATTACCAGTCTCAGGTAGTTCTTAATAGCAATGTGAGAACAGACTAATAAAACATCCAACTGATTTTTGACAAAAGTGCCAGCAACTTACATTGGAGAAAGGACAACCTCTTCCTTAAATGGTGCTGGGAAAACTGGATATTCATAATGCAGAAAAATGAAATTAGACCCCTATTTCTCACCATGTACAAAAATCAACTCAAAGTAGATTAAATGCTTAAATGTGAGACCTAAATTAATAAAACTACTAGACGAAAACATAGGGAAAATGCTTTAGGACATTGATATGGGCAGACATTTTAGGGTAAGACTTCAAAAGTACAGGCAACAAAACTAAAAATAGGTAAGTGGAATTATATTAAACTAAAGTGCTTCTGCACAGCGAAAGAAACAACAGAGTAAAGAGACAACCTACGAAATTGGAGCAATAGGTTTTCAAGCTATCATGTGACAAGGGATTAATATCCAGAATATACAAGGAACTCAAATAATTTAACAGCACAAAAGCAAATAACCCAAAATAAAAATTGACAAATAATATGAACACTCACTTTTTAAAAGCAGGCAGCAATATGGACAACAAAGATATTTTTAAAATGCTCAACATCATTAATCAGCAAGGAAATGAAAATCAAAAGTACAGTGAGATATTATCTCACCCCAGTTAAAATGGCTTATATCGAAAAGATAGGCACTAACAGATGCCAGTGAGGATGGAGAGAAAAGAGAACTCATACAATGTTGGTGGAATTTAAATTAGTACAACCCTTAACAAAAACAGTATGGGTGTTTCTTAAACTAAAAATAGAACCACTGTGTGATCCAGCAATCTCACTACTGTGTTTATCTACAGGAATAAAAATCTATATATTGAAGAGATATTTGCACCACCATATTTACTGCAGCATTATTCACAATAGCCAACATATGGAATCAACCTAAGTGTCCATCAATAGAAGAATGGATTCAAAATGTGTCATGTACACACAATGGAATACTACTAAGTAATAAAAAGAATAAAATCCTGCCATTAGTGGCAACATCGATGAGCTTTGAAGACATTATGTTACATAAAATAAGTCATGCACAGAAAGATGAATACCACGTATTCTCACTCATACTTGGGACTTTAAAAATTTGAGTTCACAAAAGTATAGTGTAGACTTGTGGTTATGAGAAGCTGGAAAAGATAGTACAGAGAGGAGGATAAAGAGAGGTTGATTAGGAGACAGAATATTATAGCTAAAGAATAAGTTGTAGTGTTCTATAACACTGTGGGGTAACTATGGTTACCCCTAGGGTAACTTACTGCATATTTTTAAATACTAGAAAATAGAATTTTGAATTTTCCTAACACAAACAAATGATAAATATTTGAGGCGATGGATATGCTAATTACTCTGATTTGATCATTACTCATTGTATTCATGTATTTAAATGTCATTCTGTATCTTATAAATATGTACACTTACTACATGTCAATTTTTTAAAAAATTTAAAAATTGATCGAGAAATCTTTCTCTTTCTTTTACAGCTAATAGTTTAGGCAGAATGGTTGTGAACAGATAGGCATTTGAAGCAAATTAAATTAGAATGCCTCTTTGCAGGTCCAAAGAAATATTTGCTTAGAATCAATTATAGTCCCCAGGAAATAAGACTACGGGTTAGAAAGGTGAAAAATACACATTTAGGATGGATGTATAACCTAAGTTTGGCTATAGTATATTTGGAATATCCAACTTATCAGGACAAAAAATGATGATTGTCACAGCAAGCTATTTCTTCACTGATTATAATAATAATGACCATAACAATAATTTTTTAACTAATATTCAAGCACTAATTAAACAGTCATTATCACATAGTTCTTTTCTTCTTCCTTCTCATTTCCTGTCCATGGAAAGTCTCAGGAAGGCTCTAATAAATCCAACCCTGTAACAGTGACTCTGGCATCAGTAGCCATGATCAATTGACACATTGCTTTCCTTAGTAAACCAATCAGGACCCAAACGACTATCTGACAAACATTTCTACTGTGGCTACAAATGCCCCATGTTTGGGGGTCTGCTGGCTTGTGGCTTTATTTTGTTCAAAGTAACCTTTTATGTATCTTAAAAAATTGTAACAATGACTGGACTAGGACATGACAAGCAGATTTTATCTATCAGTAACATTTTATAGATGAAGAAATTAGGATTTGGAGCATGTAAGGCACTTTTCCTATAAGCACAAAAATATCAATGATAAGTTCTACTTCTGAAACTCAAATTACCATCTCCTCATTCCATCTCCTACAGTCTTTCTAAAAGTCCACTTTACTATGTCATCCAAAAGAATTGCTACAATGTTGGCCACAGTGTAGGTAATTTTTTACTTAAAAAAAATTACAGATTCACAGGAAGTTGTAAAAAAGAAAGAAGACTCCTATGTACCCTTCACCCAGCTTCCCCCAATGTACCTTTCACTCAGCTTCCCACAATGTACCTTTCCCCTAGCTTCCCCCAATGTACCCTTCACCTAGCTTTCCCCAATGTATTAACTCGTTCTCACACTGCTAATAAAGACATATCTGAGACTGCATAATTGATAAAGTAAAGTAGTTTTATTGACTCACAGTTAAACATGGCTCAGGAGGCCTCAGGAAATTTACAGTCATGGAGAAGCGGAAGCAAACATGTCCTTCTTTATATGGTGGTTGTAAGAAGTACAGGGTGAAGGAGGGGGGAATAGCCCCTTATGAAACCATCAGATCTCGTGGGAACTCACTCATTATCACAAGAGCAGCATGGAGGTAACCACCCTCATGACTAAATTACTTCCCACTGGGTCCCTCCTACAACACATAGGCATTATGGAAACTAAAATTCAGGGTGAGATTTGGGTGGGAAAACAGCCAAACCATATCATTCTGCCCCTGACCTCTCCCAAATCTCATGTCTCCTCATTTCAAAATACAATCATGCCTTGCCAACAGTCCCCCAAAGTCCTAACTCATTCTAGCACTAATCCAAAACCCAAAGTCCAAGGTAACATCTGAGACAAGGCAAGTCCCTTCTGCCTATATGCCTGCAAAATCAAAAGTGATTATTTACTTCTTAGATAGAATGGGGGTACATGCGTTGGGCAAATATACTCGCTCCAAATGAAAGAAATTGGCCAAAACAAAGGGGCCACAGTTCCCATGCAAGTCCAAAATCCAATAGGGCAGTCATTAAAACATTTAAGTTCCAAAATGATCCCCCTTGACTCCATGTCTCACATCCAGGGCACGCTGATGCAAGAGGTGGGCTGCCATGGTGTTGAGCAGCTCCGGCCCTGTGGCTTTGCAAGGTACAGCGCCCCCTCCCAGCTGCTTTCATGAGCTGGCTTTGGGTGTCCGCAACTTTTCCAGGCACATAGTGCAAGCTGTCAGTGGATCTACCATTCTGGGATCTGAAGGATGGTGGCCCACTTCTCACAGCTCCACTAAGCAGTGCCCCAGTGAGGACTCCGTGTGGGGGCTCCAATTCCACATTTCCCTTCTGCACTTCCCTAGCGGAGATTCTCCATGAGACCTCTGCCCCTGCAGCAGACTTCTGCCTGGACAACCAAGCATTTCCATATATCCTCTGAAATCTAGGTGGAGGTTCCCAAACCTGAATTCTTGACTTCTGTGCACCTACAGGCTTAACACTACATGGAAGCTGTCAAAGTTAGGGGCTTGCACCCTCAGAAGTAATGGGTCAAGCTCTACCCTGGTCTCTTTTAGCCATAGTTGGAGCATCAGGAACAAAGTCCTGAGGCTGTACACAGAAGGGGGGCCCTGGACCTGGCCCAGGAAATCATTTTTCCCTCCTAGGCCTCTGGGCCTGTGATAGGAGGCGTTGCAATGAAAGTCTCTGACATGCCCTGGAGACATTTTTCCCATTGATTTGGTGATTAACACTCAGCCCCTTATTACTTATGCAAATTTCTGCAGTGGGTTTGAATTTCTCCCCAGAAAATCAGTTTTCTTTTCTATTACATTGTCAGGCTGCAAATTATCCAAACTTTCACGCTCTGCTTTCTCTTGAATGCTTTGCTACTTAGAAATTCCTTCCACAAGTCACCCTAAATCATCTCTCTCAAGTTCAAAGTTCCAAAGATCTCTACGGCAGAGGCAAAATGCTGCCAGTCTCTTTGCTGAAGCATAACAAGAATCACCTTTACTCCAGCTGCCAACCAGTTCCTAATTTCCATCTGAGACCACCTCAACCTGGACTTCATTTTCCATATCACTATCAGCATTTGGTCAAAGTCATTCAACAAGTCTCTAGGAAGTTCCAAACTTTCCCATATTTTCCAATCTTCTTCTAAGCCCTCCAAACTGTTCCAGTCTCTGCCTGTTACCCAGTTCCAAAGTCACTTCCACATTTTTGGGTATCCTTATACCAGCACCTCACTCTCTACACCAATTTACTGGATTAGTTCAGTCTCACACTGCTAATAAAGAACTAGCTGGGAATAGGTAATTTATAAAGGAAAGAGGTTTAATTTACTCACAGTTCAGTATGGCTGAGAAGGCCTCAGGAAACTTATAATCATGGCAGAAGAAGAAGCAAACATGTCCTTCTTTACATGGTGGCCACAAGGAGAAGTGAGAGAAAAGGGTGGGGAAATAGCCCCTTATAAAACCATCAGATCTCATGAGAATGCACTCACTATCATGAGAACAGCATAGAGATAACCACCCTCGTGATTCAATTGCCTCACACCGGGTCCCTCCCACGACATGTGGAGATTATGGGAATGACAATTCAAGATGAGATTTGGGTGGGGACACAGTCAAACCATATCAGCATCCTACATACCTGTAGTACAATATCAAAATCAGAAGATTGACATTAGCATGTTACTGTTAACCAGTGTACAAATATAATTTAGTTTATACCATTTTAATCTATATTCATTTATGCATGTATGTATTATGTATGTGTATAGTTCTATGCCATATTATCTCATGTAAAATTCACAAAACCACCATCACGATCTCTTTGTATTTGCACCCACTCGACATTTCCCACCCACCCACCCTAATACTGTCAACCACTAAGCTGTTCTCCATATCTATAGTTTGTCATTTAAAGAATGTACAAGCATTTTGTGAACATGCATTTTTACATTTCTAGGATAAATATCCAAAAGTGTGATTGCAGGGTCATCTGGTAAGAACATGTTTAGTTTCCAAGAAAACTACCAAATGATTTTCTAGAATGGCTGTAATTTTATATTATCATGAGCAATGTCTGAATGATCGTCTCTCCTATCCTAACTGACACCTGATGTTGTCATTATTTTTTGTTTTAGCTATTCTGATGGGTGTATAGCAATAATGCATTATGTTTTTAATTTATATTTTGCTAACTGCCAATGGTGTTGAGTATATTTTCACCTGCCATCTGTATCTACACTTTAATAAAATATTTGTTCATGTCTTTTGCCCATTTTATAACTGGATTGATTTTTTACTGTTAAGTTTTGAGAATTCTTCATATTTTCCACATACAGGTTGAGCATCTTAAATCTGGAAATCGAAAATCTGAATTGCTCCAAAATTCAAAACATTTTGAGTGCTGACACGATCGTCAAAGTATGCTCCCTGGAGCATTTTGGATTGCAAATTTTTGGATTTAGGATGTTCAACTGATAAGTATAATGAAAATATTCCAAATTCTGAAAAAGTCTGAAATCTGAAACTCTTCTGGTCCAAGAATTTCAGATAAAAGATACCCTGTATAAGGCCTTTATTGGATATGGGATTTGCCAATATTTTCTCACAGCCTGCAGTTTATATTTTCATTCTATCACAGTCTTTCACAATGCAAAAGGTTTTAATTTTCATGACAATGAATTCATCATTTCTTAGTTTATATATAGTGCTTTTAATGTAATGTCCAAGAACTCTTCTCTAACCTTAGGTTCCAAAGATATTCTCCTAATTTTTCCAATAGTTTTATATTTTTACATTTAAGTCCATGATACATTTGAGTTAATTTTTGATAAGGTATAAGGTTTAGGTTGGGGTTAATTTTTTTGCCTATGCACATCCAGTGACTCCAGTGCCGTGTGTTCAAAAGGCTTTTTCTCCATTGAATTGTGTTAATAACTTTGTCAAAACCAATTTGTTATATTTGTATTTGTCTGTTTCTGGGGTCTCTATTCTGTTCTATTGATCTTTGTGTCTATTCCCCTGCCAATACTACACTGTCTTGAATATAGTATCTATAAAGAAATCCTTAATATTCAATTCAAAATTATTCAATTCAAAATTATTTTAGCTATTCTAGTTCTTTTACACTTCTACCTAAATTTTAGATTAAGCTTGTTGGAATTTTTTTAGGAATTATGTTAAACTTTACAGATCAACTTATGGAGAATTGACATCTTTACTATATTGAGTCATCTAATCCATGGATACAGTATGCCTCTCCATTTACTTATATAATATTTTATTCCTTCCATTAGTATTTTTTTAAATGTTAAGCATACAGATCCTATAAATGTTTTGTTAGACTTTTAACTAGGTATTTCATTTTCTTAGGCATTTCATTTTACTTTGGCGCAATTATATATGATAGTAGATGCTTAATTCTAGTTTCTACACATCAGTTACTAGTATATAGGAATAAAATTAATTTTCTGTATTGATCTTGTAACTTGAGACTTGGATGAACTCACTTGTTAGTTCTACAACATTTTTATAATTTCTTGACATTTTCTACATAGAAAATTATGCCTTCTGTAAATAGATACAGCTTGATTTGTTCTTTTCCAATCTGCAAGCTTATTTCTTTTTGTTGCCTTATTGTCTTGGCTAAAACTTCCAGTGCTAGGTTGCCCAAGAGTGGTAAGTGCAGACATCACTGCTTTGTTGCCAAATTTAGGAGAAAAGCATTCAGTCTTTCACCACGAAGTATAATGTTAGCCCTATTTTATACCACCTTGTCAATGCCGGGTGGAGGTAGAGCTCCAGTTCCCTGATGGGCTGCATTAACAATGGATTTGGGAGAAAGCGAGGGCCAAATAGCCCTGCCTTGCACTGCCTTATTGAGTCTCCATGTTGCTGCATGGAAGTGGTGGCTCAGCTCCCTGCTGAACTCCAGCGACTTTACTTCAGTAGAGGAATCTCAGCACCAACTGCTTCTACTAAGCAGTTTTTTATTGCCACAGGATTGGAGTAGGGTTATGTCCAGGTGAATTTTAGTTGTAAGAGGAAGAACCTAGAAGGACTGGGACTGCTCTATCTGGGTTGGAACCAAAAGACTCCAGTGTATTTAATTTTTCAGAAATTAGTCACTTTTCTCCTTTGCTTCTTTTCTAAACAGCAATAATAATTTGAATTTTTCATAAGTAACATTTATTATGCTCATACTATACGAGCCAGATACTGTTGAAGTACATTATATCATCCATATCAACTAGTATTATTGTCATCCCTATTTTCTAAATGAATAAGTGGGGACAGAGAGGTTGTATGTGGCCAGGAGTTTGAAACCAGCCTGGCCAACATGGTGAAATCCCATCTCTACTAAAAATACAAAAATTAGCCAGGTGTGGTGGCACTCTCTTGTAATCTCAGCTACTCAGGAGGCTGAGGCAGGAGAATTGTTTGAACCCAGGAGGCAGAGGTTGTAGTGAGCTGGGATCATACCACTACACTCCAGCCAAGGCGACAGAGAAAGACTCCATCTCAAAAAAGAAAAAAAACAAACAAACAAAAAAAAAGAAAAACAAAACAAAACAAAACAAAAAAACAAGAAGCAGCAGAACCATGCAGTTATTATTCATTCTTGATACCTCCTTCTCCCTTAATCTCTTGTAATCAATCCATCACCAAGTCTTGCTAATTTTTCTTCCTAAGTATCTCTCAAACTCATTCCCACATTTCCATTTCCATTGCCACTCCGCTTATCCAAGTTATCAGCATCTCTCACTTTGGCTATTGCTATAGCTTCCCAATGGATCTCCTCACATTCCCCATTGCCCACCTGCAATTTATTTTTCATACTGCCCTTACAGCAATCTTTTAGGAATTCAAGTCTTATCATTTTGCCACACCTGGCCAAAGCTCTTCAGATACTTCCCATTGGTCTTAAAATGCAGACAAACATTATTAACATTACTCTCAGCCCAGTATGCTCTTGCCTTTACCTACGTGCCCAGCATGATTTTGCTCCATTCCCCTTCTTGTCTGCTAAACTGCAAGCACAATCGCTTTGTCTCCTGCCTCAAAAGTTCCTTTTTACCTCTCATCATAAGCATTTTCATATGGTCCTCCCTCTTCATCCTACGTAATATCCGCTTATCCTTGAGATCTCAAGTATGTCTTCACCTTCTCAGAGAAAGAACTTTTAATTTCCTTGAGTGAGGCAATTTCCCCTGTAATATTCTTATATAATATCCAATATATTTCCTTCATAGGACTAATCACATTTATAATTTACATTTATTAGTGTATTATGAAAGTCTTTCTTCTCACTAGAGCAGAAATCTCTTAATAGAAACCATATATTTCTTTTCTTTATCTCCAGCCCATAGCTGGGCTTCTAAAATTTAGTAAGTGCCTAATACAAATATCCCTTTATAAAAGAAAGAAAGGAAAGAAGGAAGAAATGATGGAAGGCAGAAAAGAAGGTAGGACAGAGATAAAAAGCTTTGGTATCAAAAGCTGTAGACAGGTCAAGAAGAACTAAGACCCCCCAGAAAGGTAACTGAATTGGGGATCTGGAAGGAACTCTAAAGAGAAGAGCTTAAAAATGAAATACAACCAGGTAATGACATGTTGATATCCCCATTTATTTATCACAGTGATTTTGTGGGTGGAGAAAATAACAATGAGGCTTCAGAAGCTTTCTTTGAAGCAGGGCATTTCTTTTGCAAAAAAATCGCTGAAGACACACAGTAAGAGAAAACATTTGCAAATCATATATCTTAAAAGGGACTTGAATCTAGAATATATAAAGAACCTTTAGAATGCAATAATTAAAATATAACCCAATTAGAAAGGGGGAAAAGTATTTAAACAGTCTTTTCCCCAAAGAAGATATAGAAATGGCTAAGAGGCACATGAAAGATTCTCAACATCATTAACAATTAGGGAAATCCAAAGCAAAGCCACAATGAGATACCACTTCACATCCACTAGAATGCCTAGAATAAAAAGGATAGATAATAATAAGTTGGCAAGAAATAGAGGAATTGGAGCCCTTGGATATTGCTCATGGAAGTGTAAAATATTTCTGTCTCTATGGAAATTAGTTTGGCAGTTCCTCAAACAAACATAGGGTTACCACATCATCCAGCAATTCCACTTGTAGGTATACACTCAAGAGAAGTGAAAACATAAATCCACACAAAGACCTGCACACAGATACTCATAGCAGTATTATTCATAATATCCAAAAGATTAAAACAACCTAAATGTCCATGAACTAATCAATGCATGAAGAAAATGTGGCATATCCATGCAATTGAATACTATTCACCAATAAAACAAAATACTGACAGATACTTCAACAGGTTTCATAGATGAACCTCAAAATCACTATGCTAAACAAAAGAAACCAGTGAAAAAAGATATAATTATATAATCCTATTTATATAAAATGTCCACAATAAGCATATGTATAGAAGCAGAATGTAAATTAGTAGTTATCAAGGGCTAAGCTCAGCAGAATGGGTAATGATTATTAATGAGTATCAGTTTCTTTGAGGTGATAGAAATATTCTACATGACCATTTCATAAAACCAAAGTTAAAACAAATAGCTTCGCTTCTTTCTTTTATTCTAGTTGTGGATATTCCTATTGGACTAGGTAACTTAAAAGAAACCTTGAAACATTGGACCACAGTTAAGAAATGTTCTAAAACTAGATTATGATAATTGCTGTGCAACTCTGAAAATATACTTAAGATAATCAAATTCTATACTTTAATGGGGTAAACTTAAACTATGTAAATTATATCTTAACAAACTGTTAAAAATTATTAAGGAGAAAGTTCTGAAATAAGTTAACACATTTGTTCTCTGTCCATATGTTAAGAAGGGGATGTAAAGACTCATCAAAGTTATACTTAGACAAAATATTCTTCCAAGAATGGGAATTAGAAATGTTAATTATTTTGATAAAAATCCCAGGTATATGCCATATTTCCTTAATTGAAAAAAAACATTTATTTGATAGTAATATGGGGGTAAGAAGTAATTATGTATTTTATATATATATATAATATATACATATATACCATTTATTTTATAGTAATATGGGGTTAAGAAATAATTATGTATAACACATATCTAGGAACAAGATGGTTCCTAGAATGTAAAATCTGAAAATCTGTGCTTTAGGCTGAAAGAATGTTATTTATAATACAACACAGTTCTTGAGTCCAAACAGCATTTTTCTAAGTCAAAATAAACATAAATCTAAACCCGTTATGTGCCAGAATTGATAACTAAATCTCATTCATTATTGGACTCGATTGTGCCCAGTAGGATCCCACCACAGTTCTGGGGGTATTAGACAAAAGTTTTGGGGAGGGCTATCTGGTCTTCACAATGGTTACTATCTAGCCCAAAAAGTTATTGGAGGTCAAAAGCCCCGCTGATTCTCTGCTAAGCTCAGGGGCTGAGATCTTTGCCAAGGACAGAAACTTTATTATTGGAGATCTGAGTCTTTGGGTATACAGAAAATTCTGTTACCCTTGGTGGAACTACCCCCACTCTGGCTGTAAACCATTTTAAGAGCTTATAGATTCTTAAATCTTCCTTCGGGCTATAACTACTTCAGCTTAGACCACTTTTACATCCCCAGACATCAACCTCTGTAATCCCAAGTCCCTCTTGGAAAGTGTGTATTAACTCTGCCCCAGTAACAGATGGCTTGATTTTCCAGGACTGGAAGCTGTTCTTGACTCAAAACCCTGAATAAGGATATGGGAAGAAAGGATATGTCAGTAGAGGTGCAAAGAGGAAAGTGGGGAGGAGGGGTAGAGGAGAAATAGCTTCCTCCTTTCTAGTAACTCTACAGTAGCAATAAATAAAACACAAAGTAGTAATTCAATCAAGTGCTTTTCTATTTGGATATATAAATTATATATTAAATATGGCATATTATATATAATGTATATCGATCATTTATATATAATGGTGCATAAATAGAAAAAATCTATAAAGTGCATGCTAAAATATTGACAGTAATTTACACTAGTGTTGAATAGAAGATAAACGGGAGTTATGTACACTATTTATCTTACTCATTTTGCACTTTTGAATGTTTTATAATATGTATCTTTTATTACTAAAGATAGATGGTTTGTATTGTGTTTTGTTTTAAGAAGAAAGAAAATAAAAGGGTAGATGTAGGTCAGAGGATACAAAGTAACAAATACGTAAGATGAACAAGTCTAGAGATCTAATGTACAACATGAGGGGGACTATAGGTAATCAAATAAAATTGTACTGTATTTGAGATTCCTGCTAAATAGATTTTAGCTCTTCTTGCCACAAAAACAAAAACAAAAACAAGGATGGGTAAGTATATGAGATGATGGACATGTTAAATGCTTCACTACTGTAACCTTTTTATGATCTATGTGTATCCCATAACATCATGTTGTATAACTTAAATATACACGACAAAATTTATTTAAAAAAAAAAAAGAAAGAAAATGGATTCCAGATGTATCTAAGACTGAATGAAAAAGACAGAGCTTTGGCAGCAGATAGACCTAGATACAAATCCCAGCACTGTCACTTAGGAGAGGTTTGGCAAACTCTTCGTGGTCCAGTTTGTGTGTGTGAGTAAAATACAGACAATGATACCATGACTAAAGAGTAAAAACTTGGCTTAGTTGGCTTAGTCTTTTGTTCCTCAGATCTGAACAGATTCTGCTAAAGAGGAGATTCTCAAGACCATTGATATAACGAATGTTCATAGGAAGAAACTTTGTAAAACATCTAGTTTCATTATTTGTACATAAAGGAGTAGGAACTCCAAAAATGGCAGAGACTATCCCACTGACACTATTACCATCATCAGCATCATCACAGTGTGATGTAGGTCTGTTTCTAATGAAGCCTTCCCTTAAACTTCCAGGAAGATTTTATTAGATTCATTACTCTCCTCTATGTGCCTTAGGAATATAGAGTTCATGGCATCCTGCAAAGAGCAAGAACCTCAGTTCAAATCCAGCTTTGTCATCTGCTCACTTTGTGACCTTAGAAAGCATACTTGATGTCTCTTAGCCTCTGAGTTGTCACCTGAAAATGTGAGCAATAAGATCCACCACACAGAGCTTCTGGGAAGATTAGCAAAGAGACTATGCAAAAAAGTGTCCAGTAGCACACCAGGCAAGTAATACAGATTCAGTGAATGTTAGCTTTGTTCCAGAGAGATCATTTAGAAGTGCATTATTAAACTACAAAATTAATGAAGAGCTTAACTGTGGTCCAATGTTTCAAGGTTTCTTTTAAGTCACCTAGTCCAATAGGAATATCTACAACTAGAATAAAAGAAAGAAGCAAAGCTCTTTGTTTTAACTTTGGTTTTATGTAATGGTCACATAGGCATCCCCACAGTGTCCTTTTTGCTGAGGCCCTTTGTCTCTCTACTGTGAAGAGAGTGGCTTGTGATTCTTTTGGTTTCACAGCTACCTAGAGGAGTTCTGAAGACAAGTGTCTAAAGATGAAACATGGTAGGAAAAATAATGCTGGGTTAATCTTTTTCTTTATCACAGAAGTTTGCCTTCTCCTTCAGGGAGTCTCAGTATGAACATGTTGTTCTTTCCCCTTCTGAAATAAGACGAGGGACAAAAAAAGCAAAAGGAACTTGAGAGAAAGACTGACAAAGGGGAAAAATCTCTTTTCCTCCCCCTTCATCAGTGATTGTGGCTCCCTGTCCAGATGCTTTGAGGCTCAGTCAACTATGAGATTCCAAAGAAAAGGCAGCGGGGAGGGGTGGGTGGAATCAAAGAGAAACACAGAACTCTGAAAATGTGCTATCCCTATTATCCTGCTTTTCAATGTGTCTTTATATTCTTATTGAATTATTCATTCCCACCCATATTTGGTTGAACAGTGCCACCCCCAAATTTATATACACCAAGAACCTCAGAATGTGACCTTATTTGTGAATAAAGTCTCACCAGATATAATTTGTTAAAATGAGGCCACATGGGGTTAGTATGGGCCCTAAATCCAATGACTGGTGTCTTTATAAGAGCAGAAGGCACACTGTGATACACAGAGTGGAGCAGGCCATGTCAGGACATAGGCAGAGATTGGAATGATGCCACCACAAGTCAAGGCATACCAGGAGCCACCAGAAGGTGGAAGAGGCAAGGAACTATTCTCCCCTAGAGCCTTTGGAGAGAGTATGACCTGTTGACTCCTTAATTTTTGATTCTGATCTCCAAATTGTGAGAGAAAAAGATTCTGTTCTTTTAAGCCATGGAGTATATGATAATTTGTTATAGAAGCCCTAGGAAAACATTATAACCAAATTTTTGTATAATTTTTCACACCATAAAGTGCCAAGAGGACAGTGAGGGCCCAAGTCCTAATGACCTTTACTGTTTTCTGAAAAAGATACCGTAAAAGATAGAGGGAAGAGGCCTGGGCATATATATCCATAATGAAATTATTTAACTATGTTTGGCAGGTAAGGGGAAGAATAAGGGTTTTAGAGACAGACACACTGCATTTAAATCAGAGCTCCAACATGAGACAGCAGTAAGACATCAGTACATTTCTCACATCTGAGCCCCCATTTCCCCATATTTAAAGCACAGAGACAACCATCTACTTTGTTGAGTAATGGTATTAAGAAAAATATAAACTGGACGGCCATTTGGGCAGACGGTGAGCTTGCTGCAGGAGTTTCTGTTTTCATATCCCAGTGGCACCTGGAACACCAGCAAGACAGAACTGCTGACTCCGCTGGAAAGGGGGCTGAAGCCAGGGAGCCAAGTGCTCAGTGGATCCCACCCTCACAGAGCCCAGCAAGCTAAGGGCAGCTGGCTTGAAATTCTCGCTGCCAGCACAGCAGTCTGAAGTCCACCTGGGATGCTCAAGCTTGGTGGGGGAAATGATGTCTGCCATTACTGAGGCTTTGGTAGGCGGTTTTAGGTTTTACCCTCACAGTATAAACAAAGCCGCAGGGAAGTTCCAACTTGGTGGAGCCCTCTGCAGCTCAGCAAAGCCACTGCAGCCAGACTGCCTCTTTAGATTCCTCCTCTCTGGGCAGGGCATCTCTGAAAAAAGGCAGCAGCCCCAGTCGGGGGCTTAAAGATAAAACCCCCATCTCCCTGGGACAGAGCCCCTGGGGGAAGGGGCGGCTGTGGGCGCATCTTCAACAGACTTAAATGTGCCTGAAGAGAGCAGCAAATATCCCAGCACAGCATTCGGGTTCGAGTTCTGCTAAGGGTCAGACTGCCTCCTCAAGTGGGTCCCTGACCCCCATGTCTCCTGACTGGGAGACACATCCCAGCAGGGGCTGAAAGACACCTCATACAGGAGATCTCCGGCTGGCATATGTTGGGTACCCCTCTCAGACGAAGCTTCCAGAGGAAGGAACACGCAGCAATCTTTGCTGTTCTGCAGCCTCCGCTGGTGATACCCGGGCAAACAGGGTCTGGAGTGGACCTCAAGCAAACTCTAGCAAACCTATAGCAGAGGGGCCTGTTAGAAGGAAAATTAACAAACAGAAACCCCATCCAAAGGTCTCCAACATCAAAGAACAAAGGTAGATAAATACACAAAGATGAGGGAGAAACCAGTGCAAAAAGACTGAAAATTCCAGAAAAAAAGAACTCCTCTTCTTCTCCAAAGGATCACAACTCCTCACCAGCAAGGGAACAAAACTGGACAGAGAATGAGTTTGACAAATTCAGAGAAGTAGGCTTCAGAAGGTGAATAATAACAAACTCCTCTGAGCTAAAGGAGCATGTTCTACCCCAATGCAAGGAAGCTAAGCATCTTGAAAAAAGGTTAGAGGAATTGCTAACTAGAATAACCAGTTTAGAGAAGAACATAAACGACCTGATAGAGCTGAAAAACACAGCATGAGAACATCCTGAAGCATACATTGGTATGAATAGCTGAATAGATCAGGCAGAAGAAAGGATATCAGAGATTGAAGATCAACTTAATGAAATAAAGCGTGAAGACAAGATTAGAGAAGAAAGAATGAAAAAGAACGAATAAAGCCTCCAAGAAATATGGGACTGTGTGAAAAAACTAAATCTACGTTTGATTGGTGTACCTGAAAGTGACAGAGGAATGGAACCAAGTTGGAAAACACTCTGCAAGATATTATCCAGGAGAACTTCCCCAACCTAGCAAGACAGGCCAACATTCAAATTCAGGAAATACAGAGACCACCACAAAAATACTCCTCGAGAAGAGCAACCCCAAGACACATAATTGTCAGATTCACCAAGGTTGAAATGAAGGAAAAAATGTTAAGGGCAGCCAGAGAGTAAGGCCGGATTACCCACAAAGGGAAGCCCATCAGACTAACTGTGGATCTCTCTATAGAAATCCTACAAGCTAGAAGAGAGTGGGGGCCAATATTCAACATTCTCAGAGAAACGAATTTTCAACCCAGAATATCATCTCCAGCCAAACTAAGCTTCCTAAGCAAAGGAGAAATAAAATACTTTACAGACAAGCAAATGCTGAGATTTTGTCACCACCAGACCTGCCTTACAAGAGTTCCTGAAGGAAGCACTAAACATGAAAAGGAATGAGTAGCAGCCACTGCAAAAACATATCAAATTGTAAAGGCCATCAACACTATGAAGAAACTACATCACCTAACAGGAAAAATACCCATCTAGCATCATAATAACGGGATCAAATTCACACATAACAGTATTATCCTTAAATGTAAATGGGCTAAATGCCCCAATTAAAAGACAAAGACTGGCAAATTGGATAAATAAAATAGTCAAGACCCATCGGTGTGCTGTATTCAGGAGACCCATCACATGTGCAAAGACACACATAGGCTCAAAATAAATGGATGGAGGAATATTTACCACGCAAATTGAAAGCCAAAAAAAAAAAAAAAAAAAAGCAAGGGTTGCAATTCTAGACTCTGATAACAAAGATCAAAAGAGACACAGAAGGGCATTACATAATGGTAATGGGATCAATGCAACAAGAAGAGCTAACTTTCCTAAATATATATACACCCAATACAGGAGCACCCAGATTCAAAAAGCAAGTTCTTTGAGACCTACAAAGAGACTTAGACTCCCACACAATAATAGTGGGAGACTTTAACACCCCACTGTCAATATTAGACAGATCAATGAGACAGAAAATTAAAAAGGATATTCAGGACTTGAACTCAGCTCTGGACCAAGGGGACCTAACAGACATCTACAGAACTCTCCACCTCAAATCAAGAGAATATACATTTTTCTCAGCACTACATCACATTTATTCTAAAATCGACCACATAACTGGAAGTAAAACACTCCTTAGCAAATGCAAAAGAATGGGAGTCATAACAGTCTCTCAGACCACAGTGCAATCAAACTAGAACTCAGGAATAAGAAACTCACTCAAAACCGCACAACTACATGGAGATTGAACAACCTGCTACTGAATGACTACTGGCTAAATAATGAAATTAAGGCAGAAATAAATAAGTTCTTTGAAATCAATAAGAACAAAGACACAACATACCAGAATCTCTGGGATACAGCTAAAGCAGTGTTTAGAGGGAAATTTATACCACTAAATGCCCACAAGGTAAAGCAGGAAAGATCTAAAATGACACCCTAGCATCACAATTAAAAGAACTAGAGAAGCAAGAGCAAACAAATTCAAAAGCTAGCAGAAGACGAGAAATAACTAAGATCAGAGCAGAACTGAAGGAGTTAGAGACAGGAAAAACTCTTCAAAAAATCAATGAATCCAGAAGGTGGTTTTTTGAAAAGATCAACAAAATTCATAGACCACTAGCAAGACTAATAAAGAAGAAATGAGATAAGAATTAAATAGATGCAATAAGAAATGATAAAGGGGATATCACCACTGATCCCACAGAAATACAATCTACGGTCAGAGAATACTATAAACACCTCCATGCAAATAAACTAGAAAATCTAGAAGAAATAGATAAATTCCTGGACACATATACCTCCTAAGTCTAAATCAGGAAGAAGTTTAATCCCTGAATAAACCAATAACAAGTTCTGAAATTGAAGCAGTAATTAATAGCCTACCAACCAAAAAAAAAGTCCAGGACCAGACGGATTCACAGCCAAATTCTACCAGAGGTACAAAGAAGAGCTGCTACCATTCCTTCTGGAATTATTCCAAACAACAGAAAAAGAGGGAATCCTCTCTAACTCATTTTATGAGGCCAATGTCCTCCTGACACCAAAACCTGGCAGAAATACAACAAAAAAAGAAAATTTCAGGCCAATATCTCTGATGAACATCAATAAGAAAAGCCTCAAGAAAATACTGGGAAACCGAATCTGGCAGCACATCAAAAAGCTTATCCATGATGATCAAGTCAGCTTCACCCCTGGGATACAAGGCTGGTTCAACAAACACAAATCAATAAATGTAATCCATCACATAAACAGAACCAATGACAAAAACCACGTGATTATCTCAATAGATTCAGAAAAGGCCTTCAACAAAATTCAACACCCCTTCATGCTAAAAACTCTCAATAAACTAGGTATTGACAGACTGTATCTCAAAATAATAAGAGCTATTTATGACAAACCTACAGCCAATATCATACTGAATGGGCAAAAGCTGGAAGCATTCCCTTTGAAAACTGGCACAAGACAGGGATGCCCTCTCTGACCACTCCTATTCGACATAGTATTGGAAGTTCTGGCCAGGGCAATCAGGCAAGAGAAAGAAATAAAAGGTATTCAAATAGGAAGAGAGGAAGTCAAATTGTCTCGGTTTACAGATGACATGACTGTTTATTTAGAAAACCCCAACATCTCAGCCCAAAATCTCCTTAAGCTGATAAACAACTTCAGCAAAGTCTCAGAATATAAAATCAATGTGCAAAAATCACAAGCATTACTATACACCAATAATAGACAAACAGAGAGCCAAATCATGAGTGAACTACCATTCACAATTGCTAGAAAGAGAATAAAATACCTAGGAATAAAACTTACAAGAGATGTGAAGGACCTCTTCAAGGAGAACTACAAACCACTACTCAAAGAAATGCGAGAGGGCATAGACAAATGGAAAACATTTCATGGTCATGAATAGGAAAAATCAATATTGTGAAAATGGCCACACTGCCCATAGTAATTTATAGATTCAATGCTATCCCCATCAAGCTATCATTGATTTTCTTCACAGAATTAGAAAAAACTACTTTAAATTTCATATGGAACCAAAAAACAGCCTGCATGGACAAGACAATCCTAAGCCAAAAGAACAAAGCTGGAAGCATCACGCTACCTGACCTCAAAATATACTGCAAGGCTACAGTAACCAAAACAGCATGGTACTGGTACCAAAACAGATATATAGACCAATGGAACAGAACAGAGGCCTCAGAAATAATGCCACACATCTACAACCATCTGATCTTTGATAAACCTGACAAAAGCAATGGGGAAAGAATACTCTATTTAATAAATGGTGTTGGGTAAACTGGCTAGCCATATGCAGAAAACTAAAACTAGACCCCTTCCTCACACCTTATACAAACATTAACTCAAGTTGGATTAAAGACTTAAACTTACGACCTAAAACCATAAAAACCCTAGAAGAAAACCTAGGCAATACCATTCAAGACACAGGCATGGGCAAAGACTTCGTGACTAAAACACCAAAAGCAATGGCAACAAAAGCCAAAGTTGACAAATGAGATCTAATTAAACTAAATTGCTTCTGCACAGCAAAAGAAACTATCATCAGAGTGAACAGGCAACCTACAGAATGGGAGAAAATTTTTGCAATCTACCCATCTGACAAGGGGCTAATATTTAGAATCTACAAAGAACTTCAACAAATTTACAAGGAAAAAAAATCAAAAAGTGAGCGAAGGATATGAACAGACATTTCTCAAAAGAAGACATTTATGTGGCCAACAAACATGAAAAAAAGCTCATCATCACTGGTCATTAGAGAAATGCAAATCAAAACCACAGTGAGATACCATCTCATTCCAGTTAGAATGACAATCATTGAAAAGTCAGGAAACAACAGATGCTGGAGAGGATGTGGAGAAATAGGAATGCTTTTACACTGTTGATGGGAGTATAAATTAGTTCAACCATTGTGGAAGACAGTGTGGCGATTCCTCAAGGATCTAGAACTAGAAATACCATTTGACCCAGCAATCCCATTACTGGGTATATACCCAAAGGATTGTAAATCATTCTACTATAAAGATACATGCACATGTATGTTCATTGCAGCACTGTTCACAATAGCAAAGACTTGGAACCAACCCAAATGCCCATCAATGATAGACTGGATAAAGAAAATGTGGCACATATACACCATGGAATACTATGCAGCCATAAAAAAGGATGGGTTCACGTCATTTGCAGGGACATGGATGAAGCTGGAAACCATCATTCTCAGCAAACTAACACAAGAACAGAAAACCAAACACCGCATGTTCTCACTCATAAGCAGGAGTTGAACAATGAGAACACATGGACACAGGGAAGGGAACATCACACACCAGGGCCTGTTGGGGGGTGAGGGGGTAGGGGAGGGATAACGTTAGGAGAAATACCTAATGTAGATGACAGGTTGATGAGTGCAGCAAACCACCATGGCACATGTATACCTATGTAACAAACCTGCACGTTCTGCACATGTACCCCAAAACTTGAAGTATAATTAAAAAAAAGAAAAATATGGTTTTCAAGTTTTGCACAGTACCCAATATATCACAGATTCTTCATAATTGATAGCTTTTTTTTTTTAACTAGCCAGACTCAAACTACGGAAGATAGAAAACTAGAAAAGATATGACAAGCCAACTACCAAAGGGAATGCCACCCTGGAAATATAAAACTATGTACTTACTGAGATTGCAAGAGTCTTAAAAGAATCTGCTTTTGCTGCCTCAAACATCTGATGAGTTTTCCTGGGAATATGTATTAAAAACAAAGCCCCTGGAGCTTAGGAAGTTATTAGGTTTTCCCAGCCACATGTCCTGGAGGGTACTCTGTCTTGGTTGACTACCCAAAAGTTGTTGCATTTTTTCCTCTTTGTTGCTAACAGAGTCTACCTACAGAGCTGGCTGGGAGCCCAGTGGATTTAAGATAAGTGTGCTAGGAGATGTCCATGATTGATTCCTTCCATAAATGAAGAGGAAGAATAAAAGAAAGAATAAGAAGAGGGGTAGTAAGAAGAACAAGATAAATATATCACGATAACTGTATGGCCCTCTCTCTGCCCTTGAGTTTGCCTATTTTTTTCCCAGACCCGATGTAAAAAAGAATAGATACAAAACTGACTTTAACCATGTACTAGTACAAGAAATACAATGGTGAAGACAGACACTGGCCCTGCCTTGCTAGATCCTACAATCTAGAGACAAAAATAGGCCATTCTAATCCCAGATAACAAATGCTACGACAAGAGGTAGGCATGGTGCATGGTGCCGTAATAATACAAAGCAGAAGAACATAATCCAGGTGAAGGGTCAGAAGGGACTTTCTGGAGGAAGTGACCCTTCATGAAAGGATTGGATAGGAGTTAGCCAAGCAAAATGAGGCAGAGGATAGACTTTGAAAATAAATGCTGATTTCCAAATGCCAAAGCAACACCAGATCTCACACAGTGAGTCACTGCACTAAGGTGATAAATCTATGAAAATTGCTCCAGTGAAATATGGGATGGAAATGCAGGGCAGAGCAAATAACCCCCTGTTTATAAACAAAATGTGTACACTATGGGTCAATGTTGCTTTTCAAAGGAAAATTAAGCTTCCTGACAGCAGTCTGATACACCTGTCTCTCTACCAGTGATTGAGCTCGTGATGTTCACAGGTAGTAACAAATATCATTTTCTTCACTGTGTCTGTGGCAGATTTTCCAAAAATGGACATAATAATATCTCCCAGGCCCTATGCTGTTTTTCAGTGTAACCTTGCCCTCCTTCATCAAATCTAATTGCCCTCCTTTTGAATCTGGACTGGCCTTAGAAATGTGTTTGTAACCGACAGAATGTGGCCATGTTACTTCCAAGGCTAGGTGAGAAGTCTGGCAGCTTCTGGAACACTCATTGTCTGGATGCTTCAGCTCGGGAAACTGCTTCTCTGAACCCAGCTTCCACACTGTAAAAAGCCAAGAACATGTGGAGAGGCACATGGAAGTGCTCTAGTTGGTAGCCCCAGCTGAGTCCAGTCTTGGAGGAATATCAACCCAGGAGTCTGACATATGCAGAAAGAAACCTTCAGTTGATTCCATTTCCCAGCTTTAAAAGTACCCTCAGCACTTGAAGTTTTCCCCACTGAGGCCCAGATATCAAAGAGATACAAGCCATCCCTGCTGGGCTCTATCTGAATTATTGACTCACAGAATTTATGAGCACAGTAAAATGGTGGTTGTTTGATACCAATAAGTTTGAGGTAGTCATTACATAGCAATAGATGCAGTTGATAACAATCAGGATGATATCCCTAGCTCCAAGCTCAGGGTATGATATGAAACAGAAGTTCAGTGAGATTTTGTGAAACTGGGTTGAAATGAAAATTAAAGCACCTAGAAAGACTCTCTGTTTGTTCCTCTGAGACAGTCACCCATTGTTAAAGTGAGGTGTATTAAAGGATGCCTCACTATTTATCAGTTGCCTCACACTGCCTTTACTCAGTAGTCTTCAGTTATCACTTAATATAGACCCTAAAATAAATCCCAAGAAGGGGCAATTTTACAGTATTTAAAATACATTTTCATCAACATCAACTCAGTAATTGCCCTGGGAACTTCAATGCATCTGTTGATAGCACTGTCAAAAGCTGTCACCAAATTCTACATCCAGTTCCTCTGGCTAAGGCTGTCTAACAGCCTATTAACAACAGAGGAAGTAGAAAATCATATCAAGAAAGCTACAGTTTTTTTTTTTTTTTGGTTGTTTGTTTTTTTCTGGAGAATTTACAGGAACCCAGAATCATAGGAAACAAGATTTTGTTCTCCCTAGTTCTCCCTAGAGAAAGTAGAGTGATTACAAATCTGAGCTCTGGACATGTAATCCTGAGTTAAAATCTCAGCTCTGCTACTTAATGACTGTGAACTTACTCATGTTTTTATATGTTATCTGTCACACTGTTTCTCCTTTAGTTAAAAAAAAAAAAGGCTGCCATAAGAATTAAATAAAACTGGTTGGGTGAGGTGGCTCACGCCTGTAATCCCAGCACTTTGGGAGGCTGAGGCAGGGGGATCACAAGGTCAGGAGTTTGAGACCACCCTAGCCAATATGGTGTATGGTGAAACCCTATCTCTACTAAAAATACAAAAATTAGCCGGGCATGGTGGTGGGTGCCTGTAGTCCCAGCTACTCGGGAGGCTGAGGCAGGAGAATTGCTTGAACCTGGGAGGTAGATGTTGCAGTGAGCCAAGATGGCACCACTACACTCCAGCTTGGGCAACAGAGTGAGACTCCATCTCAAAAAAAAAAAAAAAAGAAAAAGAAAAGAAAGAAAGAAAAAGAATTAAATAACACCATGGGTATATGAAGTTATTCAAACATCTGTGACGTACCTCTTAAGTGCCTGTGCGATTCTAAGTCCAGAAAACAAAATGGTGAACAAATGAAACAAATCTCCTGCTGTAATACAGCTCACATTCTAGCAGGAGAGACAAACAATAAATAAATATGTAAAGTAACATGTAATATGTAATTAAGGGTAGTGATCATTAATATGGAAAAATAAAGCAGAGAAAGGGGATGGAGAGTGATGAGGTTACTAAAGTAGATAGAGAGGTCTGGGGAAGGTTTTCTGAGGACACATAAATGAAGACTTAGATGAAATGCAGAAATAAACCATACAATTATCCTGGGGTGTTTCCAGGATAATTCTAGCAACCCTCTAGCATTCTAGCCAGAGGAATGCCAAGACAAAGGCTTAAGGTGGGAAAAAGAAGAGCAAGAAGGCCTGGGTAGCAGTGGAGTGAGAAAATGGAATTAAGGTAGGAAATGGTATCTCCAAGGTGGCCATAGGTGAAATCAGGTAGGTCCTTTTAAGCCATCTGGATTATATTCTAAGTATGGTAGGAAGCCACTGGTGGGCTTTCCATCAACCTCTGTAAGAATTGCTTAGCACAGTACCTGGCATATCACAGCACGTGCTCAGCAAGTGGCTGGGCTGTCACATTATTATGGACTAGGGCCAAAACAGGACAGCAGAAACACATTCTTCACCAGCAACACTAAGTCCAACCTCCACTTATGTAGCAAATGTGAAGGTCAGAGTGTACAACTTGCAGGCTACAAGCAGGGCTAACAATTCAGATCATACACACAAGATGTAGAAACAATAAAACCAAATAACCCTAAAGAAATGTCAAGTATTCTGCTTTGACTCAGACTACATGACTTCGTTCTTCAGGAAAATCCAAGGTAGGAGGTAATAACACTTCATGCTGAAAAATAGTATTACTTGCATACGGCTGAGCCACTGAATAAACCGTGAGCTTGTTGAGGCAATTACCAGCCCTTGCTTCGGTGCTCGGCCCCAGGACCTAGAGCTGTGTTGTCCAGTATGGCAGCCACTAGCCTCATGTGGCCATTGAGCCCTTCAAATATGGCTTGCATGGATTGAGATGTGCTATAGGTATAAGATATACACTGAATTTCAAAGACTTAGTTCCAAAAAGAAGAACGTAAAATATCTCATTAATAATATTTATACTGACTACATATTGAAATAATATTTGGATATATTACATTAAGTTAAAAATACTTTAAAATTTAACTGTCTTTTTTTTTTACTTTTCTTAATGTGGCTAACAGAAAATTATATCTGTATCTTGCATTATATATCTATTGGACTCTGCAGAGCAGGTGTGAAGTAAATGTGGGAAGGAAGAAAATGAAGGAATAGGAATATCTCTAAGATTTTTGCAATCTTAATTAGAGGTGGAAAATGGGGTTTATCTTGAAAGTCAGATCCGATTTTCTGATAGTGGTTGCCCCAGCCTACTATATTAGAAAGGACTTGAGACCAAACTCAGCTTCAGTGAAGAGACTCCTTTATGATTATAATTTATAAGGTTTGACATTGGACACCAGAGGCAACCATGACAGCCTTCATACCATGTATTGCTTATTCTTATATGGGCATAATAATAATAGCAATAATTTCTTAAGCATGCATTTTTTACTGGGCATGTGCTGAACATTTATTCTTGCTGGATCTTTCCCACGGACAGTTTTATTTTTCACAACAACCTTGAAAGGTAATAATTTTTTTCCCAGTGAAAAATGAAGCTCAGAGACATTAGTTTCCTAAATTAATAAAGAAAAGTCCAAGAATTAAACCCAGCATAACATCTCCCCGACGCTCACACTCTAGTCCTAACCTGCTATGAACAGGCATTACCTCTTGATAACAAAAATTGTTGGCTGGGATGCTCATTGATAGCATGGACCTCTGTAATCTGCTTACTCCCTAGTTGTTGGTGTATGCCCTAGTTCTAGACTCGGGTCTGTGCTGAGCACCTTTTGCATATGATACAGTTGTATCCATGGAGTGCATCCTCAACAGTTTACCCCATCTTAGAAAGTTGATCAAATCAGTGGTTCTCAAACTTTAATACGCATGAGCATCATATGGAAGGCTTATTAAAATGCAGATTTCTGGGCCTTACCCCTAAAAAGTTGCCAACTCGGTAGGTCTTGCTTAGGTCCTGAGGATTTGGATTTCTAATAAGTTCCCAAGTGATGCTGATATTGCTGATCTAGGAGCCACACTTTGAGAATCCAGAGTGTGAACTAGCACCCCAATCTTCTTGGCCACATATTAAATCATCTGGGGAATTTTTTTAAATGAACCAATGCCCAGCCCTAGACCAGACCAGATCAACTAAATCAGAATCTCTATGGTGGGGTCCAAACATATGCATTTTAAAAATCTCTTCCAGAAAGAAATGAAGGTTGAGGACCACTGAGCAATCCGGTCCTCCTTTCTAGCTGTTCCAAAAGATAAAATTGGGAAAAAACAACCAAGCCCGTTCCAGTCAGGAGCCAAGCCTTGATTGATTCATTGTGGATAGGCGCCAACTTTAGGGTTGTGTTAGAACCCGGAGGTGAAGGGGTAGATGTAAGCATGGGTGCTAGAGAGTCTGGAGGCTACAGGGTAGGCCTCCAGAAGGCAGAGACAGAGTCCCTAGAAATGCCGTCTGGTAACTGATATTATGAGAATCCACGAGTCTGTCCTTTAGAGATATTTTAACGGCGACTAAAGGTCAATATGTGTTCCATCACTGTCATTTCCTTCATAGCTGGAAAATCTTCCAATGTGAAGGACACTAACATTATAATCATTATCTGGCTCAACAGGAATAAAATTTGATGGAATAAGGATGATCCACATCTGTGAGACTCCTCAAAGATGAAACCCATTGCAACTAGCATCGAATCCTCTGAAATCTACAAAGATAAGAATTTCAAGTGTAAACACTGTGAAATATTTTTTCCATCAAAGTGAGACAAACCCTAGGATTCTAAAAATCAGATACTGACTTCTCCCTTTGCAGTGCCAACAACGAAACCAGCAGACAATCTCTAAAACTTTCTTTTTATCCCTGTCACTCAAAAGGAAAAATCAAGAACATCAAATGAAATGACTTATCTGTGAAATTTTTTGGTGTTTGGTGACTCTGCAGAAGCACAAATCAAAACTTCCCAGCATCTCCTAGTCACAAACTTCCCTAAGCATTTCCACTTTAAATGTACTTATAAAATGATTTTTTTCCTCTATAAATACATTTTATCCTCTTTTTCAAAGCTTCTTTATTGCCTGATGGCTATGTGAAGATGCTGACTGGTTCTAAAATGCAAATAAATTTTAAATATTTATTGATTTTATTTTTCAAGATGCCAATGACAAAATGCCTTATATATATATATGCTGTTATCTCTGCATGGTCTGCATTCAGACACAGTCCTTCTCCAGTTCTTGAAAAATTACCCAGTTTCCACACATTTGCTGTATCATCTCCGGAGGTTCTTGCATGCTTTATTTCTGATTGACCTAAGAGTATCAAAACTGCTGAACATTACAAATGTAAAGTTTTCTGTCCTATTCCAACTTCTTTGACAGGAACCTCATTCTTGGGCAAAACAGATCAACTATTTACAACATTAAAAATTACCCCATTTACCTATTCAATCTAAATTTTTGGATTTTCGCATATTAGTAGTCAAATAACCAGATCTCCCTCCTCACCTATCCTGCAATACCTCACGTTTAAAAGAATAGGAGAAATAACAAAAAGTGAACTGTCAAGTTATGGATTATAGTCACATTCATTTTAATCATTACATTTTGTAAATGGTTTTCACTTCTCAGTGATAAATGGCTTTAAAACAATCATTAAAAGTTCTACAAAAACCCCAGTCAATAAAGACTCCACGATGTCCACCTTCCTCTTTCTCTCGACACTGGAAAATGGATGAGCACATTTTGTGGTAAGTTTGCCCCAGTGGGGAGTTGAAACATCTCAAATGCTTGGTCCAATGTGACCTCTATTGACTAGACTAATTGTATGCCCAGCAAAAAGTGGCCACACTCCTTCCTTTAGCATTCTGTTTAAGTTTCTTCTATGCCCTGGTATAGAATTTAAACAAACCTCTACTTCTTAAAATTTCCATAGGAAGCATGAATTTGAAAAATCTGCCACTACAAAATGTGCCCATTGACTGTGCCCAAGAGTCAACTGAAAAATAAGATGATGAAAACAATATATCTATTGATATAACAGTGCATATTGCCATATGTTTATGAAAATGAAAATAGTGATAAGCAATTATAGTAATAGCCTAATGCTCACTTTTCATTGCATACACATACACTTACCGACCTCAGTAAAGGAATACTTCAAACAGTGAGACAAATAAATCTTAATTTTATCTGCCTGAATTTACTTATTTAAATGCATAATCAATCAAAATTAATGATAAATATTTGAAATGCTTAATCATTAGCATACAGAACAGTAAGAACTTTGCCATCTCACTTACTAAAAATTAATACACCTTTTAAAATATTCAAAATGTGTTTTAGAGGAGCTCTGATAATTATATCCTGGCCAAATATGTGATTCTTCCACTTTATCTTTAGTTCAATTAAATAAATATTATTGTGCTTACATTCAGACATTATAAGCAAAGGTTGCAATGAAAAGATAACACACATCCCTGCCATATGAAATAAAGAACCATAATTATTACCACATAAGTAGGAAATATAAATGCTATAAAAATAGAATATCTTAAAAGAAAGAACTTACTACTCAGTACCAGTCATTGGAATTAATATTATCTATTACCCCAACACTATTTTTCTACAATCAGCTGATGATTCAAGTGTTGAATTTTTATATCTTTCACATATTATCTAATAAGTCCATTTGGAATGTGTAAGCTAAATTATAACAAGAAGTTACATTTGAATAATACTTTAGTTAAAATATAAAAGTTAAAACATAATTTCATTTGCTTTTCACATCAACTTTATAAGAAAGGCAGGAAGATACTCGTGTCCTCATTTTGTCTGAAACCATAATCCAAGTTTCCTAACTTCTTGTTGAAATATCTAAATGTCTCGTCCAAAGATTGAGTCTTACCAAGAGTAGGCCAAATGCTCTGCACAAAAATGGATATCTTAAAACAATCTCCATAGGAGGAAAGTGCTGTTATAATCCTTATTTTACAAAATGAGAAAACTGTAGCATCAAGACATAAAAACATCACTATTTTAGTTTCCTATTGCTGCTGTAACAAATTACCAAAAATAGTGCCTTATAGCAGCATGAATTCATTGTCTTCCACTTTTGGAGGTCTGAAGTCCAAAATGGGTCTCACTGGGCTAAAAAGGTACTGGCAGTGTTGTTTTCTTTTGGCGGACTTCTAGGGAATTATCTCTTTTGTTTTGTTTTTTGACTTCTCCAGCTTCTAGAGGCTGCCTGCATTCCTTGGCTTGTGACTTAATGTCTGCCTTTTCAAAGCCAGCAACATTGAGCCACGTCCTTCTCATGCTGCTATATGCCTGGTTCTTTCTTTCTTGCTTTGCTCTTTCACTTGTAAGGACTCCTGTGATTAAACTGATCCCACCCAGAAATCTAGGATAATATAACTATCTCAGGATCAGCTGATTAGCAACCCTAATTCCATCTGAAACTTTAACTCTCCTTTTCAACCTAATATATTAACAGGTTTTAGGGATTCATATATGGAAAGGAGGAATTATTTTGCCCACCACAGTAACACATAGCTAGAAAAGCATAGCTAAGACTTGAACATGGCCTTGTCTGACTCCAAAGCCCACCCATGCTCTCAAACCACCCTATTATACTGCCACCTCGCAATATGCTCAACATCACATACAAAGTCTTCCCTGCTAGGGAGGCAGAAAGCACCATCTCGGAACTGTATGACCTCTCTCATTGTCTACTTGAATTGGCAAGGCTGAATAAACTGAGGCAACAGAATAGATAAGAGTTAACAACTGGGCTATAATCTCTTTCTCCAGCTTCTGGGAATGCTTGAGGAAAATCTGACACCCAGTTGCACTTTTTGCAATATCAAGTGAGAAAATATAATCTTTAGAGATAAATGAGGGTCTTATTAGGGTTGTCATATACTGATTACATTTCCAGGGCTGTCCCTGAGCATCCTGTATTTAGTTGTCAGAATATCTGATCACTTATGCCTGCAGCGACACTTAAGAATGGGAACTGAGCATACTCTCCCACCACATGCTAGGAAATTCTCAAGGATTTTAAGATGTAGGAGCATAGACACTGCAGCTTCCTTGGGCTGTTGTGACCCAATCTAGGGTCAGTTCCTATCCCTTGTAACTAAAACAAATACCAGACTATGAGGGGACACCAGTGTCTGGATGACTAAGGCCTCTATGATGCTCCTGGTTGTGAATTCCAGTATTCCCGTTTTACATTCTTTTTTTGGTTTGTTTGTTTTGTTTTGGAGACAGAGTCTCACTCTATCGCCCAGGCTGGAGTGCAGTGGTGCAATCTCTGCTCACTATTACCTCCACCTCCTGGATTCAAGCAATTCTCCTGCTTCAGCCTCCTGAGTAGCTGGGATTACAGGCATCCACCAGTATGCCCAGCTAATTTTTGTATTTTTAGACAAGACAGGGTTTTGCCATGTTGGTCAGGCTGGTCTCAAACTCCTGACCTCAGGTGATCCACCCACCTCGGCCTCCCAAAGTGCTGGGATTACAAGCATGAGCCACCGCACCCTGCCTGCATCTTTTCTTAAATCTAAGTAAACTCACTGAGTGAAACTTGTGTCTTGTTAATTGAATTGACAAAACAAACTAGAAACTAAGACCTGTTGTCTTGTTCATCCAATGACTGAATGTCTTTCCACAATCCACAGAAAAGCCATTCTTAGGGCTCCAGTTTCAATACTGCTAAATGTGATGAGCAAACATCTGTATTAAACTCAGCAACAAAATATCTTTTTTCTTACATTTCAATAGTTACAACATCCTTTGTAGATCAATAATAAAACCAAAGGACTTAGACTTTAACAGATGCAAACTTATAAAAACTAAAATATTTCTGTATCCCAACTAATATTTAATTCTTATAGCACCAGAGTACATTGAGTAAAAAAAAATGAAGAAACAACAGACAACTAAAATATTTCAGGGTAACTGGCACTCACTAATCTTAAGAAAGGTGATGCAAGTAAATTACTCTTGCTCAACAAACTGAGTAGATATTCTCTCTATAATATATGATAATAATTATACATGCACATGGCTTGTCTAAAGTATAGGTAACCTTGAGAGCAGGTTGTCATGTCTTTTTGATTTTTTAGTACAGTGCATTGTGAAAGACAGTGTGCAGTGTGTCTTAAATGAGCAAAGATATGTAAATGTAGGAGTCTTAATAGTTTCTAGAGCTACTAGGTAATTATAAAATAAATAAACCTAGGAATAAACAATTTGAACAATAATGTTCCAAACTTTAGAAGCAATTTGACAATATCAAGGCAAATTAAAGATGCACATAACAGAAGGAGACTTATGCCAGTACATTAATACCAACATTCTTTGTAATTGTAAAAACTAGTCATCAGGAAAAAGGATGAGTAAATTGTGAACTATTCATACAATGGATTACTGTATCATAATTAAAATGAAGAGCTACATATGTGAGCAGGGATAAATCTCAATGACATTGAGTGACAAATCCAAGTGGCAGTTGAATATACACATTATGATATAATTTTATAAAGTTAAAAGCAATTCAAACAATACTATACAAATTGGTTATAAATATAGGGACAGAGTAGTAGCATAAAACATGCATGAAAATGATAAGTATCAAATGCAAAGAAAGGAAGAAGGTATATATGACAACATGTTAAGATTTGATAGGATTCAATGATGGGTCCAATACTGTCACATTATACTTTAAATTTTCCTATATGTTTGTACATTTGTGAATATTATTAAAAGGAAAATGCTTATAGTGTCACAAAGATTTATACTGGAAAGAATTCTAAAAATACTCAAAATGAAGTGTCCTAGGTTACACAGCCAGACACTTCAGAGCAGGTAAATGGAAACTCTGATGATAAAACCAAGTTTCTCTAATTTGCACATCTGTTCTTTATCCACTGTGCCTCACTTTATATTTTACATTGCTTTTATTTTTGGTTCTTTTTAAATAAATTTTTTTATTTAATTAGAAAAATGTCAGTACAACAATTCCTTCACTTCTAAATAACAGCCTTGTGGCCTTAAGGGTTGTAAATTTCAAGACTGTGAGAACGAGTAAAGAAAAGTGAGAGAAAAAAAGCCATAGGGCCATCTGAAAGTCTTTACATGTCCAAGCTGGAAGAAATCATTTCACTGATATTGCCAACACATAAACTTGCTATGGGAGCCAAATACATTTGCAGAGTTGTGGATAAAGGGCTGGGGTGCAATTATTCTTAATGGAGATGATGGCCATCTGTCTCACCCCTCAAATGTCAGCATAAATTCCAACCAGAATCATGAGAACTGTCCCAGCCCCAGGCACAGTGACTGAGGACAAAAAGCTGGTTCACCTGCTTCCCCAAGATGATACTGACTGTAGGAAAAGAACAGAAGCAAAAAATGTATTCATTTACCATCAGATTTCTTCAGTGATTTTTACCTTTCCCCTTCATCTTCTTCCCCAAAGGGATGATGCAATTCTTTTTTTATAGTCCAGAACCCAAATCAGTTCTAAAAGTAAGGGGAAGGAAACTAACACGTATTGAGCTCTCCTTTCAGATGTTCAAGAGGTGTTTCCTTATTTCAGTTTCATAGACACCCTTTGAAACAGATATCATCAATTACCTGCCAATTATACAGAAAAGAAATTGAGGTTCTAAAAGTCAGATAAGATATCCAAGGGTATACATCTACTAAAGTGCATGATATCTACCTAAAAATCCTTGTTTATTTTTGTTAACTACATGCTGCTCTAAAAGTCTATAATCTTTGTCAATTCATGTCCTCTTTCAGGTCCTCAGAGTTTAATCTGATAATTGGGTAGATTAGAATAGCCTATCTTGAACATTCTATGATTCTCTGAATAAAGCGACCCCGTAAGGGCAGACACAGAATGTCTATTCACATAGACAACTTGGACAAAAGAGGTCAGAAGAGAGCCTGAAACAAATCATAGAGTGACAATAATAGACAAATAATAGAGTCAGCACCCTTGCCCAGAGATACTGCATGAAATTTAAAAATAAATAGGCAAAAATTTGAAAGGGAGGTATTAATTGCTTAATAGACCAGTCAATATGCTCTTTGAGAATGGCCATGTCATTAAGGATGAAATTATCATTTTAAGTGTTACTTTGATTTTATGCCTCCTGAGTTCAGAAACCTCAAATCAAATCTCATCTTCTTAGCAATTACCTTAGCACCATCTTCCACCCTTTTCTAGCCAGCTATTCTAATAACCAAAAGGAAAACTAGTTAATCTATCTAACTTCAAACTTTCAGACATCTTGTCTCTCTTCTGTTCATGTTCTCCTGTCTTCTTTCCATAAAGTCATGTCACTTTTCTCTGTAAAGACCAGCTTCTGGCTCAGTTCTGTCAAGTCTTCCCTTGACTAACCCCAATAGGGTCCAGTGACTTTTAATTATTTCAAATTTCTCCTGTCTCTTTAGTGCAAATGGACAAAAAAATGACTTTTAAATTATATTTCTATCATATGCTAAATATTGTGCCAAAGCCTTAATAACTTCAGTCACATGAGTCACACTTAATCCTGTCAAGCTGAATATTATTATTTCTATTTCACCAATGACAAAAATGAGAGTCAGCAATATTAAAGTGACTTGTCCAAAGTCACACATTTGGAAAACTAGAACTGACAACCAAATCAACCTGGATCTAAATTCCAAACAAACGACTTTCTGTACTCAGAACAGATTGAGGGTTTGTAGAAATGCAGCTTTTTGTTTATTTTTCCCTTTCTCCTACATGGTATCAAACAACCCACTACTTATTCATTTCCCTCTATTTATAAAATCTTAGACCTCCCCAGTGCCAGCAAGGCTTGCATTGCTGGATGTCCCAGTGATATAAAAATGAAACTTATTTTCCTCCAGTAAATAACATTAATGTTGATCAAGAATATTGGACATAAGACCAAACATATTAGCCTTTCCTTGAAACCAACTACACTATGTCAAGACACAAAACTGTGCAGCTCTGGTTACCACAGCTCAATAAAGGCTTAACAAGCCTTGGAGAGGGTCCAGAGGTGAGCAATTAAAATATCCTAAGAGATGGAAAGAGATGTCTTAGAAGAACAAACTAAAATCAGTCAAGACCTATAAGTTTACCAATATAAAGACTGAGAACTAATGGATCCTGAGTCTGGGTAAAAACAAGTAGATACAGAGAATATGAACACACATATACTCACTGTCACTGACATTTGCTATTTTTTGGCCATCCAGCATCCATTTCCTCTTCTAACAGGTGTCAGTGTCCCTTACAGGGAACTGCATATGCTTCACTGGTGTATATACTGTGGTGGAATCCAGAAACTCCCTCCTACCACAGGGTCTCAGTGAATGGGGCCCTTCTTTTAACATGTCCAGTAAAATAATGGAGAAGTCACATGACCTAAGGTCAGCCATCACGTGACCTAAGCTCAGTCAATCAGACTTTTCCTTTCGTTCAATTTTGACTCTTGAGAGACAGAGAAACAAGAAGCCAGAGGATATGGTGGTTAGACTTATCCAGCTAACCATTCCTGCTATGAGATCTTTCCTTCCTTTCTGCATCCTGGCCATTAGGAGCCTCCTTGGTTTCAGTCTCTTTCTACACAAGTTTCATCATCCTACCAATAAGTTCTGTGAGCTCCTGATAGCCTTGCAATAAGCCCCCTTTTGTTTAAATTAGAGTCATTTTCAGATGCCTCTTTCCTAATAAACAAGAAATACTCATCAAAGGCCAGATAAGGTGCTAAAAGTCAATCCATTTTACTAGAACTTAGTAAGCAAGGTGCAGGTTAAAAGCTAGAGGAGAGAGAATTCATGCGTGACAGACACTGCACTAAGAGCTTTATACCCATTATCACGTTTAGTCACAACCTGTGAGCTGGGTAGCAGGATCTCAATTTTGAAAACTAAAACTGAGGCTTAGGAAGGTTAACTAGGCTTGCCCATGGTAAGTAGTAAAAAAACGATAGGGCCAGGCGCAGTGGCTCACGCCTGTAATCCCAGCACTTTGGGAGGCCAAGGCGGGTGGATCACCTGAGGTCAGAAGTGCAAGACCAGCCTGGCCAACATGGTGGAACACCGTCTCTACGAGATATACAAAAATTAGCCAGGCATGGTGGCGGGCACCTGTAATCCCAGCTATTCAAGAGGCTGAGGCAGGAGAATCGCTTGAACCTGGGAGGCGGAGGTTGCAGTGAGCTGAGATTGCACCATTGTGCTCCAGCCTGGGCAACAAGAGTGAAATTTCACCTCAAAAAAAAAAAAAAAAAAAAAAAGATACTGGAATTAAATACAAGTATAAATTTTTTTTATAAATTATAAAGAATTCAAAATAGAAACAAATGTGATTTGGGCTGTTTATTTATAACATTAGTAGCAGACATCAAGAGAGAAAACATTCTTTTACAATATTTTTTAATTATCCTGTCAGCCCTAAGGATGGATGGATAGGTTAATGGAAGGATGGATGGATGGGTGGATGGATGGATGGATGGGTGGATGATGGACAAGTGAAGAGATGGGTGGAAAACACACTAAAAGATGACAGACAATTGGTTGAGCTCAAGGAAGGGCAATTCTTATGTGATTAGCTGTTAAAGCATCAGTAATTATTGGTGCTAACAACAAAATACTGTATCTGAAGTTGCCATTTGAAAAGGTAACACATATTTACGTTGCATATCAATTTTTTTAATATTATATTTAGAAGGATGAGGAAATTCACAAGTTGATTCACTATTTGATGGCTTCAAACTTTCCATTTCAATAATTAGAACTTAAGGCAAAAATCTACATTTTCCAGAAAACAAATGATTTCACTTCAATCAAAACTCACTTGTTAATAAAACACAGGACATTCATTTTATTATAGTAAAACATATCATAAATTAAACGCTTTTGTAGGAAAACTAGTATTCTTTTATAATATGTGCTTTTCTTCAGAGACATTGACTTACATCTTGAAAAATGAGTCTGTTTTCCACTGACACATTTGAAACACAATTTAGCGTGGTTGGCCGGGTGTGATGGCTCATGCCTGTAATCCCAGCACTTTGGGAGGCCAAGGCAGGTGGATCGCTTGGGGTCAGAAGTTTGAGACCAGCCTGGCCAATATTGCGAAACCCCATCTCTACTAAAAATACAGAATTTAGCCAGTCAGGGTGGGCACCTTCCTGTAATCTCAGCTACTTGGGAGGTTGAGGCAGGATAATTGCTTGAACCCAGGAGGCGGAGGTTGCAGTGAGCTGAGATGGTGCCAGTGCACTCCAGCCTGGGTGAAAAAGCAAGATTCCATCTCAAAAACAAAACAAAACAAAATAAACAATAAAAAACAAACAATTTGCATGCCAACGAACTAAGAAAAAAGAAGAGGACATAGAATGGGGTAGAGGGGAATGTGGGATATTGATTATAACCAATCACTTCATTTTACAAAAGAGAAAACTGAAGGCCAATGAAGTTAAGTGACTTCTCCAAGCTCACACACCAGTTGCTAGCTAACTTGGGGTTCCCACTCATACGTTCCTGGTTTAGGAATGGTGCTACTACTTCTATATCACATTGCCCTTCACTACACCTAGAAAACATACTATGGGCCAACATGTAAGAAAACAGGCAAATTTATTCTTTCCACCTGTGAGCCCCCCAAAATGATCATAGTAACAGAAATGCAGATTTTTTTCTTTTGTTTCAGACCAATGAAGCTATTTCCTTTTACCTTCCCTCAATCTCACTTGTTCAGAGATGTGACTCATTTTCTAACCCTGTTCAACTCAACACCACATTCCAATCACCTGATTCCAATCACATTATTAAAATAAAGTAATAGCTGTTGGGTCGGCATAGTTCCCACTAGTTGTATTCATTATCCTTTGACAGGTAACATGGGGGATCAAAATACTGCCATCCAACCGGGAAACATCCTTGAAATACAAATGAAAATCTCAACCTGCTTTTTATAGGCCACAGCTCTGCTGATGGAATGCTATCAAACAGATCGATGCCTGCATTTCCTTAATTAATGATAATCTCACCAGGAGAGGGGGAGTAGGTATTGTTTTAATCTTTGTAAAACTTTTCTGCAAACACTGGAGCTCTCTTGAGCATTCACAGGGATAGAGCAACCCCTTCTCCTGAATAATATACTCATTCGCAAGCTTTATTTGTTCAGCTGACCCTATGAATAGATGTTCTGAAACCTGTAAAAATAATTTTAAAAGAAAATCTATATTTAAATGTTTCTAATATCACTTCAGCCACAATCATTTATTATGCATCTCCTATGTGCCTTGCACTAAGCTGGCCCTTGAAAAAGGCTTAAGTCAGAATCGGTTTGAGAGAGTCCATAATTTATTGGGAGAGACAGATCATGTTCATAAAAAATGTATAAGATTACACTATACTGAGGTAATAAAATTCTCCAATAGCACATTTTTTTTCATAAATCTTGAACACACTTTTGTATTTGGAAATTTTGTTTAAAGTCAATCCCAGCTCTGCTTTGTGGTGCTGGGACTAGAACTGTAAACACCACATCTTTATTTTGCCAGCTGTTCCTTCTCAGGCTCTGCCCATATGGGTGCAAGAGGAGAACTGCAAGGCTTCAGAATGAAGGCAGGACTTCATCCTTCTTGTTTGTTCCCTTTTAGCTTCTTCTTGTAAGTATCATCCTAGCAATGATTCTTCAGTCCAACAGCAACAATTTTCTTTCCAGTAGCAGTACTCGGTTCCCATTTGCTGTTTTCCCATAATTTGAAGAGCAATGTTTATGGCACCCTCAGATAACAATATCAGCTGGCCAGCCTCTCCTTACCTTCCTCTGGTAGTCCCCATCCTATTATAGCATTTTTCTATGCTCAGAGACTCTAGTACCTGGGAAGCCTCTTTTCCAAGCTTCTAAATATTAATAATTCCAACCTCTTCCTCCTGTTTCCCTAGCCTTAGGTAGCTGCTTCCTGAAAAGGCTGTTTCTGTGATACCTGAAAAGTCTGCTTCTGTGATAACTTTATGCTCTTTTTGTATTATAAGTTCTTTAATATGTAGTTATATTAAATTCTCTCCTTTAAAATAATTTGTATGGTTACTGTCTCCTAACTGAACCCTGACTGATTACAAAGTTCAATGGAGCACATTTTCTTTTTTTTTCTTTTTGAGACGGAGTCTCACTCTGTCACCCAGGCTGGAGTGCAGTGGCGTGATCTCGGTTCACTGCAACCTCCGCCTCCCAGGCTCAAGTGATTCTCTTGCCTCAGCCTCCCTGAGTAGCTGAGATTACAGACACCTGACACCATATCCAGCTAATTTTTGTATTTTTAGTAGAGACGGGGTTTCGCCATGTTGGCCAGGCTGCTCTCGAACTCATGACCTCAAGTGATCCACCCGCCTTGGCCTCCCAAAGTGCTGGGATTACAGGCATGAGCCGCCGTGCCCAGCTGGAGCCCATTTTCTTAAGAGCACAGGCTCTGGCTGGGGTCTGCTAGAATTTGAATCTCAGCTCCACCATCTGGTAGCTGTGACAAAGTTAAAAGGGAAGTTAGCTCACCTCTCTGTGTCTCTGTATTCTTATCTACTACATTGGGATAATAACAGTATTTACTTCATTATATAGTTGTGAGAATTAAATAAGTCAATATATGTAAAGTCTTAGAATAATGCCAAATCTATAGAAGCACTATTAAAAATTCGGCTATTGTTCTCACAGAGTGAACCACATATACTCAGAAATCAGCATGTCTTCTTCAGTGCACTAGTAGAAAAAATAATAATAATGACAATTAAGGTGTTGTATTTTCTATTAATTAAATGAAGATTTAAGGTTTCTGCAATTTTTCTGCAGTCCATTTAAGAAAGTGGAAAAATTTAGCCTCCCATAATAGAGAGAAAAGAAAGAAATGTTAACAAAATTAAGTGTGGACATTTCCCATCTCTAATATCATAAAAATCCAAACTTCTTACTGAATGTATAGTTCAGAGACAGCAAACAAGAGGCATAATTTCCCAGCTGTTTCCTTAAATCAGTACATATTGCTAATGTGAAATAGTGACGTAAGGAAAAGAGGAGCTTTGCAGTTGAAATGGGATTCCAATCTCATTTCTGCCATGCCCCACCTCTGAGACTGTGACAAATAACTCACTCTTTAAAGCCATATAGCCCTTATGAAGTAGGCATTCGATAAACAGCAGCTTTTTTTTCTCCTTTCAATAAATATCCCCTGAGTAAATTCACTTGCCTAGTATCACTTTGTAGTATAGGTTGGTGCAAAAGTAATAGCGGTTTTCACCATGAGTAGCGGTTTTCACCATGAGTAGTGGCAAAAACTGCAATTACTTTTGCATCAACCTAAACCTAAATATTTCATCTGCTTTTCCCCCATAAATACAATATAAATGTATTACTCATCTTCACATGTCAGCCAAATGAAAGCCAGCAAAATCTCAATGATGACAAATAAATTAGGTTTCAAAGGTCTAAAAATTGTTCCAGCTCCCGTTATGTTACCTTGCAGAGAGAGAGCGAGAATATCCAGTTCACCAAAGAAATGTGAACTTTAATAGGGAAGTATAAGCACTTCGAGCATCCTCATTTTTAGAAAAAAAATTCTTTGACGTGGTGCTTACTTTACCTAGTATATCAATGGTAAGATGGGGAAAAATAGAAATAGGATTCAGGATTCACCTAGAAAAATGTAGTTTTCTAGGCAGAGAACATTTTTTTTGAAACAAGATATTAAGGAAATCCATGGAGAAAGATTTCTTTAAAAGAGTTGGATGTTCAGACAAAAAGTTTGCTGGGCTGCTTCTAGATGACCTGACCAAGCCAGAGAGCCCCTAAACCTTGCACCAGTAAAGGAACAGGGAAACTCACCAGAAACAAGAAGGCAGTACAGAATACATAGCTAACGAGCTTCTATGATAAAATTTAGAGAAAGTACGAGGCCAATGTGTTTGCTGCTCAGCTAAAGGAAGAACAAAAATCTCCCTTCAAATTGAACCCTAAATGGCTTCCAGCTGTAAATAAATAGAAATAGATGATTTATTTCTACATTATTTGCCAACTCATTTCTCTTTCACAGAAAGAAAAATTGTCTACTCTTGATCTTAAAGCATTTTCTGATTGTTCGGAATTCATGTCACAGGCCAAAAGAGAATCTGTGTAAATTATCTGATAAAAATCATGAGCAGCAGCATGCCAAACAGAATCAGGCACAAATTAGTAATTCCACATCAGAACACATTTCAGTCATGTAAAAAATTGGTTTTCCAATTAACACCCGCTGATTTGCACAACCAAAAGGAAGCATCAACTGTAATCTCAGCTTTGAAAGCAACCACAGATTTTGTTTTTCTTCCAGATGATAAGATATAAATAAAAGATTATGTAATACATGTTAATTTAATTATATAAGAACAGCAAAATGACATTGCCTAATGTATATTTATACTAGGTTGTCTCCTAAATAATTTGTCTGCAAACTATGGCATGGGGGCCAAATCCAGAGCCCCCCACCCACCCTGCCCCCAACTAAATTCAGTCCTCTAGCCAGCTCTTTGTGTAAGTAAAGTTTTATTGAATTACAGTCCGACCCATTTGTTTATATACATTCTGCGGCTGCCTGCCTTCCCGCTGCAAGCCACACTTGAGTAGTTGCTACCCGGACAGTATGACCTATAAAGCCTAAAATATTTACTTTCTGGACCTTTACAGAAAAAAAAAAAAAAAAAGTGTGTTGATTCCTGTCCTAAACTGTTGCACAAATACTTCCTTATATTTTGGTTGAAAAGATAAATGAGGTAAGACCACTCCTAACTCAAACTATGTGCAAAATGTAGCTCCAGGAAGCAAACAAAAGACTATTCACTGAGTATTCTCTTTATGTCAAGTTTCAGTATTGTCATATGGTGTCTAGAAATTTGGATGGAGTATATTTTTCTTGCTCTTTGATTTTGTTCTTAGCCAAGCAACTTGATTTACCCAATAGATGTTAATAGATTTGACATAAGCAAAGACTTAAAATGTGTTTTTATATATTTTGGAGCTTGTCTTGCACTTTCCTTTGCCATACTAAAAACATGCCTGTGCTCACCTGCTATTGCAAATTGGATGAGAATACACTAGCCAACTCACATCATGAAGCACAGCCACCTCTGCCAACCTGCAAATCCTTGAGAATAAATGAGTTTTTTTAAGCCATTGAGTTTTGAGATGATTTATTACATATGATTATTGTGGCAATAACTAACTAGTACATAATCAGACCACTCTCTCATTGTATTTCAAAACCTTCCAAATATATTATTTCCTCTACATGAAATTTCTGCCAGACCACTTGCCTAAAATATTCTCTCTTTGCTACTTTCTATTCAAAATATTTTATGTTTTCAGAATCTAGCTCCAGCCCAACTTTTCCACGGAGAAGCTATCAGCTGTTTATCTGATAATGAGCAAGACTATTACTGAACTCCTATATTTCTTGAAGGTTAGAACTCATGGACAATAAATTAATTGTTCTATAAATCAGTGGTTGCCAGTTTGGAAGAACCTAGGTCATTCGAAAAAGTTCTTTAAGTGCCAGTAATACTATGCCCCTTTCCTATCCCCTGTTCAGTCAGAATACAGATTCTCAGCATTCACGAACCTCAGCCATGTAGAATATCAAAGCCATTCTTTCCCATCTCTGAGAACCACATGGGTTACCTTCCAGTTTTTGTCTAATCATAAAAACCTCCATTTTCATTTACTCAAAAATATCCTTTAAGTTGAATCTTTTTAAAAATTTTATTTAACTAAATGCACCTAACAGAAAAACTTTTTTTTTTTTTTTTTTTTTTTTAAAGACAAGTTCTCACTCTGTCCCCAAGGCTGAAGTGCAGTGGCATGGTCTCAGCTCACTGCAACCTTGATCTCTTGGGCTCAGGCCATCCTCTCATCTCAGCCTCCTGAGCAGCTGGGGCTACAGGCAGAAGCCATACCTAGCTAATTTTCAAAATTTTTGTAGAGATGGGGTTTCTCTATATTGCCCAGGCTGGTCTCAAACTCCTAGGCTCAAGCAATCCTCCAGCATCAGCCTCCCAAAGTGCTGAGATTACAGGTGTGAGCCACCACCCCCACCCAAAGAATTTTATAATTGAAAAAGAAATAAATTTCTCATTATGACTGTTGTAAAACTATTAAATAAACCCCTAGCAAAGTGTCCTTAAAATAATCCAGCACACTACCTGCACTTTTTGGGGAAGGGAAGAGTGCTCTGGGTGATTCTACAGTTAATTTCATCTGTTCAATTGGATTACAAATTCCTTGAAGATGAGGATCAAGTCTCATTAAATATTTAGTGATTAGTAGCCTAAGGTGAGGCCAAGAAAACAGAATCATTGTGGAAAAAGCAAAGAAATCCCTACTAGAAAAATAGGGCCATAAAAATCTAGTAGTACTTCCTTTACTAGATCACTAATTTTAGGTAATTCATGTTAGTGTCTAAGAAAGAAATAACTTTGCAAAGCAAAGAAAACAATTAACAGAGTGAAGAGACAACTGACAGATTTGGAGAAAAATATGTACAAATTGTACATCAGATATGAGAGTAATATTCAAAGTATATAAGAAACTCAAACTACTCCATAAAAAGAAAACAAATAACCTGATTTTTAAAATGAGCAAAGCACCTGCATAGAAATGTCTCAAAAAAGACATACAAATGGCCAAGAGATACATTTTTAAAAGTTCAACATCATGAATCACCAGAGAAATACAAATTAAAATCACAATGAGACATTACCTCACACCTGTTAGAATGATTATAAAAAAGATGAAAGGTAACATGTATTGGTGAGGATGTGAAGAAAAGGGAATGAATGCACACTGTTGGTATGAATGTAAATTAGTACAGCCATTATAAAAAGACAGTATGGAGGTCCCTCCAAAAACTAAGAATAAAATTACCGTGTGATTCAGCAATCTCACTACTGAACATATACCCAAAGGAACTGACATCATTATGTCAAAGACATGTCTACACTTGCATGTGCATTTCAGTATTATTCCCAGCTTATTATTTCCAAGCTATGGAAACAACCAGTGTGCTCATCAACAGATGACTAAAGAAAATGTGGTACATATACACAATAGAATACTCTTCAGCCTTAAACAAGTAAGAAATGTTGTCATTTGTGACAACATGGATGAAGCTAGAAAACATTATGCTAACTGAAATAAGCCAGGCACCTAAACGCAAATACTGCATGATCTCACATCTATGTGGAATCTAAAAAAGTCAAACTCATAGACGTAGAGAGTAAAACAGTGGTTACCAGGGGCTGAAAGATGGCAGGGGGTAGATAGAAAAAGGGGAGATGTTGGTCAAAATGTACAAAGTTTCAGTTAGACAAAAAAATCAGTTCTGGCCGTCTATTGCATAGCATGGCGACTATAGTTAATAATAATGTGTATTTCCAAATTGCTCAGAATAGTAGATTTTCTCTACTATTTTGTTCTCACCACAAAGAAGGGATACGTATGCGAGATGATAGATATGTTAATTAGCCTGATTTGATCATTCCATAATGTATACATGTATTGAGACATCACTGTAATCCATATACACAATTATTATTTGTAAATTAAAAATAAAAATAAAAAAAACTAAAGAACTCGACTTGACCAAATAACATGTTGTCACTCCTTAAATCAGGAGTGCATTAACATCCCTTAACATCAGTTTGGCCTGCAATAACAAAATACAAAATACCATAGACTGAATGGCTTAAATAATAGACATGAAGTTTCATCAAGAACCCATATTATCAGAAATTCACATTTGTGTCACTACCTAAATTTTGATTGATGACAACATAGAGAAGACAGGACCCATGCTCACTCTACATCTATTGGATGTGACGCAAATGTAGGCAAAGTGCATAAGGACACCTGCTGGCTCACCTCCTTCTCTTGTGTAAAGAATCCTTCAGTTTTTCCCTTAATTTTGTGAGATAATTTCAATGTAATCAAATTTTGAGACCTAAAAATCCTATAGTGACTATTCAATAGCAATCACTAATTTGTTCAAGCCTGCCAGTATGGCCTTAGTAGGAAACTGTCACACAATAAACCTCAGGTGGGCCAGACTGGGCTCATAGGCAGCTTTCTGTACTCCCCCCACCCATGACTTAGAAATATAACTGCCATCACATTTCAAGAATCCCATGTGAGTAAGACAAGAGGACTCTGGAGATAAATGTCTCCTCAATCATTACAATCTCACTACCTTGGGAACAATTTCAGCTGTCTTCATTGGAGAGACAAATTTTACTTCACTAAGGTGGAATTCAAAACAAAGTGAGGTTCTTGGTATTTTGAGCAGGATGGTTCAGAAAGTTGATGGAGACAGAAACATTCATGACATCTCCACTTAGGAAGCACTTTCTACATACCAGGTATTGCACTGTTTTATATGCATTAGCTTATTTAATCCTCACAGCAACGCATGAAGAAGACGAAGAAATCCAGAGTCTACTCTAAATATTTAGGCCCAGAGTTTGCAGGAAGAAAATAGTAGGGTATTCTAATAGGTGAAAAGATGGACTTTAGCAGCAAAGCCCCTGAACCTGGAGTAAACATGGCAGACAAGGTAAAGATTGTTTGCCATGAAGGAAAACACAGACATCTAGGTTAGATAAGCAAGAAGCATTGGTCAATTAAAGATCCTAAATGCCCACGTTGTAAGGCAAAATTAGACGACACAAAGCCTCAACTTTTTCATTGACTATGACAGCACTCATCTCAGATAGGAGGTATTTTAAAATTAGGCTCCAAAATTTAACTGCACACAAAGACAAAACATCATTGTTTTGATAAAAAGTGACAGTCGTATTGTCATGATGATCTGAAGCTTCTTCTATAGTGTAGCATCGGAGCTGCCAATTAGCATTTAATCATTCTGTTTGTAGAGTCATGAAACAGAAAGATTGATATCTATCTAGCAACCCACTTGTACCTTAAAGATGAGAAATTCATAGATTTAAACCCAGCACTGCCACACATTATTCCAGTGGATTACTATTAAATTCTAAATTGGACCAATTAAGGATATTTTCTACCAGATTAAAATTCATCATGAATTTGAATAACAACAGGAAATATTTACAGTGATTAAGTATGCTTTGCCAAAAATCCCTTCTCATATTACTTAGTATCAAGATATATCATATGTGCATTCACAATAAAATCAAGCTCTAACATTGACTCTTGAGTTAGAAAAAAAGAGAGCAAACATGAAATTGAAGAATGGTTAGAATTGAAAATTCAGCCATGCAGAAAGGCCCAGACACCAAACAAACAAGAAGATCCCATATATTGGTGTTAATGCGGTTACTGGCTCACAAACCCACTCAGAATGCAGAATTGATGGGAAACAGCTAAGAAAATAGGATATTTCTTTTGGAAATGAAAGAAGGCCACAGTTACGCTGCCACTAATTTTAGACAGCAATTCAGTAAATTTAAGTCTCATGCAAGATATTATATTTTAGCCTGGAGTAGAATTATTTCTCCTGGAGCCAGTTTTCAATATTGTTTTAGGACATGTTTGTCCTGGCCTGCCCTGTTTGTATGGGAGATGAGCAACATGTGATTCGCGACTACTCATAATTAAGGTACAGAAATTTAGAGTGATTTACTTATTGAATGTCAATAAGAATAAACTCAAGGTTATCCCAATCATAAAGTCCCTCTCATTTGCTCATATTTCAGTTATGGAGAGGGAATGACAGAGTGGAGTTAGATTATAGGAATTAATTACACAAAACCTGCTGCCTTTCTTATCTCTTCTGCAGCCATATTATAGCTAATCTGAGCATTCCCAGGGAATTAATGCATCACGTGAATTATGACACAAAAATGACTAAGAATAGTGGGTCTAAAGCAGTCTCAAACCAGGATGAATTATCACTGCTTCTTCCTCCTTCCCTCCTTCACAATGTCCCATACTCCCACATGTACTTCCATAACTGTAGCAGTTTTTCTTTTTTACACCATCCTCATTGTCTGCCCCTCACTTCTACTGTTTAAGATAGAGGATATATTTAACCAACTACCTTATCATTTGAAATGAAAAATAGCGGTCTAGACCATCTGATTACTTCAATTTTATATATCAAGGTCAATAACTTGTTTTTAGTTATTTACTATGTACCCATTCACCACTATAAGTGGTACTAGGTGCTACGGAGAATGGAGGAAAAAACTTTAAATATTAGAAGACATAGTTTTTTGTAAGCTACCACATATATTTTGTGGGAAATATAGAATTTAGTAAGCAGGGAGAGTTCGGTAAGGTTGCCATACATCCCAGTTTGCCTGGGACAGAATCAGTTACTTGTATATTAGTTATCTAATAGCAGTATCTCTCACTTTCAGCAGTGACTCAGTTTGGATGGAAAATATATGACCACTCTATACAGTGGTGAAGGTTATGTCTCTTGGATTAAAATATTGGCTCCAGTTCCTCTTGGCCAGATAACCCTGGACATGTTCCTTATCCTCTCAAACCTTCAGTTTCCTTGTCTGTAAAGCAGGGAGAACAATAGTATTTAGTTGCTACTGGAATTGTTTGTAAGGATTAAAGAAATTAATGCGTATAAAGCATTTAGAAAAGTACCTGGCATATAGCAACTGCCATAATTATTATTATCATTTAAGACAGAGATTAGGTATCATCTAATCTAAGAAATCTCCTGAAATCTGTCCTCAACCCAAACAAAGACCTCCACAGTAGGTCAGGTCTTCCACTGAATTCCTATAGCAACACACAGACAGTCACAGACACACAGACACACCCACACACACACACACACACCTCTACATATCAAGCAATAATCAAGTCAATTCATACTTACTTATAAAATGCCACCCACCATATGTCAGGCACAATGCCAAGCACTGTCCCCATCTGTTCATGTGCTTGCCTCTTCTTGAAGACAGAGATTGTGTCCTATCATTTCATTTAGTACCTAGTTTGCTCTCAAATATCTGTTAAACTAAACTGAAGGCAAGAAAGAAGGCTATCACTCCGTTTCCCTGGAGTAGTGAGGGAAGTCTTCATGAAAAAGGTGGGTATTAAAGTGTAAGAGTGTTCTGATAGGAAAGAAAAAGTATCATTCTCCATGTGGCAAAGTACATAAGCTGTTAAATTAGAAAAAAAGAATGTGAAAGTGCTTTGTAAATCTGATAGCCCTGTGCATTCCTAATTATAAGCAAAGCAGAGAACTAGGAGTTAGATTGATATTGCCAGAAAATGTGCCAGAGTCTGTAATTTGCCTCTTCCCTCACTGGCCTCTACACTCAAGCTTGAAATTTACCCTCTTTGCCTCCTACTGTCACGTAACTCTTTTAAATGAGAATGTCTGGAGCAGTGTGTGTCTCATACCAAAGACCTGTTCTGTACATATATTTCTGAGAAGTTGTAGGTAAATCAAATTTTTGCAAGTCCAATTGAAATTGAAATGCATAAGGAGAGCTAGCTATTTAGGGATATCCCATAGTGAGATTTATTGTCAAGTGAATTCAATATATCAATAGAGCAACTCAAACTCTTTTATTCCTACTGTTTCTAAACCTAGGTTTTCAGAGATAAAGTTCTGTAAATCAAAGTAGCATCACACACACACACACACACACACACACACACACAGACACACACCTGCCAAAGAGTCAAGTCTTATAAGATCCATGAAAGGCCTACATTTTAAAAATACCCATTTTCCTCCACTTCTTTACCCAAAATATCTAGGTTAAGCTAAACTGCATTTAAAAAGGAATTATATAAGAGTTACATCTGAAAATGTGTGCAAAATGTCTCAGTCCTGAACATGCAGATAGAGTATTTGGCATAATGTGTGGCATATAGTAAATACTCCATAAATGGTCTTATTTGTAGCAGTATCATTGTTAAATACAGAGAATAGAGAAAAAAAGAATTAAAAATAGCCCATGGGATTAATCCCTCAGAGAAGGTAATGGTATACACTCAGGACTAGATACATAGAAAAAACTATTTTGGGGATAATACCTGGAATAATGGCCATTTTCTCAAAGTCAGGAAAGGGGAATAGGGAGTAATTTAAAGTTGGGATCAACTGCATGATCACGGAGGAGGAGCATGCTATCAACAGAAATTCAGCCCTGCAAAGTCACATTTCACTAGACCTTGGGCCTGGCTGGTTAAATGTGGCTTTAACCCAACCAGTCCACAGGCTGATACACGAAGCCAGAAATCACGGAGAAAACCACTCTGTGCTAACAAGCTTAAGCTAAAACGTAGCAATTCCTTGGTCTACTGATGTGGTTTTGTCCTGCAGAATTACTAGTAGTTAGAATCTAAACAAGGAGACTAGAATTTTAGATTTGGAAGGAGCTGAGGAGACATATAGGCCAGAGGAGATGTTAATGACCCTGTGGTGTTCAATAGGTAGATCCAAAAAATGCCCTTTGGGGTGCAGTTTTAAAACACCCTTCTTGGATTTTCACAGTAGCTGAATGTTAGAGACAAATTTGAAACACAATTGTTTGGGCCTTTGAAAACCAGATAATCATAAGTACATTTCATCAGGTTCAAAGAAAGTTCAGAAACATGAAAATGTAATTTCAATTGCAAAAGTCAAAAGAAGAACACTTTATTTTCATTACAATAAAAATATCTTACTAAGAAAAGATCAGTGCAAATGAAATAATAACAAAGAATTAAGGGCAACTGATTTAATTTGGTTAAAAAATGGGAGAAGAGACTAAGGGAGAAGCATTAGAAACCCAAATTCACACCCTACAGCCCCAGAAGAGCACTGTAGTATTGAATTTAATATAGGGAATTTCCATTCTGGACCCTAAGAAATACCTTACAGTAATAAAGTGGGTTTCTTGAGGACAAAGTACAACAGCATCTATATCCTAATTCAGAAACACAAAGGAGCCCAAGCTTCAGTGGCTTTAGATTATAAGACAAAAGTTAGAATAAGAAAACTAGTTGTCTGAGAGTTGTAAGCAGCTTATATAAATATCCGAAAATAGAGAAAATCCATATGGTATTAAAATGCTAATAACATAGAAACACAGTTTGTTAAGTGAAACAGCAATTTGCAAAAGGGTCTATCACAATTTCATTAAAAAATATAAAGATATGTTTATTTTGTGCATAGACAAGGATAAAATTATACGTACCAAAATGTTAACAATGATTATTTCTTGTGGTGAGATTATAGATGAATTTTGCTTTCTTCTTCTTCTTCGTGTGTGTATGTGTGTGTGTATAATTATATATAGTACACAAATTCCACAGTAAACTCTTCTTTTGAGATAAGAAAAAATATCTAAAACAATGGGGCTAAAATGGGTACCCTTTGTTAGGAGTTCTACAGGAACTGATATCAAAGTTTAGTGAAATCATTATATCAGCAGATGAGAAAATGTAGAAAACATGATGTTTCAGAATATTAGGAAAACATCTAGAGGACAGCCGTAAGGCGAAGGCTGGATATGTACGTATTCACTGATGAAAAACAACCTAACCTAAATCTTCATTAATAGGCTGTACCTGCTTGTAGGATGGTCTCTAAAAACAGGTATGTGCCCAAAGCTTGCCATGTTTATCACAGAATCAATAATTTATATGAAGATACCTATTTTATAATGATCAGATCTACAAATGATAGATAACATGTTAGTAAAAAGGGTAAGTTAATAGAACATAAATCAGGAAGGATTATAGCAAGCCAAGAAAATGGAGTCAAGTGCCATGAAATGCAGTCATATATAGATAAATGTAAATTTTTTCACTTGTTTTACAAAAACAATTGTACATACTTTATATAGAGTGACATATATATATATATAAAATACAGTATATATATATATATATACTGGAAAGACATATTTGTATGTTTACATAGATGGATGGATAGACAGATACTGACACTCATTCAACGAAGTATTTAAGGAAGCTTACAAAAGTGCATATAGTTTTTTAAAAGGCAATGTTATATATTGGGTAAATGTGACAGAAAACATGCTTAAATTTTTTTGGAGGAAAAATAGGAATATATTGTGGTATAAAACTGTGATACATAAAGTGGATCAGCCTTTACTCCTGGTTGGATTTTAAATTATGTCTTCAAGATGTGTGTGTCCCTGTATCTCTGTCTTGCCTCTACTTGCCACTGCTTCTAGTTGTACATCAGCCAAATTCTCTCATCACAGCCTCACAGACAAGCAATATAAGAAAGAGCTACATGAAAGAAAATATGCAGTCCAAGGCCCATACCCTTGTAGTTATGAACCAAGAGAACAAGAAATTTTCCCAACAAGTTCGACAGATGAGTTTTGGGATTATTCTAATTCACTGGCTTAGATCACATTCCAGTCATGTATTGAAGGAGTCATGGAACAAAGTGGACCTGAAGGGTGGTTTTGCCTCCACATCCTTTTGTTCAAAGAACTTGGACTCCAAGAGGCTGGGCTCAGGCTCAGGGATGTGGTCTGTGCTGATGACAACCCTGTCCACATCTGAGTGCTCAAAAGCCTGAGGAGCCCGCATTGCACTGTCCCTGTCCCCTACAGAGAGGGCTGTTGGTCCAGCCGCACTTCATCCTGCCATAAAAGGCATCGGTGGACACCCTGGGGACATCTGCCAGTGCTGGGCGACATGGCAACTCTTCCTGGGGGGACTCTGGGGTGCAAGCACTTGCATCGGGCTCAGCAGGCTGATTCTGTTCCACTCTCCGGGTGCCTGGCAGGAGGGACTCCACCGCCACCTCAATGCCTAGGAGTCAGACTGGTCACATGACTACTTCTGTGCCAAAAGATGACCAAGGAATTATGATTTGCAGTCGCATTAGGTACACATGGAGTAAGGAAGGGGTTTGCCTAAACATACTAAGATAAAGAACATGGGAAAGAATGCATGCAAAATAAAGCTCCAATTAGCATAGCTCATCATAGAATAGAAAATCACAAATCAAATCTTATATTTTAACGTTGAAAGGAAAATACAGGTAGGAGAATAGTCAAGCCAACAGTAACATCAGCAACAGAAATGTATACCCTACAGTTCTGCATAGGTATTACATGTGAACCAAAAAATAGATCTAAGCTTCCTAAGAATCAAATGAAAATGAGAAACATGGTTACCAGATAGACAACATTATAAAATAAGAACATGCTGTTCTTTCTAGTAAGTTCCAGCTTTTCTTTATTTTATACTGAAACATGGGAAATATTTCTCCCTTAGGTCTTTAGAATAAAACAGGAGAGTACTCTGTGTGGAACCCTAAACAACATCCATCCTTAAACATATACCTACAAACAAATTTCACTTGGTTGTTCCCTCTTACATGCCTCCGTGTTGGTCACCAAGATCCCTATAGACATTACTTCAGTTATCTGGCAAGATTAAAAGGTATAATTTACAGTATTTGGAATGATGGGTAGACTGAATATCCTTCAGGCAATCCCGGGTTTCTGATAAGAATTATGCAATAGTAGCATCAAGCTTTTATCTCTCCTTAGGGTTCAGACAGCAGATATACTGCATCACCAATACAGAATTGATTCATATGCACTGACAAATAATTAGGAAGAAGGTAGCAATAAAATCCTCTCGTAGGACTCAAGAAGTTTAACCAATGCAAATACCTAAATGGCCACCTGATCTCACAAAATCTTCTTCAGAGAAACAATTCTGTGCCTGTTACAACAGAGAAAGATGAGGCATTGAAAATATGCATAATTTTACAAGTTGATGGCCATGCAGCTTAACAACAGCACCTAGGAGGAAAAAAAACTTATGAGCTTTAACTGGCCATAGGTTTAATCCGAATCAGTAACTCAGAGATTTTAGGAGGATTAAGAAAATTGCAGTCTCTAAAATAAGGCAGGGAAGGTCTTGCCCAATGAACAGTGAATGATATTGTGTGTATCACTGAATACAACTGAAAACAGACAAACTGGACCATGTTAATGGATGAGTCACTAGGATGGTGAGGAAGTATTAGATAAAATCTTGCTAGATAAAAAATAGATGAAGAAGTTAGGGAAATGTAAAGAAAAGAGGTGACACAGAAAGGGAGAAGGATGTGATAGCTGACTTCAACAACTTGAAAGAATGTTATACACAAATTGGATTCCAAGGAATACACCTAGCATCAGCATATCTGAATTACAGTGAGATGATATTTTTTAACTCAATAAAAAAAAGGAAGAGCATTCTAATAGTCACGGATACCCAAAGGTGGAATGGAATGCCTGGGGGAGATAGTAAATTCCATGTCACCTGGGTTGTTAAGGCAGAAATTGGATGCCCATTTATCAGAGATGACCTTTTAATTTCCTTCCAACACAGTGATTTTTATGGCTTTAGGAGACCATTCACTTATTACGTTAGAAATACTTAAACACCAACTGTGTTCTAGATATTTTCTTATATAGTGAGAATCGAGTATGGAATAAGATTGACATGATCTCCCCCCACCATTCACAAAGCTTAAAATCCTTGAGAAAATAATAAATAAATATGCAAGTCAATGAGCAAACTATTACAGATTCTGGTGAGTACTCTAAAGGAAATAAAGAGAACAATGAAAAGTACCTAACAATGAGAAAAAGGATGCATGGAGGCATATTTGGTCTTCTGTAGGTAAGTGGTCAAAAGAAGAGCACATTAAAATGGTGATTTTAAGCTGTGATCTAAAGAAAAAGAAAGAGCTAGCCATGTGAAACAATGGGGGAAGAGACTTCCAAGCAGAGGGAATAGCTAGTGCAAATGTGGCCTGAATCAAGAAAGAGCTCAGTGTGTCCAAAGAATGAAAAGAAGACCAACATAACTGGAGAATACTGAACAAGGGAGGAGACTCATACTCCAGAAGGTCAGTGGCGGGAAGAGACACCTGGTATTCTTGAGTGCAACTATAATAAGGTATTTGTCAATTGCCAACCTCATGACTGATCCTTATGATTAGGAGGATTAAGAGAACGGCAGTATCTAAAGGCAGGAAAAGGTCCCTATTTCTTAACATATCTCAAATTTTTCATTCTTGGTATTTGGGAAGAACTGACCCAATCTCCATCAGAGTGAGCCTTAACTGCTTAAGCCAACCAGGGCTCAAGCCAACCACAATGTTCCATCCCATTGTCTAAAGTTATTGCCAAAAAGAACAGTACTCAAGTCAGGTCTATATAGGCCAAGAACACGATCCTGGCACTGTTGTTTGAATTGTTCCAGGAGAAGAGTCTCTCTTGTCTCTTAGGACTTAAAACTGAAAAGTATGTGGCTTCTCACAGACATTCTCAGACCACAAAGGGAGGTTATGCCTGAGACTGGGGCAACGCTATATATGAAAGCCAATACATGTAGAAAAATAATGCTGGTCCTGATAATATTGATTCACTAGGTCAATCCACTCTGAAAATGAGCCTTATGTATGTATATTATGTCTGGACTTTTCAGTTGCTTGAGTCAATGATTTTGCCCTATTGTTTAAGGAACTTGAGTTCTTTTCTGTTACTCAGTATATAAAGAACCCTAATAAATATATAGTGTAGGGTGTTTCAACTTTATCCTATGAACAAAGAAAGCTAGTAAGGACTTTTAAGCTTGGGAAGAAGTTATCTCATTGGCATTTTTGTTTTTTAAATTACTCTGAATGTCGTTGTCTTTTAATAACAAAAGGCCATCTTTTTACATTTAGTGAGTGGTCAACTAGCATTTTGTTTGTTTCTTCATCTGTACATTTATTATTTGTTTTAGATTGTCACATGCTCTTTTTTCCTTTCATTTTCTTTCATTTGATCAAAAGTTTCGGACTAAGCCTCTACATGGATTATGGTACTATTAATAGAAATAGGAAATACTAGAGAAAAGACAGATTTTTTGTGTGCTTCTAAGTCTCTTTTTTATTATTTTATTTTTTATTTTTGTGGGTACATTGTAAGTGTATATTTTATGGGTTACATGAGATATTTTGACATAGACAAGCAACGCGTACTAATCACATCAGGGTAAATAGGGTATCCATCACCACAAATGTTTATTCTTCGTGTTTCAAACAATCAATTATGCTTTTTTTAGTCATTTTTAAATTTTAAAATTTAGTCATTGTAAATTAATTTGTAAATGTGATTAACTTTTTAAAAGTGATTTTTAAATGTAAATGTAAATTAGTTTTTACTATAGTCACTCTGTTGTGTAAGCAAATACTACGTCTTATTTATTCTTTCTAACTACTTTTTTGTACCCATTAATTAACCATCCCTTTTTGTCACCCCCATTCCTCCAAATACCCTTCCCAGCCCCTGGTAGCCATCCTTCTACTCCCTATCTTCATGGGTTCACTTGTTTTCATGTTTAGCTTCCACAAATTAGTGAGAATATGTCATGTTTTTCTTTCTGTGCCTGATTTATTTCACTTAACATAATGACCTCCAGTTCCATCCATGTTGTTGCAAATAACAAGATCTCAGGCCAGGCACGGTGGCTCACCCCTGTAATTCCAGCACTTTGGGAGGCCAAGGCAGGTGGATTACTTGAGGTCAGGAATTCAACACTAGCCTGGCCAATATGGTGAAACCCCGTCTCTACTAAAATTACAAAAATTAGCTGGGTGTTGTGGTGGGCACCCAGCTACCTGGGAGGCTGAGGCAGGAGAATTGCTTGAACCCAGGAGGCAGAGGTTGCAGTGACCCGAGATTGCGCCATTGCATTCCAGCCTGGGCAACAGAGTGAGACTCAATCTCCTCAATCTCAAAAAAAAAAAAAAAAAAAGAAAAAGAATGTCATTGTTTTTTATGGCTAAAGAGTACTCCAGTGTGCATTTGTTCCATATTGTCTTCATCCATTTGTTTCTTGATAGACACTTAGGTATCTTCCAAATCTTGGCTATTGTGAATAGTGCTGCAATAAACATGAGAGTGAAGATATCGCTTCAATATAGCCATTTCCTTTCTTTCAGGTATACACCTAGGGGTGGGATTGCAGAATCACATAGTAACTCTGTTTTTAGTTTTTTTGAGGAACCTCCAAACTGAGAACAGAGAGATTTGAGAGCAAGTCAAGAGTTCATTTATTGAAAAGGTAACTCTGGAATGCTCATTTGATATTCAGGCAGAATTGTCAAGTTGCCTCTTAGATTCAGAAGGTTGGATCCTAAGGAGGAGTTCAAGACTAGATGCAAAAATTTTGAAGTCATCAGCATGTAGAGTATTTAAAATTTGGGCCTACCTGAGATGACTAGGTTATAGATGTTTCTACTATTAATCCAAGAAATAGACCTCAGCAGTTTCTAAGGAAGAACAGAAAACCATAGGACATACCATAGGCAGTCAAAGTGAAGATCACTATAGAGAAGTGTCAGCTTCCTCTGAGAATGGCACCATGAGGCCATTAGCTGGGAAATACTGTAAAACTTTCTGGATTCAACCTTCAAAGATTAATAACAATAACTCAACATGAATAATTAGACATGTTTTATCTACAAAATGGTGTAAATCAAAACAAATTGATGGTAAATCATTTAAAATAAATAATCAAGTCTCTATGAGAAGGAATGTCAGTGAGAAAGTAATTGAATTGAATGGAAATTAAAAGAAAATAAAGAAGATACTGGTGAAGAATATTTATTAAAAATGTTACCATCTAGAGAAAAAGCAGGCAATTAAATGTAGGTATGATTCCACATCTATTACCTCCCATGAAGTGGCTTCATAAAGGAAACAGAGTCAAAGTCTTTAAAATGAGGCACTAATCAGAGGATTTTTGTTCTCCTTCAATCTTCTTGACAAGAATGCAACACAGGAGAAGACTCTGGGTGCTCTCAAGAAGAATTGTACTTTCCTTGACCTTACTCTATTTTTAAAAGCCAAAACAACTAATGCATTTTATAACACTATGATTTCTTTCAGAAGTGGGACAAGTGGAACTCTTTGGATAATAGATTAAAAATGTACTATCTAGTGTGTATAACACTAAAGGGAGGAGAAAACAGGACTTAGCCAATAAATGTCACTTTGGCTAATTAGGTCAATAAAGGAACAAACACCCCGCAGTTATCTAGGTACCTTAAGTGGACATTTAAAGTCTGAGATTAGCTTGTTGAGGGTGAATAAAAATGTTTGCACGGAATTGAGACTCACACAGTTGTCCTGGTATTCCATTAACTTCTCCTAACTTAGCTATCTTATCCTCTTAAATTTCATAAGGTAATTAAAGAACTTTGTTTCTCAAGCTTCCTACAAAGTCAATAGGGTGCAGAGAAAACAACGAAAAAACCCATATATGGAAACTATGCACAGTTTACATCGATTTGAAACCAGCTACTATAATAGTCTGCTAGAGCTGCCAAACAAAACACCACAGAATTAAACAACAGAAACATATATTCCCACAGTTCTGGAGGCTAGAAGTTCAAGATCAAGGTGCCCACAGGTTTGGCTTCTGAGGCTTCTCTCCTTGACTCGCACACTGCTGCCTTCTCTCTGTGTTCTCAGATGACTTTTTTCTCTATGGGCGTACAATCCTGGTGTATCTTCCTTTTCTTATAAACACACCAATCTTACTGCATTAGGGTCTCACCCTTATGACTGTTATAGACTGCATCTTTACCCACCCCCCTCAAAATTCATATATTGAAGCCTTAACCCCTAATGTGATGGTATTTGGTAGCAGGGCCTTTGGGAGACAATCAGGTTTAGATGAGGTCAAGAAGGTGAAACTTTCATAATGAAATTAATGCCCTTATAAGAAGAGAAAGAGACACCAGAACTTCTAACATCTGAGGACACAGAAAAAGGCAGGCCAAGAAGAGGACCCTCATCAGAAACCAAATCTGCTGGCACCTTCATCATGGACTTCCTGACCCCCAGAACTGTGAGAAATAAATTTGTGTTAAGTCACCTAGTACACAGTATTTTATTATGACAGCCCAAGATGACGAGTACAACCTCATTTAACCTTAACTACCTCCCTAAATACCATATCTCCAAATATAGTTACATTGGGGATTAGGGATTCAAACTATGACTTTAGGGTAACACAATTCCACCCACTATAGCCACCAAAAGCGTAGCTGCCAAACCCATCTTAACTACCATTGATTTACTTCTGACTATCATCATCCTTCATCCAGACTATTCTAAAAGCTTTTAAAACAATCTATCTCTAGATCATCTTCCTGCCATGCTCCACCCACTCTCAAGACTGCGAAAGCACTGTGTTTTAAACTAAATTCTGAAGGATGAGATCCTAGCAAAGTGGTAAACCCCATTATGACCTGAGTCTGCCTGTCTTCCCATCTTCATTTCCTGCCACTCCCTTTTGACACCTAATACTCCTCTGATGCCAATTTACTTGAAATAACCCTAACATTCCCCATGTGAATTTGTGTTTGAATGACCAGTGTTTCCAAATTTCTCAAGCACCTGCTTTGTTCAAAATTCAGGCACCAGTATCATTAACTTAGGAAAGTCTCACAGTCTCATAGACAGGTTTAATCTCTCCTTTCTCAGTGCAATCATTTAAAATTATACCAATTTTTATTATTATACTTTCACAGTATTACATGTCTCCCTTCCTAACTATAAATATCTTGGGTATATACCAGCTGTGATTTAAGTCTTTCTGCATTTCAAGTTTCAATTAAATTGTTATATTGAATTATTTAAAACATATAATTATACAAAGAGTGTATACTGAACAAATTCATAAACTAGTGATTGTTGTCTATAGTATGCAAAAGGTGGCAAATACATAAACAGTCTCTGGCTCTGTTTATTCTCTGTATGAGACACCACCCAGCCCCATCACTGCCAATAATTCTGTGAGTAATATCTAACAGGTTGAAGATCTTGAAGGTCACACTCTACCAATTTCATTTAGGAACTAATTCCAAGCCCTATGCATTCTTGGGGGCATAGCTTCATCCTTTTTTTCTATGACATAGGAACTATTCAGAATCTTAAAACCCGGTCATATCTGGAACAAGATAAATGAACACACACACTATACCACTCTAAGACAAACAAACTGACCAGTAAAATGCATTTTGCAGGGATGTGTCTTCAAGTACGTTAATCTAGTTAACTAATCCAGTAGATTTCCTGACCTCTTGTTTCTCCCACTTATACTGAGAGGCATCTCAATCCCAATCCTTGCTACACTTAGCTGCATCCTCTCTCCACCCAACTTACATTACAGTAAAGTCAAACAACAACAACAACAAAACAAAGAAAAATGCTGAGTTAAATGTCAACATAAAGATTATGTTCCCAGGCCGGGAGTGGTGGCTCATGCCTATAATCCCAGCACTTTGAGAGGCCAAGGCGGGCAGATCATGAGGACAGGAGATTGAGACCATCCTGGTCAACATGGTGAAATCCCGTCTCTACTAAACATACAAAAATTAGCTGGGCGTGGTGGCACATGCCTGTAGTCCCAGCTACTCAGGAGGCTGAGGCAAGAGAATCGCTTGAACCCAGGAGGCGGAGGGTGAAGTGAGCTGAGATTGCACCACTGCACTCCAGCCTGGGCAACAGAGCAAGACTGTGTCTCAAAAAAAAAAAAAAAAAAGAAAAGAAAAGAAAAAGGATTATGTTCCCAGAGAAAAGATTGGAGAGGGAAATTTTGCTGTACTATCCAATATGGCAGCCATTAGCCACATGTGAAATTAGTCATGTGAAATGGGGTTAATCCAAATTTAAGATGTGCTATAAGTATAAAATACATACCGGCTTTCAGACTTGGTGAAAAAATTATATAATATCTCAATAATTCTATATTAATAAAAAGTTGAAATGATATTTAGGATACAGTAGATTAAATAAAATGTATTATTAAAATTAATTTTACCTTTTCTTACTTTAAAAAATTTGGTTAACGAAATTTTTAAATTATACATACACACAAAATTATATTTGGACAGTCCCGTCTTATAGAGCCTGATGGGACAGAGGAAAGAAGAGATGGCAACTGTTCTATTTTTTTTTTTTTTTTTAGACAGAATCTTATTCTGTCGCCCAGGCAGGAATGCAGTGGCACGATCTCGGCTCACTGCAACCTCCTCCTCCCAGGCTCAAGCAGTTCTCCTGCCTCAGCCTCCCGAGTAGCTGGGATTACCGGTGTGCACCACTACACCCATTTAAGTTTTGTATTTTTAGTAGAGACAGGTTTTGCCATGTTGGCCAGGCTAGTCTTGAACTCCTGGCCTCAAATGATCTGCCTGTCTCAGCCTCCCAAGGTGCTGGTATTATGGACATGAGCCACCATGCCCAGCTGATGGTGGCAGTTCTAAACGACAGAGAAACGATGAGCAAAAAAAATAATAGCCCAGATGCAAGGGAAGAGATTCTTTGATCACAGAGGGTCAGAAAGCAGAGTGGAAGGTGCTTTGAGATGAGTTCTTCGTGGTATTGTTCCTGATACTTTTTAGTTTATCTTAAATATTTCTAAATGAATTTAAAAAATGTTACTAATACTAATAAATACGTGTGTGTGTGTGTATATGTGTGTGTGTAAAAGTTAGCAAGAGGTTAAAATCATAGTTAAGGTAGCAAGTCCATAAGAACTCTACATGTTTAAATTAAATAAGTTATTTAAAATCAGAATGTTAGGACTAAAAAGACCTATCTCTTTAAAGAGATTGCAGTATTACATGCAGGGGGTAAAAAAAAAAGATGACCTTACCATTTGTAGCTGAGCTAAAACAGAACATGAATTAGGTAACAAATACTGTGGAAATAGTAATATATAAGTTTCCTTTGTTTCCATGAAGCACATGATTAGCCTAGGTTCTTTTGCCTTGAAATAGAATATCTATTGCTCAAAACTTGCTAAAATATTCAAAAATAAATTATTTTTTCTGAAAGCTCCATTTGTTTCCTTTAAACAAAAGGAAATTTCAAATGTTATGATTACACACATGCAGATATAAGCACCAGTTGTAGAATATCAGAAAAATACAAAATGCTAATGGATTCCAGAGTCTAATGTAGCTGGGAAAATCTTGTCTCCTTTTTACTATTATGCAGGAACAAAAGGGCACACAATGAAATTAAAACATATGCCACACTGAACAGGGATTTAAAATAAAAACTCCTCTCTATTCTGAATAATTAACCTAGAGAACACCATGTCAGATGGTATCTTTACAAATAGCAGACATTTCAAACAATACCCAGGCATTTTGACAGGTTCTAAAAAAAAAATATTAGCTAAGAAAAATGTCTTCAAATGATGAATAGAAAATAGTCCCCAGAGGAGGACACCTCGGTGTTTCCCACATGGTACAACGCTGCAGTTTTTGATACTTTAAATTACCCCCTGAAGCTTTCACTTGTCCTCAATTTTAAAAAGGCAGGGAGGCAGACCTACATATGCTTTCTTTGTATTCTTTGAGTAGATAAATGTGCTTATCCGTAATAAAATCCAAATGCAGTTTTCCCTAGAAACAGAAAAGAAATTTGGTTGCTCTTTGAGTTACATGCAGATTAGCTATTGGGACAAGAGGTGCCTGGGGAAACTGTTAAAACCTTTAGGAATCACGAACAGACATTCTGGTTGTTAGGTCTTGGGACACATCTGGTCCTAAGAGTTGGTCACAGCTAAATAGAACAGATGAAGAAGGTCTGAATCCTAAAACTGGACATAGTAGGTGGCTCAGTTAAGAGGGATATGGACCCTATTACAAGCAAGGGGAGAACAGATAGTTGGTGGTGTGCTTGACTTCTGTGTTTCAAGCACTCAGCCACTACACATCCTCACTTTTTGACATTTATCTCAAGATTTGTTAGCAGTATAGCCCCACTTTGCATTGTAGATTCCAAAGAGAACAAATATTTCCTCTCCCTACACCCAGATAGCTAGAACATGGATATGTGACTTCAGCACACAAAATCAGATGCCTTCTCCCAAGATCTTTAGCTCTTGGGAAGTGGTGTGAAGGCATTGGTCAATCAGACATTACCTACTGCAATAGACATCTATATTTGCAACTTTGGTGACAGATGCTGATTTCCCGGAGTTGGCAAAATCAGATGCACTGTGGCAAGTAGTCAAGTGCAGCAGCAGCATTTATGGACTCCTAATCAGATCATTCCTAAGGCAGGATCTTAGATGTGCATTTATTTCCTTGTTGAATACCTCCTATCATACCTATATCCATATCCTCCAATACATCTATTTTCTGCTTAAATTTATCATGATCAGGCATACTAAGCTAACCCCATTGGAGAATTGAGGAGGATGTATGATTTAAAGATCCAAGTAGGCAGCTTCACAGAATCTGGTCAACAGGCTCAGGGATCCAAGACCTAGGTCCAAGTCTAAGATCTAAGTCCTATGATTGACTGGTTAGAATAAGGCTGGAGCTGAGTTCTAGAGAACATGGAGCAATTGATAAGTTATCCATATGGACACTCTGGCAGAGAAACAAGAACCCAGCAGAGCTGAGACTGAGTTAGGATCTTGGTCTCAATAATAATAATAAGAAAGTCATTAGAACTGAAACACGAGATCAAAAGCAGATCGGCAGCATTATGCATGCTATATTGAATAGCAGAAAAACAGGCCAATCATTATGTAACCTTAGACAAGTCAAGCAACCTCTCAATTCCTCAAAAATACTCCTACAATATGTCTGAATTCAGAAAACAAAGGAGACAATATATAAAAAAACTAAGCTTCTTGAAAAGAGAAAAAAAATGACAGAAAGGTAAGATTTTATTACTCTATAATAAATAACTGAATATGAATTTAATAAAGGCAGCTGAACCAAAAAAACTGCTTGCCCACTCAGTCCTACTTAAAGGAAATCCATACTTAGAGAAATTTTGAATGAAATGTCGATATGATATGAAGGCTGAAAAATTATTTCCCAAATACAGACAAAAACCATGCCACAGTAGGATGTGTTCCCAAGTTGGAGACTCTAAGACTTCACAAGGTAAGACGAAGAATCAAAGGGTAAAAATATAGAATGTAAAAGTGGAAAGATCACATCTAACATTCAAATGATTATATATTTATGTAAAGTAAAATTGGAAAACAATAATAGATAACACTGTCATATACAATAGCAAGGTACCATTTTAGGTACAAATTTAATCCTCTCATTTAAGCCTCACAACTTGTATTAGGGTTCTCTAGAGAGACAGAACTAACAGGATAGATGTATACATGAAAGGGAGTTCATTGAGGAGTATTGACTCACACGATCACAAAGCGAAGTCCCACAACAGACCGTCTGCAAGGTGAGGAGCAAGGAAGCCAGTCCGAGCCCCAAAATCTCAAAAGTAGGGAAGTGAAGCCTTCAGTCTCTGGCCAAAGGCCCAAGAGGCCCTGGCAAAACACTAGTGTAACTCCAAGAGTCCAGAGCTGAAGAACTAGGAGTCCGAAGTTCAAGGGCAGGAAGCATCCAGTGTGGGAGAAAGATGGAGATCTGAAGACTTAGCGAGTCTAGTCCTTCCACGTTCCTCTGCCAGCTTTTATCCTAGCCACACTGGCAGCTGATTAGATGGTGCCCACCCAGCTTGAAGATAGGTCTGCATCTCCCAGTCCACTGACTGAAATGCTAATTTCCTTTGGAAACACCCTCACAGACACACTCAGGAACAATATTTTGCATCCTTCAATCCAATCAAGTTGATACTTAATATTAGCCATTACACAACTCACATAAGCTATATTCAATCTTTACAACTATGCTGTATGGTGAGACTAGTGTTATACTCATTTTACAGATAAGAAAACTGAGTCATAGAGAGGTTAAACTAATTACCAAAGGCAAGATGTTGCATGGAAGATCTATACCCTGGCAGCCTGACTCCAGAGTTTATGTTCTAAACTACTATGTCATATTGCTTCTCAAAGAAGAAAAAATATTATTGAAGAGATGCCAGAAATATGAATTCAAAATTGAACAACTAACATATATAATCAATTTAAGATTGCAGTTTTCATTTGAGGCAGAGACAATTTGCTTTCTCATGGCTCAGCAAGAACTGCTATACCAAGAATTATAAAGATAAGTGCACGTACTATGTCAATCATCAGGGTGTTATTCTCAAAAATGCATAGACGTTGATGGTACACATTTTAATTCATTCAACAAATATTGAATACTTGCTTTCATACACAATGCTTGTTGTAATATGCTTGTATAATTTTCCATTACAAATAAATATATCTAATACTACATGTTCTATTTATGTGAGGAAGAAAATGAAATACTGTAGAGATAATCAGATTGAGTGAGTCAGCAAGGACAAGCATAATATCATTCTAAGACAAATATTTAAAAAGACATTGGGATCTTTCATTTCTTTAATTTGGTGTGTGTATATATACACACACACACACACACACACATATATATATATACACATACACATTTATATATGTATGTGTATATATAGACACATATTTTTGAGTCAGACTCTCGCTCTGTTGCCCAGGCTAAAGTTGCAGTGGCACAATCTCAGCTCATTGCAGCCTCTGCCTCCTGGGTGAAGTGATTCTCATGCCTCAGCCTCCCAAGTAGCTGAGATTACAGGTGCCTGCCACCACATCCGGCTAATTTTTTTTTTTTTTTTTTTTGTATTTTTAGTAGAGGCGGGGTTTCACCATGTTGGCCAGGCTAGTCTCAAACTCCTTGCCTCAAGTGATCCACTTGCCTCAGCCTCTCAATGTGCTGGGGTTACAGGCATGAGCCACCGCATCTGGCCTAATTTGGTATATATTAATAGCTGCTCTAATGATTTTACCCTCAACTCTCATCATTATACTAAATGATTTCAATGTCCCTATGAATGACCTGCTGACTAATGTACTTTCAAAGTTTTGACCTCGACAAAAATAACAATCTTCACCTTCTTTCTGCTTCAGTGTCATCCTCTCATAATCACCTGCTGGGTACTGCCATCTCTTTGAAGTAATCCACGTCAGGAATCTTCAGTCCAGTACCCTGGTCCCTGACTACAATTTTCTCCCCTTCCAGGTGTCTACCTCCCTTACTCAAACTATACCTGCTCTTCAAACTACAGACTCCTCACTCATCTCCCTTTTCCTTGTTTCTGACTATTTAGCCTAGATGAGCTCCACTGTCCATCACTTAAACTCTTGTCTCCCTAACCGACACACCTCCCTTTGCCCAGCCAAAGCCGAGTTCTGTTGTTAACCTTCTCTACTCTGGCAGAGGCAACTGTGCCCTGCTGGAGCAAAATCACCTCCTCAGGCAGACTGGCTTTGCTTAAAATGCTTTCCAATTCCATCTGGATCTTCGAAACTTCAAATTAATCTTTTAAAAAAAATTTCCTTCCTTCTAGGATGCTCCATTTTCTATAGCTTTAGTCACATGTTCACTCTCTTTAAATCTTCATCCTCCTTCATTTTTAACAGATGCCCTCAGGTTCCACTGGGACCTATTAATAAGTGGCTAGTAGCACAAACACCATCAGCATCCTGCCCCCTGTCCCAACTACAAACTTACATCTCATTGGGATACCCATCATCTCCTACTTCATTTATGACTCCTAGGGTGAAACAGTACTGTTTTATTCAAGACCTGTGCTCTCCATGTGGGCTAAGTAATCTGTATACTCTTCAAGTCTTTCCTTGGTCTTCAGCCTCTGCACTGTTAATAAAATCTTGTCTTCACCTGAAGGTATTCTCAAGTCTCTCCCTTTCCAATCAGTCACAACCTCTCCTCCCTCTCCCCAACTCCATATCCTTCCCTTGCTACCATCTATTCCCTCATTTCCTTCCACCCAAGCATTTTGAAAAATTGATTTACACTTGCTATCTTCACTTCCTAATCACTCATTCACCATTTAATATAAAGCCCTCTGACTTCTGTCCCCTCTCCCCAGCATTTTCTTGGCAAGGGTCACAATGCACTCCTAAATACCAAACCAAGGGGGATTTTACAACACTGTTACTTGATCTCTCAGTTCTGTTCTCTCCCTCTCTCTGAAAACTTGTCTCCTTCATTTCAAGAAAATAATGTTTCTGTTGTTTTTCCTACCTCTTAACTACTTCTCAGTTTCCTTGGCTACATACTTTTCCTTAAACGCTGATTTACCTAGAGTTCTATTCTCTCTTCTCTTCAAAGGTAAATTCATATATTTCCAAATTTATAAATGACACTCTTATCTTCACAACACCCAAATATACATCTCTACACTCAGTGCCTCAGAGTTTCAGACACATCCATTTACCAATCCTTAGACATTTCCATTAGGGTTTCTAGAGTTTGGACCCGATCTGTCCAAACTGAACAAATGACTTCTACCACTCCCATGAGCAGATTCTCCTTTGCTTAGAAACCTCTTGGTTAGTAACACCATCATCCACCCAGCCCGCTGAGTCAGAGCCTGAAAATGATTTTCTGATGATTTTCACTCATATGCTCCCAAATCCAACAATCTCTAGGAACTGCATCCTCTACCTTAGATCAAATCTACCCTCTCTTTCTTCATTGTCTTCAGACCACTGTCTCTTAACAGAAGTAATGCATTCACCTTTCATGTGAGTTTTCTGCACCTAACCTCACCCACAAAAAACCCTAGACCAACTTGCTTACAACCCAGTCCTATACATTGTACACTACACAATACAAGCTTGTTTATGCCACGGCCTATGTTAACTCTTATTATCTATGCTCATCACTTCCTTCTTTCACATTTTATGTACTAACATAGAATTCTACATATTTTTCCAAAATTATTTTTTAAAGGCCCACATCATAAATTCCATCTTCACTGCTTGGGATACCCATCTCATGATTGCCTGGTTTATTTGCTGTCATCCTACATAATCCAGCTCAATATCTCCTCCTTCCAGGAAGGCTTGCTTTGTTCATTCTTTCTTTCTACATTAATCTCTCCTCCTTCATGACTACTTAAGAAACTGGTCTATTTTTATATTTTTGTCCTCATCACCTTAAAAGAGAATCTATAATTTAACATGTATACCTCATCCATTGGGCTTCTGCTCCTTAAGGGAAAAAGACTGTGGTTTATTCATCTCTGGATTCTCATAACTTAGCATAAAGTCTGGCATAAATGTTTAATGGATTGAATGGAATTGGATTTCACAGCTCAGTTTTGCTTTTTAGAGATACTTGCATAGATAGATTTCCCCTGCCATGTCAAGTCCCAGACCAATCATTTTTCAACCCAGATTTAATATCACCATCCTCCAGGGTAAGAAAATATTCTCTGAGATGCGTATATTTACTTTTGATCATCAAATATTTCAGTAGATCTACAAATGGGATCTTGAAAATAATCTACCCCACTGCCACCATTAAGAGAGGTAGCAATCCATTATACAAACTTCACAAAACATCAACATTTTATCCATAACTGGTCTCAGCTCAATCAAACCTTTCAGCACAAGCCGCAGAGCCACAAGGCCTGTTTCTTGGGCAATCTAAACCCATTTTCACATCTCTTTTCATCTTGTCCATTAAATGGGAAGAGAGAAATAAAACATGAGTTTTTGCCACACATGGGCTCTTTAATGCTGCCCAGTGTATGGTTCTTAATTTTAATGGATTTTAAATATCTCAATTAATCAATGGCTGTCTCCGGGGGTTGGGAATAGGATTTCTCATGGGTAAGAACACGTTCTCCGCTTCTAAAGAGAAGTTAACTAGCACAGTGTGCTAGAAAGGGCACGACTTGGAAGTCAGACAATCCTAGATATCCTTCTTATTAGTGTATAATCTTTGGTAACTGACATTAACCTCTGAGCTTCAATTTCCCTCACTGGTAAAAGGAGAATAACATCTACCTCATTGACTTCTTATAAGTGTGATAAATACACTTGATCTTAGCCAAAAGGCCGAGAGTGATAGTAAGTGTGATAAATAAAGACATATAATGTATTAAGTTATTTAGCAGAGTACTGGGAACTATAAGTGCCCTTCCTTTCCCTTAGTTCCTTTTCCCCAATGCCCTCTTGATGATGAGCTCCATCATGGCAAACATTCTGTGTCTGCTTTATTCATGCTGCATCCCCAGTGCCTAGTACAGTGCCTGTTACACAGCAAGTGCTTAATAAATAATTTATTTAATGAAATAAATGATTTTTCTTACAACTCTGTTCTACCCACCCCCATAAAAGAAATCTTAGTTTACTCCCAGCCACACTGATGTCATCTCACATACACAAATACACACTCACACATGCACGCACATACACACCATTAACTCAGACACAGGGCCCCAAACTGAGCTTCTCATTTCTGAAAGCCTGTCTGCCGACCTCAGATAGGCTTAATGAATGGTCCATCTGGTTAAATCAAAAATGTCTATTTAACACACTAGTAATTTTATGATTTATAAAATACCTGATGAAAACACAATTGCATTTTAAATGCCTAGACTAAAATCCATCTACTCTAAGAAGGTTAAGAGGGACATAAAAAGACCCAACCAGCTATATGCCATCTGCATAAACAGGAAGGAAACATCTCATGAATTCCAGAAGAATAATTTTAAAAGGTTATTCTTAGGTGCTAAGAGGTGATGTAAATGAAAATTATAGAAAACAAATCTAGAGTAAAATCAGACTCTTCTGTGAGAAAGTCAATGTAAAGGCAGAAAAACAGGAAAACGGTTGAGACCAAATTTCTGAAATCATTCAGGATATAATTAGGAAAAAGCCTCTGGAAATAACTCAAAAGAAAAGAATACAAAGATGAAGTATCTTCATCCTGAAATATTTCATTTTCATGGTCATTCTTAGAAAGAAAAAAAATCCATAATTTTCTATATGCATATTTTTAATTAAAAATAAACTCATATGAGGGAATTCTCATTTTAAAGACCATCTCTACAACTGTCAGTTGCAGAGACAAGAGCTGAGTATGATAAAGTGAAAATGCTAATAACTTGACATCTAACAGTCTGCTGTATTATCAGGATTCATCAAGGTCAACATTATTATAGGCCTCAGCTTTGCCCTTTCCTTCCGCCAATCCCCAATATCCCCAAAACCTTTTTGACAAGAAAACAAATGCAGACTGAATTTTTCAAAAACATATTTGAAATGATGTCTTTTGGTCAAAATTGAAGCTGTCTTTGCTGGTTCAACATTTAGTATGCACCTCATTTTAAGCAATGGAGTTGGAACTTTAATCAATGTCAAGCAAAAACATATCACCTGTCAAAATACTACGCTGGGAAAGGTTGGCAGACATGAAGGTGGCGAGGAGAAAATTGGGATCAGGAAATAGATTAAAAGTACACACTTTCACACTCAATCACACTGATGCTACCATTGCTGGACAACAAATGCTTTATGCAAACAAAAAGCCATCAGCCCCTCCACCCCCTGCATTCCATTGCTGGAAAACATACTGAAATGTGACTTGGTATAGCAGGACATTAGAAGTTGATTTGTCCATGTCCTTCAGGAGTAACCTAAACACTCTGATATTCCAGGACTATTAAATCTAGTACTTCACCTTCAGGGAGGATTAGTGTCCATACTTACCTCTATATTGTCAGCCAGTGTTACAGTCAAGATTCGAAGAGGCAACAGATCTCTGTTTGGAACAAAGAAATCAGACAGGCCAAACGGATGGAGGTAGATGTTTCAATAAAGTGATACCTCCAGACATATCTTACTTTGTGTAATACTTCAACATGGAGTGAATGATTGGGGCTATTCATCTGACTTTTGCCAAAACATTGTGCATTAGTAATAGTAATAGTAATTCTAAATCAACTGATACAGAAAGCAGAGCTTAGAAAGGTTAAGCAAATTCATCAAGATTTCATCTTTAACCAATAACTTTTATTGAGAGCTTACTCTATGCTAGGAACTGTGCTAAGATATTTTATATGCATTATCCCATTTAATCTTTAAAGCAGACACATGAGGCAGAAACACTATTGGCATTCCAAATTTCAGATGTGGAAACTGAGGCTCACAGAAGAGAAGTAATTTAACCAAGGTCATTACATAGGATGAATTGCTGAAGTAGTCCACAAGATACACTTCAAATTTACACATATCACCACATGCACCATCAACACGCAGCATGCACACACAAATACACACATCATTCATACCACACACACTCCATACATACATGCACACACCTATTTGTAAGTTGCTATCAGAAGTCCCTGGGATGCCACCTTCATGCTGCTTTAGGAAGAGTAAGTCTTTGTAATTTGGTAAAAGATCCTAGTTTTCAAACCAAAGACATGCAGAAATGATGTAGGGAAAATAAACAAACAACAAAGGAAGTAGCAATGTATGTTCCTCTAGACCAGCGAAACAGAGCCCAGCTACACAGCTAGGCCACAGGGTATTCAACCTGGGTGCTTTGGGAAAAATACCTGATATGGTTTAGCACTGTGTCCCTCCACAAATCTCATGTCAAATTATGATCTTCAGTCTTGAAGAAGAGGCCTTTTGGGAGGTGGTTGGATCACAGGGGTGGATTTCCCCCTTGCTGATTTCATGACAGTGAGTGAGTTCTCATGAGATTTGGTTGTTTAAAAGTGTGTAGCACTTCCCCCTTTGCCCTCTCTCTCTCCAGCTTCACCATGTGAAGAAGGTGCTTATTTCCCCTTTGCCCTTCCACCATGATTATAAGTCTCCTGAGGCCTCCCCCACCATGTTTCCTGTACAGCCTGTGGAAATGTGAGTTGATTAAACCTCCTTTCTTCATATATTACCCAGTATCAGGTAGTTCTTTATAGCAGTGTGAGAATGAATACAATACCTAATTCTGGGTCTCACTCCAGACAAATTAAATTAGAATATTTGGGTCAAAGAGTAGTGTGCTGTGCCTCAGCAATTAAAAAATTGCCCACCCCAGATGATTCAAATTTACAGACAAGATTGAGAACAAAGCCATCTGCTTTCCAGGCATACTTTTATCTCAGTGTCCTACTGCCCAGGCCATGAACGGCATTAACCAACCAGTGTGGCAAAAGTAACAGCCAGGACTCACCCACCCCCACTGCCTTCACATTACCAATCCCTCACGCCCTTCTTATGGCTCTTAGCAATTGGAGAGGATTAATGAGAACTTGGCCAAGGGACACTCTGCATGGTGGCCTCCAAGCACAGCTAAAGCCATAAAACTGAAGCAAACAAGGAATCCATTACAGTCAACAGGTCACAGCCTGAAGCCCCTCTGCCCCCCTGCCAGTCTGTGAAGCCCTTTTCTTAGCAGCACTTTGAGTAACATATGGTGGATGCTTGACAACTGTGTAACCATAGATAGAAGAAAGCAAGGCAAGACCAGATCTTGACTGTGCAGATCCACATGTGCTGACCACAAGCTTTCCTCCTTTTAGTTCAAGGAACTCCTGTGACATCTCTGTAGCCTAAGCATCCACCATTAGGTCTCACTATGCTCCAGTGAAACTCATTCCCACTGCCACAGGACTTTTGCAATTGTTGTTCCCTCTGCTTGAAATACTCTCCTCCTCGGTTTTTGCACGGCTGGTTCTTTCCAGTTCTCCAGACATCAACTCAAAAGCCACCCCCTTCAAAAAGCCTTCCCTAACCAACTAATCTAATATGGTCCCTCCCTAACCCTAGTTATTTACAGCTTCACTCTGTTTTTTTTCCATCATAGTGTTTGTCATTAACTGGTACTTTTTAAACTATTACAGTTATTATTCCTACCTGAAACTGCCACATATGCAGTAAACAAGTAAATCTATTTACCTCCTCTTTTCACTACCTAGAATGTAAGCTCCATGAGAACAGAAATTCTGTGCATCCCATTTATTTATGTCTATTGGGCCAGTGACAGCACCTGGTATACAGCAGGTATTCAGTAAATGTTTGACTATGTTGAAAAACAAATGAAGACTGTTTGATATGGTTTGGCTGTGTCCCTATCCAAATCTCACCTTGAATTATAATAATCCCCATGTGTCAAGGGTGGGGCCAGGTGAAGATAAATGAATCATATGGGGCAGGGGAGGGGATTCCCCCATACTCTTCCATGGTAGTGAATAAGTCTCACGACATCTGATGGTTTCATAAATGGGAGTTCCCCTTCACAAGCACTCTCTTGCCTGCCACCATGTAAAATGTGACTTTGCTCCTCCTTTGCCTTCCGCCATGATTGTGAGGCCTCCCCAGCCACATGGAACTGTGAGCCAATTAAACATCTTTCCTTTATAAATAACCTAGTCTTGGGTATGTCTTTATTAGCAGCATGAGCCCAGACTAATATACCATTCCTTCAGATTTTAGGAAATCCAATAAGGGACTTATAAACCTACATGATACAGTTAGAGGGGATGTATCTAATACTAAGATATAGATTTAAGATTCTTCAGCAGCCAGGCCACCAACAGAGCAGAGTGAAACTCACATCCATGGGATGGCAAAGCCTGTGCTTTTAACAACTATGTGGTTATATTTTGTGGTCTCCCTTCATAAATAAAACTAAAGTTAAAGACCAAAACTGCAACAAAAAGCCTATAATTTTCCCTGATACTCTTTTCTGCATGCTGTGAGTGATGGTAGAAAGAGACAGGGTAGGGGAGAAAAAACCCTAGCAAAACCCAACAGATAAACCAAGTATCAATGAGCCCATAGTTTTCCATATGCAGAATTGATGTTCCAGGACCACAATGTGGCCCCTAAGGTAATGTAATATAATGAATTATGTTATCACTGGGTCTATCATGCATACAGATTTTAAAAAGAAAACCTTTCTGCTACAACTAAGAAACTCAAGGTCTTCTATTTTGGCAATTTCTCGGCAGAAAGAAAATATCTCAAGTAAAATTCACCCTGGTCCCCAATCCAATTTACTGTCTCCTTACAGATGAATCAGTGTGAAAGGTGTGCAGGGAGGGTGTTTCCTCTAATTAACTTTCAGTGGGTGAAAAGTACACTAATAGCCCACAGGGAGAAGTTGAGCCCACACTGTTCATCAGCAACTCAAGGAACTGATTGAAGTAAGGCTCATAAACCCCTGTTAAGTGATATCCACCAAAAGCAGAGGCAGCTTGACTTCAAAAGTAAAACCATCAGTCTCGTCCTTTCCTTCCATGAATCTATCACCCGAAGGAACACATGCTTTTCCTGATAAAACCCTGCTATTCCCATTCTTCTGATTGAAATGCCGATCTCTCCCAGTATCCACCCTCCCCACCCCCCGCGACCTCTGGTGATCTATTAAAATCCCTGCAGGGCCAGGTGAGGTTGTGCAATTTCTGAGAAGCCTTCTTCATTCTTATGCACAACCACAACCAAATATTGAATATGCCTTGGTTCTATAATGGGTTTTGGCATTTGGTCAAGAGCTAACTGGAATTATTTTTTCTGAATGGTTTATGTGTTCATATCTTTATCCCTTTACAACAATATTTCAGGTTCTTTGACAACAGAGATGCTGTCAAGCTCTTTCTGTATTCCTCTGTGGCATACACACTTAAGATACTCGTCAAATGGTACCAGGAATGCTAACATAGCTGGCCTGCCCCAGGGAGGCCCAAGAGGCATAAATCCTTGTCAGTAGAGGCCTTAACTTGAAGACTACTGTTCTTGCAGCTTAACTTTCCATTAGGGTAACTCTGCTAATGCCAAACTCATCCAAAGCAACTACTTTTCTAAGATATCTAAAAAATAAAAGGATATCTTTTCTTTTCTATTTTTTTTTTTTTTTTGAGATGGAGTTTCAATCTTGTTGCCCAGGCTGGGGTGCAATGGCGTGATCTCAGCTCACCACAACCTCCACCTCCTGGGTTCAAGCGATTCTCCTGCCTCAGCCTCCTGAGTAGCTGGGATTACAGGCATGCGCCACCACACCCGGCTAATTTTGTATTTTTAGTAGAGATGGGGTTTCTCCATATTGGTCAGGCTGGTCTCAAACTCCTGACCTCAGGTGATCCACCCACCTCGGCCTCCCAAAATGCTGGGATTACAGGCGGGAGCCACCATGCCCGGCCTGTATCTTATACAAAGGTATTTACCACTAAATGCAGAGCCACTTATGACAGCGGAGGGTTCTGGCTCAGGAAATCTGGGCCCCAGCTTGTGTCTTCGAAGCAGAGCTAAGATAGCTGTGTATTTCTCCTATGCTATAACCCCTAAACACAATTCCTTCAGTATATTCCCAGAAGTATTTATTCGTAAAATTCTCCAGGAAAACAAATTTGGGGAATGCGGCACATTACATCTCCCACAGAGAGATTCAAAATGGTCCTTAGTTAGCAAAGGCTCCGAGAAAACTCTCAGCAAATAAATCTATTTAATTTTGTTCAGCTTGGCATTTCCCCATTAATTTAAGCATGAGAACTATTTTTCAAATAACAGCTATTAAAGCCCCCATGGAACTACTATCACTCTCACTAAAAGGGGTTCTAAGGAAATTTCTTCAGTACCACTTTTAGAAGCCTAATGCATCGGAATCTCTCAGTGCTATCATGTGAGAAGTGATACTTTACTCTTTGTCTGAGAAGGAGTCTGGCTCTGTCACCCAGGCTGGAGTGCAGTGGTGCGATCTTGGCTCACTGCAACCTCTGCCTCCTGGGTTCAAGCAATTCTCCTGTCTCAGCCTCCCAAGTGGCTGGGACTACAGTCACACGCCACCACACACAGCTAATTTTTGTATTTTTAGTAGAGACAGTGTTTCACTATATTGGTCAGGCTGGTCTCGAACTCCTGACCTCAGATGATCCCCCCCACCTCGGCCTCCAAAAGTGCTAGGATTACAGGCGTGAGTCACCGCGCTCGGCCGAAGTGATACTTATCTAGATGATAAAAGTGAGTTGCATTTTCTTCCCCTGTTCTGTTTACTGTTTGGTATGGGAACTGGTGGTTCTCCATTTACTTGCCATCTACCCACCTCACTCTCATAGCTATACTCTACCTTTTCTGTCCTGCACTGTATCCCTGGAGGGCCCTGTTGGCTGGCTTCCAGATAAAGAGCAGGAGGAGAGAAAAGTACGAGTAATTCTTCCCAGTTTCTTCCCTCCTAGTTTGGTGTCACTCTTATGACCACAGCTATGAAGCGATAAAGGCGACTATAATGACAGCTCTCACCAGGCCACCTCAGCTCCATCATCTCAGCTCTCTCTGGCCTCTGGCACCACTATTTTTTCCCCTCATCCCTTCAGACCTAAAGATGGGAAAGGCTTCCTAATGACATTAGCACTGTTTATCTCATCCTACTTTTTTATATCCTTAATCTCACTTATGCCTCTGTAAGTGGCCCTTATCATTGGTCATTTTTTTTTAACTATTCAGGAATAAAATGTTTTTTCTTCTGTCAGATTCAGATTAGTAGAGCAGAGAATGGCACTGAAAATAGTGCTTTCTGTGCACCAGACACTATGCAGAAGATTTTATACACATTACATAATTTAATCCTCACAACAGCCTTTGATGATAAATATTATTATCACCATTTTACCAATGAGTAGGATGAAACTTAGAGGCATGAAATAGCTTCCTTCACTTATATTGTCCAAGGGAGGCAGAAGCAGATTGAGTCTGAGGGCACACAGTCTCTCAACCAATACATTTTGCAAACCTACTTTGTTCTAGGCCCTGGGCTAAACCCTGAAGACAGAATGAGGGAAAGACATAAAAGAAGTAGAGAAGAAACAGAAGTAGACCCCTGAGGTTGTGAAAGAAAATTCCTTCACCCTTGACATTTAATGTTGGAATATAAAAATTAACACACGTGCTACTCCTGGTACTTCTGGCCCACGACCCTGATACAGACTTTGCTTCTGAGGACTAAATTAACAGAGGGCAGGTTTCACTATAAAGGTTAAGGATGGGGCCCCAGAACCCAGTCATGTTTTTCTTGGGCATGTCTTACTAAAACACGTCTAAGACATGTGGCAGAGATCAAGCTTATTTGACTCTTTCATTGTAAATCATACAATTGGATAATCAAGAGATACCAGCAGCAGCACCATCAGTCTATGTATCCTAAATCCAAAGGTTGATTTTGATATTTCCTTTCTGCATCGGATATCTGGTTAATTTAAACAATACCAACCCACATTTTTCTATCTCAATTATTTGAATCAACTCTTTCCTTCTACCACATACCAATTCCATTTTAAATGATTATAATAGTAGCTATTATTTGCCAAGCCATTAGCAAATGTCAGGTACCTAATCAGTTTACATTGCTAAGAACTGGGGCTCTAGATGTGGCCTGTCTAGGTTTATAAACCAATTCTACCACTTGTAAGTTGGATAGATTATTTAACCTAAGTCTTAATTTCTCCATTTGTAAAATGCGAATAATAATACCTACTCACAGAGTTGTTATGACAATTAAATTAGATATTCTATATGAAACACTGCCTTGTGTGCTTGGCACACAAGAAATGATAATAGTAGTAATAATAATAAACAACACATATAGCTATATAGCACTGACCATGTACCTGGCATTTTTCCAAGCGCTTTACATGTGCTAACTCATTTAATCATCACAACAACCCTACGTGGTAGTATTGTTAAGTTTTGTGACTGAGGAAACTGAGGTGCAAAAAGGTTAAAATGATTTGCCCCAAGGTACATGCCAATATGTGATGATTCCCATCAGATCTGCCTGATTCCAGAGCCTGAGATAAAGAGCACCATGAAACAGCATTTTAGAACTTCCTTGTCACCGGAAACCCTACCTCATCTCTGGGTTTCAGAGTCTGTCAGCCTTTCGCTCCCTGGCTCTCCAATTACAGCATATCCTGCCACTCAAACTACTGTTCATGCTTAGCATTCTATTCATGCCTGTTATTCAGTAACTCTCTCTCAGCCTCTGAAGAAAGTTTAGTTCTTGAAATGTACATTAGTGTCTTCCACCTGCAGTAACTATTACCTTCATTTCCTATCATGCTCTTGAGACAGTCACGCTAAAAGCAGCAGACTCTAGTGCAAAAATATCCACTTGTCTTCATTCCTAGGAACCTTTCCCTGGGGATAAGGCCCCAGTGACAGAGTAGAAAGGAAAAACTGCCACATAAAAGATAGGGTGCTCCTGCTAGCAAAACCTTTATCTCCTGTCTCTTCCTCTCTCTCTCTCTATTACTGACAAATTTGAAAACCTAAAGCTTCACATGCATTGTTTTGTAAGAGCTTATTAATCCAAGTTTAGCCTCCAATACAAAAACAGATGCAGGGATGTAAGCATGCATGCATATTTCACATACCTCAAATTAGTTGACTCAATCGGAATGCAACTGTCCTTAGATATAAATGTGTAAGAAAAACAGTGGTTTACTTCTAACTTCCATTCAGCAGGAGCTTGTCCTAAGGTGTTCCATAGTATCATCCCCTCAGCCCATCACTTGGCCCACCTGAGGTTTCCTGCAGACAATTACACTGCAATGCACTTGACTTGCTGTTTCCCTTACACAGTCCCCATTTTCTAAACTAACACCTTCTCCCCAGAAAGCTCTCCAGAATCTAATGCTCCACCATTGTTCCTTTTCTCACTTGTTTTTAGATATCATTTTGAGATGTTATGTGTGTTTTTCCTTCCAAATCAGACTTTATACTTAACCCATTCCTGTTTTTCTGGTTCTGTTCCTCATTTTAGCTTCCCTTCCTTCACTTCCTGTTACTGGTAGCCCCATGGTCCATCTCCCAACTCCTTGTTCTTACATTAGTCTTGGCACAGACTTCTTTTGCCTAGTTAATAAAGCAGGTCTTTTATATTTCAAGTCTCATCTTCTGCTCTGTGTTGAAACATTGATGGGTATTCATCTTGTTGGGACTTTATAATGGAGAATCTGTCTATAGGGAGCTTCTTGGAAAGAAAAATAATCAATGGTCACCATGAGATTTCCTGACCTACTACTGCACAACCATAGAAATCCAATCCCCTCTGTAAGATTTTCATAAATTCCAGTGAGTTAGGGCTCAGGCATATAATTTGAATGAATTCATTCAGCAAATGGATAGTTCTACTGTTTAATGAAGTGATATATTTATGTTTGAAGAAGAGGGACTTACAGCCCCACTATGCCAACTTAACAAATTGAACATGGGACATCCTTGTTCCTACAAGTGCTTTGGCTACTCCACCAAGGACTTTTCACTAGCTATTTCACCCCATATAATGCCCCAGCTTCACGTCATCTCCTTGACTACCCTCTCCTTTCCCCTTTCTTTCCTCTTCTCCATCACCTACAAACTCCTATTTATTTCTATGACAGGGTACTCTAACTATACCTTGATTCTCTCAATTTCATTCACTTGGCTTATTATTGTCCCAAGCAAAAATTCCTAAGAAGAATTCTCCTTCAAGATATTATGACAATAAAAAGTTCATCCTGCTGCACACAGTTTAGCCAAAACTGTTCATGAATTCCAGTGAGTTACAGCAAAGTAATCTTTGCCTCTTGCCTTTCGTGATGAACACAAACACAAAAAGGCAACTAGTAAAGGTGTAAAATGGGAGTCTGGCCTGGAGACCCACGTGCATACAGTCACTCCTTAAATCCTTACCCAGATGCACTTCTCCCTACATCCCACTTGGGTTGCCCTTTTGAGAATATTTGTTCATCAGCATATATTCCTACTTCATTTTACTTACATATAAGTTGGGACATAGAAGGAGGAGCTACAATCAGTTCCCACCTGCCTAGAAATAGTCTTAATTGTGCCATACCGTGCCTCTGTTTCATAGGGCCTATGTATCTGTTAAGATTAGGTTCAGCAACACAAAACAGTGATCCTTTTAATTATCTCATGATTCAAGATGGCTGCTGGGCTTTGATCATTGTGTCCTTTTGCAGATGATAAGACGGAGGCAACAGAGGAAGGATGACAAAGAGACTCCAGGGGAAACTTTCAGGAACAATCCCCCAAACCACACCACAGAATTGGGATAACAAGGAAAACTCAGCTTCTGCCACCATCAGGAGGTTGTAGAATCACAAAGCTTCTATTACTTCAGAACCACACTACCTCTGCCATGATCTGGAAGGTGTCAAGTCACAAGGCCTGCAAATAAAGCAGGAAGCTGACACCATGCCTCTGCCGTGATTTAAGCCAGCAAAATGGAAACCTCTGTCCCATCCTATTTTTATATATAACTCAGTTCCTTGTTAAAGCCACCAAGAATTTATCTATTTAGCAGACCCTAAGTCATACTTGGGACCCAGATAGCAAGGGAATTTGAGAAATGTGGATCTAATCATCCCAGACTCTGTAGAACAACAGGAAGGCATGCCTGCAGGCGCTGGAATCAGTATTGAATGGGGCAGTCCACAGTGCCTGCCATCCCAGGATAATGCTGTGGATATTTCATTACCACCAAGGCATGTTTCTTGAGAGGAACAGAAAGGCTCATCCTAACAGGAAATTTCTGTTGATCAGCAGACGCCATCAGCTGGTAGAATTTTATAGGGATGGAAGAGACAGGTCTGAAATTTGGTTTCAGAGCATTTGACTTTTGTGTCATGACTTTATTCAAGATTGATAGGAGAGAGATACAGAAATAAAAAGGAGAGGCCAGGCGTGGTGGCTCACGCCTATAATCCCAGCACTTTGGGAGGCCAAAACAGGTGGATCACCTGAAATCAGGAGTTCGAGACCAGTCTGGCCAACATGGCAAAACACCATCTCTACTAAAAATACCAAAATTAGCTGAGCATGGTGGCAGGCACCTGTAATCCCAGCTGCTCTGGAGGCTTAGGAAGGAGAATTGCTTGAACCTGGGAGGTGGAGGTTGCAGTGAGCCGAGATCATGCCATTGCACTCCAGCCTGGGCAACAAGAACAAAACTCCATCTCAAATAAATAAATACATACATAAAAAGGAAAGAGGAGAAGGGCATACAATGGTAATACCACTGTTCTCTGCATTCCTAAGTGCTTGAAGTTTCCCCTGTGCTTTTAGCTACTGCTGTTTCCTTAATCACCTCCTTTTATCATTCCTCTTAGATTTATAAGGCTTAAATACTACCATCAATTTATCTTCAGATTTCTTACTTAAAATCCACTGAAGCATAATTTATCTTGACCACATCTCTAGTAGAGATGGGACTACTAGGGTAGGGAGGAACTGGTTTTTATTATGTGGGGCACACAAGAAATCTTCCAGCTCTAGATGCTTAGAGAAAACCTACAGAGCTGAGGGAAGGTGGCTTGCTTCAGATTGTGTCCTGAAGGAACAATTAACTGAGTATCAAAGACTAAAAGTTTTCCAGTGAGACTCTTTCTTTTAATGTTCTATTTCTTTTGCACTTGAGATATCAAATTTGATTTTCAAGATCACTTAGTTTAATCAAGCAAGATTTCTCTCTGCAAATACATTATGTGTGCAATGGATGTGCATATGGGTACAAGATGGAATAAAATTGAGTCTCCAATTTCTCAAAACCATAAAATTGACCATTTTTCATCTGTAAAAGCTAAATCTTCCAGAGCACTTCATTTCTTGCTATCCTGGGACACAGGCAGACTACTTTGCAGGGTCTATAAAAATAATCATTCAGGTATTTTCTATAGTGCCAATAACCAAAATAATTCTGACACATAATCTGGAAAAAACTCAACCAGAGTCTGAAGATCAGGGTTTAATTCCCAGTTCTGTCACTAACTTCATAACCTTGGAGCAAGTTAACCCCATGGGCCTCTTTATTATTCATAAAAATAAGGATGACAGCTAGATGACCATTAATTTCCTAACTTTAAAACCTCCAATTAAAGAAAGGTTTTCTATAAAAAGCTAGCAATATGTTAAAAATCAGAATCTAAACAATTTTAATTCCCATTTCTCTTTTTTTATAATATGACCTAAACAAAAAATATATAATTGGATAAATTTTACCATGTCAGACCTTAGAAGATAAAACAAATTGCCTTAGAGTTAATTCATTGCAGACTTTCAGAACTGTGACCAAAGCCTCATCCAAAGCTAGTGATGGTCAAGAGAGATGACCTTCAGAATACTCTTCCAAAGCTTCTGTGTATTGAGTAATAATAAGAGCAATTTTAAAAGCAGTTATTAAACTCCAGTGCATCTAACAGTTCCAATACAATTACATATGTGATCTCATTAAACTCTCACATTTGTGTTCCCATCCTATAGCACACAGCACATGATTGTAATATACATAATTAATTTCCCTCAGTAGGTATTAGGCTTTGTAAAACATGTGATCTTACTGGTTTAAAAGAGTTTTGTTGTTCTGTCCCTGTTATCCATTTGCTTTTCGTTTTATAAATATCCTGATTTTCATTAGGGTGCCCACACACATAGCCCAGGTGCTTTGAGATATTTCAAGTCCAACCCAGGCTCTTGGGATGGAGCATGTGATTAAGCTTCAGCGAATCAGTGTATCTGCCAGTCACAGTGTTTGGTTCAGAAGTGAGTATACAAGCTGGGGAGCCCCTGAAAAAGGAGCTTTCCAGCACTTCTGATAGAGTTTCTCAGAGATCATTATCTGTTTCCCCAGATGTGAAAGATAATGTTGTTCTTGACACTCATCTCAAATCCACAGAGAGATCCCAGGAGGCTTAGCATAAAGCTGAATCATAGGAAAAAAATGGGAACAAAGGAAAGGTCTCAGGTCCTTGATGACATCCTTGTGTTGCTCTGCCAATCCAGTACCCAAACTGCCTGACCTCCAGACTTATGTGCACATGGACCAATAAAGCTTCCTTATTGTTTATTTTGAGCTGGATTTTTGGTTACTTGCAACTGAATACATCTTTAGCATCTACCACAGTACCCAGGACATTGAATATTTGCTGGTCATATTTACTGATCACCTACAATGTGAACAAATGTTTATCAAGTGCCTACCATGTACCAGGCACCATTCTAGTGTCTAGGATATGGCACTGAAGAAAAGCAACAAACATTCACGCCCTCACAGTGCTTACAAATTTTCTAGTGGAAGAGACAGATCATGATTAAGGTAAATGAGTAAAGTATATAATGTGGTGGATAGTGATAAGTTGTAAGAAGGGAAAACTAACAGAGAGAGGAGAAAGGAAGTGACAGTAGGGACTGAACATTTGGAAAGATGGCCAGGGAAGCTCCACTGAAATGGAGACCTTTGCCAGAGGCCTGAAGGAAGTAAGGGAGCCAGCTATGCAGATGTGAGGGGAAGTGCATTCCAGGCACAGGGAAAAGCAAGTGTCCCTGAGTTAGGATGGACGACTAGAGACGGAATTGATGGTACTATTTTAGGCTTCACCAGCCACGACAGCACATTTAGAAAACAGCAAAGGCAAGTGAGAAAATGGGCAGGAAAAGAAAAAGACCACACTCTCACTTTCCTAAGAAGGTCCTCTTCCCTACTTTAAGATGGTATCTTGGGTGGCAGAAGTAAGATGGACCTGTTCTCTTTGATTCTTCACAAGCCATCTCTGTATTACCTAGAGGTTATTACACACCAAACTTTTGTTAGAAGCATGAGCCCTCAATACTTTCCACTTGTATTATTCTTACAAAAGTACTCCAATGAGGACATTGCATGACAAACACCATCTTCGTTAGTTGAATTAACTCAAATACAGTCAGATATTTTATAGACTATGATGAGCTGGATGCTAGATCCATTGTAATCCAGAGTTTTGGCACAAGAGCAGACAAACAGAAATTCCTTACACTAACACTTCGCAAAGAGGAAGGACCCCTCCATGGGTCACAGTTTCAAACACAAACTATCATATCTTCCTAATTAAAATTCAGAGACTCTTGACTTGATTGTTATTTGAACAATCAAGTTACTTGATTAAAATAACTTTAATTTTAAAAATTAAAAATAAGTTTTTAAATTGCTGTCACTGATAAATCACACCTATTCACAGTTGGATTTCATACTTTGTTTATTGACATCTCAAACCCAGCACGACCCAAGAAGCCTTCAGGTCTCCTTTTAAATATTTTTCCAGCAAGGTAGGGGGCAGAGTTTGTTTTCAGGAGAAAAATTCACAACAGACTCTGCACCCAAAACAATATTTAGGTCAAAACAAACCATATATTCACTTTTTATTTTCTTGTTGATGTGTCTCTGAGTGATAGATGGTTTGTCTCAGTTTGTGCCCTGGCACAGAAAGCATGATATCTCTACAAATGCACAGGCTATTGCTGTGGAAATGAACATGAGGTAATAAATATATCATTATGAGTGTCATCATATCTAGTAGGTGGGTAATGATGGAACTTCACATTTAGAATCTTTCCAGAGATTTATAAAACATTAACTTAGTAATCCCCAAAATGCCCTAGGAAGGAAAAGAGGGATTTTATACCAGTTTTGCAGATGGAGAGACTGAGAGAGCAATTATGAGATTTCCCCAGGATCACTGAGAGAATAAGAATTAAATGCCATTTGTGCAGAGCTCTCAAACCCAGATTTAGCTGCACAAATAATGCCATCGGGTTCTCTCCACCTTCAGCAAACACCTTTGCAAAACAAAGTGCTGAGAATGTGACAGAGCAATAAAGTGTACACTACATTTCAAAGGTCCCTCCAGGGAGAAACCTTACGTTTCTATTTACATAGGGTAGCACTGGTTTTCGTGGTTTCTGAAAGATGGAGAAAGAAATTATGTTACAGAAAATGTACTGAATGAAAGATCGAGCCAGTGCATTCACAGGCATGGATCTCTCCAAGTATATTTAACTTTGACAATAGACCCCTCTTCTGGCTTGGACCTTTTAACCCTTTCTTCTAGTCTAAGAATAAAATGCTTCCTCTTCTTCCACAAAGCCAGCTCCTCCACCTGTATGCTGCCTGCCTGAAATGATGTCTTAAGCATCTTTATTCTACTTTCCCATCTAGCCTTCAAGTATTCTTCATCCTAACAGTTGGCCTGAGGAGGACAAAATATCTTTCACTTGACCTTGCTGTCTTCATCAGGTTTTTCTCCAATTCTTTCTAATCCTTTGACTGCCAAACCCCTCTAAATTCTACCCGCTATCCAACTTTCTATCAAAATGTCTCTTTTTAAATCCTGTTATTAGAGACAGCAACGATTCTCCTCTTTGGAATACTGCCAATGACTCTCTTCTTGCCAAGTACAATGGAATTTTCAGTGCCTTCACCCTCCTGAGCCTGTATGATCCTCTAGCAGTACCGCCAACCACCAACTCTTTCTGCCTCTTATTTCCATTTTATAATCTCTTAATTTTATTGCCACTTTTACTACTGCTTCTTCCACCTCCAGGTCTCTACTTGGGGTTCTCCTCCAGGACACTGGTCGTATACCCTTTTCTCTAAACACTGTTTCATCCTTATTTACATATCTGTATCAGGATGATTCACATCTCTATTTCAAATATCTAACTCTTCCATGTAATCCAGTTCAGTATTTCCATTCACTTATAAGATGAATTCACCATGAATTTAAAGGAGGGAAGAGAAAACCTCCACTGCTTTCTTTACCGCTTGCCTCCTCCTTCTCTCTTCTGTAAGAGTTGGGCATACCAATCAGATTGAGTCAGATTCCGTAACAGTAATTGGTCTATATTAATACAGGTAGACTGACTGCCTTTAAGGATACGCCTAGCCAACTCACCTTCTCTTCTCTTCTTTACCGGTGAGAGTGAGTATTTTGGTCCAAATCCATACAATTTGATTTGACTGGTGAAGAAAACGTCCACTTAAACTTGTGACTAAATTGCTTATTGCAGACCATTTTTTACAATAGTCTTGTACTCTAAAAAAAATGGACACCAAACCAAATGATGATAATAGTAACAGTGACAGTCTTTTTAAATTGCTCCAAACCACAGGGGACTGTTTCTACTTTTAACTTCTTTTGCACTTAGAGATAGTAATACAGTGTAGCAAATTATTTGCAAGTGACTCAGTTTGTAATAGATTTGTCTCCTCACTTAAATATTAAGTACCTTATGGACACAGCCATTTCCTGTACCACCTCTTTGAACTCAACAATACCCAACTACCCTTACTCTACCTCAACAATTTCTATATTGGAAATATAGGAAATGCTACTAAATACATAGATTACTGAACTACTGATGTCACCAATAGTGACAATCCTACCACTGCTATAGTTGAATAAGCTTTTAATGGCTTCTCATAACATTCGGAATTATACCTAAACCCCTTACCATGGTCCACATGGCCCTACATGACCTGGTCTCCCCTTATTATTCCAACCTCATTACCCACCCCCCTCACAACAGGCATGGCTGCCTTCTGTCTTTTCCTCACACATACCAAGCTCAGTCCTTCTTTGGGAACATAGCATTTGGTGTTCCCTGTGACTGAAATGTTCTCATAGAACTCTTCAGGGCTCATACTATCCCCTTATTCAAATTTTCACTCAAATAGGCTACTGCCTCAGTAGATCTTCCCCTACGGCCCTATGTAATTTAGCCCTCTGGATCACAACAATCATTTCCTAATCCTTTACCCTGTTTTGGTTTTCTTCACAGCACTTATAACAACTGAAATAATAAGTATTTTTAAATAGCTATTTCCCCATGTAGAATATAAACTCCACAATGGCAGAGACCAAATCCTGGGGGCTCAGGTGTTAGAATATGGAAACAGTTTCAGATACGAAAGTGAAACACCAAGTTTTGGGACCAAAAATTGATAAATATTCTCCAAAGAATATTTTTAATATTTCACTTCAAATCTACATAACCATATGAAAATACATAAAGTTACATGAGAGAGAAAAAGGATCTAACATTTATTGAGCAACTACAACGTTGTAGGTATTACTAGATATATAGAATGTAGTTATATGTTTTATTTGCTGGTTCTATATGCTATAATTCCATTAAGCATTTTATATTTCTTAGCTCACATATCCCTCATATTATGTCATGATAAAGGAACAGCTATTGTTATCATTCCTATTTTTCAAATAAGGAAACAGGCTCAGATGGGTTAAAGTGACTTGCTATAAGTCGCATGAGTTATAGAACTAAGACACAAATTCAGGTCTCTTTGGTTCCAAAGCTTGGGCTCAACTGCATCATGAATTGCATCCTCCATTTAGTTGGTAAATCTGGTCATATAAACAAAACGCCTCCTGAATCATCTTCCTCAGTTTTCTGGGTATCTGTACTGCACCAGACAATTACACACTTCTCTGCCTTTGTTCTTCATGGGTTAACATCCATAGGATATGTCTATCTATACCTAAGAAATACAATCACCATCATACTTAAGAGGATATATATTTTTTCCTTCCTAAAATGCAAAGAAGCCACAAACGGATGCTTTCATAAAAGCTACAAAAAGATTGCTTATATGATCTACATGTTCCCAACAACCAAGGAACTCTGAGTTTAAGAGAAAGCAATAAATATCACAATGATAAAGGTGATAGCGTGTTTTTCCCCACTTTTAAGCAATACTGTGATTCCATGTTCAACATTAAGTAAAAAACAAAAATAACAGAAATTATAATAATAGTAACAGTGACTCTAGCATGTTTTGCACGCATATTATATGCTAGGCATTTGGTCTTTTACACTGATTATTTTATTTAATACTTAAAACCACCCTATGTTATAAATACTAATATTATGCACATTATACAAATGAGAGATTAAACTTCAGCAAAGTTAAGTAATTCATACAAGTGCATTAAGCTAGTAAACATAGTTCTGCTAGCTCCCAAATGCTATTCAGTCATACCTTCAATACTCATTTGTTTGGACTTTACATTTCAAAGCATGCTCTATTTAATAGATTACTGTGGATTGCATATACGCCTCTCTCAAATGATAATTAAAACTGTGCTAAAATGCTTCCTCTACCCATGCCAACTGCATAGATCAGATGTCCTAACCAAGCACAAAGGACAGGGATTCTGTCTCTTCCATCTACCCTCAGTGCACAAAAGAGAATCTGAAGCACAGTAAATTCAAAAATATTTGCTGTGGAATAAGTGATTATCAGAATTGTTAAAATCAGAAATTTGAAAGCAAAGATGCCAAAGGAGCATAGACGAGTTTAAGAGTGTCTCATCCTTTCAAGAGCTCTCATCCCCAGTGAAGGCTAAAGTCCATCATACCAAAAAGGAGATGCCTAAACAGGCCTTGGACTTTTCTTCCTCTATGCTTTGACTCCTTCCTGTCCTTCCACTGAGGAAGACTCTTCTCTCCTTATAGTCCCAACAAAAACAACAACAACAATAAGGACAAAACCCTACTTCACAGCTCCAGACATATCAACTCAAAGAAGCTTTCTTTGGTCATCCTAGCCTGAGTGCTGCCTTTCTTCTGACCTCCTTGGTCATTCACACCACTTAGAATCATAGACTTTCAGAAGAATTAAAACAGAAGTCTCCACTCTGACTTTGCCAAAGAAGAATGACAGTAGTCATGTAAAGTATCTTCCCCAAAGTCATAAAACTTGCCATATCAAAGCAGAGACTTGAATGCAGGTCTTCTGGCATTTAGTTCCCACTCTTTTCATGATCCTGATAGCAGCCGCAGCCTGTCTGAAAATGGTCGCTGCAAAGACATCAGCTGCAGTGGAGGAGGCATGGCTGGGGCTGCGTGCCCCATGGAGCCTGCAGGAGCTGGGAACAGGCAGAAGCCCTGCCCACTTCTGAGGTGGTGGGGTAGGAGGCCCACCCTCCAGGTACAGCTGCAGCCACCCAGCCACAGCTGTGAACCTGGGCCTCCATTTGCTCTCAGGGCCTAGGAAGCCCCTGTATCCCTGAAGGCTTGGAAGTGCTTGCTCTCAAAGCCCATCCCCCACTCCCCCACCAAGCCCCATCCCCCAACAACTGCCCTACACCACCCCTGCTCCCGAGTCCCGCTCTGATTTTAGAGCAAAGTTGAGGCTGAACCTGGGTGCTTTTGCATCCTGACCAGGTGAGTGAGGGCTCAGGGCAGCACTGACACACCAGTCCCATGCTACCTTGGGGCCCGTTCTGGACTTTGAGCACTGATGAGCATGGGAGGGAGGCCAGAGGGATGCTGAGGATGGCTGGGTGGAGGCCTGCAGGCACCCCTCAGCAGGAACAGCCTGGGTGCCAGGGACAGCAGGTTGATGGCGGCAAGAGGCAGACAGGCTCCTGGGTGGGAAGAGGTGGGTCCCTGGTGAAGCCTCACCTTCAAACCAGAACAGTCTGAAGCCTGGGGGCTGGGCTGTCAGGTCTGCAAACTGGAATGAAAACTTTTAGTGCTTTTTCTTGGCCCATCCACGGACCTATCAGCATGTACTTCCTCCCTTCTGGAGCCCATAAAAATTCAAACTCAGCCAGACTCAAAGAGAGGTCAGGACTACTAGCTGTGGGAAGGAGCTACTCACTTTGGGTCTCTTCATCAAGATGACCTGCCTGAGGAAGGGAGCTACCCACCACAGGTCTTCTCTTGAGCTGGACACTTGTTGGGATGACCTGACTGTGGAAAGGTCATCTTCCATCTATCCTCACTTCTGTCTAAGACCCGCACTACGGGTCTCCTCTCCACTGAGGGCCAGATACTCATTGGGATGACCTGCCTGCAGAAAGGATCTACCTACTTCGGGTCTCCTGAGAGCTGTTCTGTCACTCAATAAAGCTCCTCTTCACCTTGCTCACCCTCCAGTTGTCTGCATACTTCATTCATCCTGGATGTGGGACAAGAATTTGGGACCCATCAAATGGCAGGACTGAAAGAGCAGCAACACAAACAGGGTTTAAACATAAACTGAACCCCCTCCAACACTCCCCTCCCCCACCCCACTGCTCACCATGTCAAGAAGGAAAGAAGAGCTTCAACCCTTCAGGGAGCCCAGATCTAGGGGCTCCCCGAGCCAGGGCTGTAGCACCTTCTTTGGGGCTCTGTAGTTCCTGGCATTTCCAAGCTTTTGGGCACCAACATATTCCCCTTGTTCAGGTGCCTGCAGTAGAAGCCACTTGTGGTACATCTGGTCCAGCTGCAGCCTCACACGGAGCTAGCACCTGTGCCAGCAGCTGCTTGCCCCACTGCAGCAGCCAGCATGCCTGGCTGTGTGCAGTGCCTGGACTGTGTGCTCACTTGCTCACACATCCCTCACCGCTCTGCACCTGGCTCACCCTTGACAGGTGTGGGATCAAAGCCAGTAGTATAAGCCAAGCACAGCCTGCTGGGCCAAGTGAATGGAACGAGCCCAGTGAGCCTGAGCAATACTTAGACGGAAGGTTCCGTCAGCCACAGAGGTTTCCAGCTGGTGAGGCAACACCCCAAGGATCCCATGACAATTCCACGTTACCCTCCCCATTGCCCTGTGTGTGTGCACGCGTGCATATACAAATACACACACACAGACATGCACACACACACAGACACACACACACACACACACACACACACAATACAGGCTAATCCTTGAGGAAAGGCACAACTGGAACCTGTTATCATTGCACCATGAGCCTCTATGTTACTGCCTTGGCTCTGTGGGCACCAGTTTAAACAGACAGCATAGTCAATGCCAGAGGGGTGATATTTGCCAACAAGTGTTCAAAAGCATGTATGAAATTCAGCTTGACAAGAACTTCAAAGTGGAGACCAGGTGTCCATCCTGTACCTGTGTCTCCAGTTTTCACTCAGAAATCTCCTGATGTGCAAAGGAAGGTTCTTTGATCATTTGTGTGACAATTCCAAGTCACAAGTCAATAGTGGTTAATAAAACATCATTATGGCCTGAGTCAGTATGCAAAAGTTACATGCAATATTCAGCAAAACAAACACCACCAAAGAAATAGTATGTCAAAATGATGTTCACACATTCTTTTAAAACATCTGTTCAAAAGTTTTAAGTGTAAAACTAAAAGGGACCCTTACAATAAAGTTTTATGAATCAAACAAAACTGCAATGCTCCAAATGATTATAGATGTATATTTAAGCCTCCTTCCTCCAAAACAAAAAAAAAAAACAAAAACAAAAGAGGAACAAGTAAGTACATATCATTATAGCAAGCACTGTGGATGAAGAGATGAAAGGCCATGAATCTTGGCTTCAAAGACGTCAGCACTTAATGGGACTTCTAAAAGTCCATTTATAATCCAAAAATCTCCTGCTGCAGATGATGACTGAAGCCTAAAGAGTTAAAATGACTTGCCTGAGGCTATGTAGTATGTTAGTCTGGATTAAAATAAGTCTCTCTAATACCCAATACCAAATGCTTTCCTCTCTACCCCCTTTCCTTGCCAAATATTAAGCATTCATGGTGAATGTTGACACAAATGATTTGCTTAATAGGTGGATAATAACATTGTTTCTAAACATAAATAATCCAAACAATTATATCCAGAGTCTACCTTCTTAATTATTGTTATAGATAATATACATTATTTCATTATTATTATTATCCTCATATTAGAGATGACTTTCATAAGTGAACAAATGGGTAGGTGGCATTGTTAGGTGAGCATGCACATCCTAGTTGCAAGAGGCAAAAGTTCCAGCATTAGGCATCCTGACATATCCCCCACCACATCAGCATGCACGTCCCCAGGTACTCAGTGTGGTAGTCTAGTCCATATCCGTTTAGGTTGCAAATCAATTATATTATGTCATAAAATATCCTCAGATAATCTCGTCTTCTACACAGCCCACTAATGTCCACCAGTCTATTACCTGTTGCTCAGCAGCCCAATTAGGGACCGTGACAAGATGACACCATTAGGTCTGTGCATTTCATACACGCAGTCCTCACTCTCCTTCTAGCTACAGAAACAAAGCCCATGGATTGCAAAGCCCCAAAGAACATACTGCCAACTAACAAATACAAAATACTGACCTTCACACAAGAGCCTGTGGGTGTTTGGGGACCAATTGCAAATGTATTTGTCCTCCAAAGGGTCATGGCTCTAATATTCTTTTCTTATATGAATTATTTATCAACAGCAGGAAAAATGTAATGCCATAGATGTAACAAGAAAGAAAAAAAGCAAGGCCCTTTCAACTCCCTGGTTGCTTAGAGATATTTCTGTCCCTGACTCTAGAGTTGCCATGTTCACCCTGTAGATTTAGATGTGGAGGCCTTGTTATCGGACATGGGACATGGGCACTGAATTTCCTAAATGCTGTGTGTGAAGTGCCCCTCCCAAAACTCTCTTCCTCTTCTAGAAGGGATACTGTCCAGGTAATCACCATTAAGTCCTTGCTTTCCATTTATGGAAAAAAATTACTAAAACCTTACTGGATCCTGTAGCCAGACTTCTATCACCCTCATCTCTTAGGAAGACAGCCATGACCCAGAATCTGTGAAAGAAGTCTCTGAGGCTGTAAAACCCATGCACTTTATTCCACAAGAGAGTACTAGAGATACTCACAGGATAGAGAAGGGCTGATTGGAGTTTACTGATTTAACAAGCATCCATATCCAATCCTAAGTCATTGAGCAGATGACTATTTGAAATTTTATTCCATAAACTTAAAAAAAATTAAATTAAAATAAAAAGGTGGATGCTTGACATTATCTGAAAAACTCTCCTCTGTGATCCTTTCATACACCTATGGTAGTAAAGAAATTAGACCTACTGCATTTACATATAACTTACTAATGGGAAGAGATCTTTCCCTTGGTGGCATTTTTTCCCCAATGTTTTAGTTGAAGTAAAATATACATAATATAAACATAACATAATGGTTACTATCTTAACCATTTTTCAGTGCACAATTCAGTGGTATTAAGCACATTTATATTGTACAGCCATCACTACCATCCATCTCCAAAACTCTTTTCATCTTGTAAAACTAAAACCCTATACCCATTAACAATAACTTTCCATGCCCCCATTGATCCAGCCTGTGGCAACCACCATTTTACATTTTGTCTCTATGAATTTGATTACTCCAGGTACTTCATATAAGTGGAATCATGCAGTATTTGTCTATTTCTGACTGGCTTATCTTACTTAGGATAATGTTCTCTAGTCTCATCCACATTATAGCATGTATCAGAATTTCCTACCTTTTTAAAACTGAATAATATTCCATTATATGTCTGTATCACATTTTGCATATCCATTCATTCATTGATGGATACTTGAGTTACTTCCATACTTTGTTGTCAATAATGCTGCCATGAATATGAGTGTGCAAATATCTCTTCAAGACCCTACTTTCAATTCTTTTGGGTATATACTCATAAGTGGAATTGCCAGATCATTTAATTCTATTTTCTATTTTTTTCTATTTTTAATTTTTGATGAACCACCAAACTATTTTCCATGGTGGCTACACCATGTTTACATGCTCGCCAACAGTGCACGAGGATTCCAGTTCCTCCACATCCTCACCAATACCTGTTAATTTCTGTTTCATGGCATTAAGTCTCTCATTTAGACCATTATTGGAGTCACCCATAAATAACAACACACACACACATACACACGATAATGAAACAAATGTAAACGGTAAAGAAAACAAGATTCAAGGAGAAAAGCTATAATAATCCACCGAAGAGTAGAGTCAAGAGGAAAAGAGAGCTAGAAGAAAAGTCGAAATAAAATAAATCTTGTCCAAGTAGAGGTTGAATAAATTCAGAACTCCAGCTGGTTTGAGAGCTAAGCATGACAACATGTGAGTGCTACTTTGTAACTTGTCAGTTTTCTAAATCCTAAAAATAGATAGAGGGCACTACTCTCTGGTATCCCTCCTGGGCTTGGCTCCACAGCTGTGAGCTGCTCCAACCTGTCCTAAAAATAAACAGTTTGCTTGAGGCCAAGAAAAGCATTACAGGGTAAATCTTGACTTGATTCCCTCCCCTGTACTGTATACCACTCAGCCTGGGTGGCCGTGATGTAACAGTCATTTACTACCACGTCCCCTGGCTGGGACAATAATTGTTCCCTCATCCCCCTCTCACACTGATAGTAAGGGATAAGGTCTGCCTCTTCTGATCAATGCCACATTTTTATTATAACCAATTAAATGGACGATCTGCTTGAGGGGGACATAGCTCTCCTAATGAGAAAAAAATACTAAAGATTTTGATAATTCACAAGTAAGATTTCTCCAGGCACATTTCTTCAACACTTCATCAAAATTCAGAATCAAATGGCTTTAATTTGAAGATATTTCTGATGCCTTATATGTCTCTAACATCCCAGCTATTTGAAACTCCTAATACTTTAATACTTTCCCTACAGTCTGCTTATCAACCAGAATGGGAAAACAAACGCCAAAAGGGGGAAAACATGCTAGTTCATCTAGGGAATACTCTTCAAATTTTAAAGGACAAATAATTCAGTAAGAAAATACAAATATGAAAGCCACATCTCATAAATGAGGCAAAGACTCACTTTAGAGCACCACTGTCTAGTTACAATGTGCTTTTCTGTAAAATAATTATGTGGGGTCCTTAAAACATCATGATATTTATTAAGATTACAGAGCTCTTTAACCACTTATTTTTCCCTAAAATGTCCCTAAATAAAAAAAATCAGACAAACTAAGATGCTCCCCTCCACGAGTCCCTAAGCATGCATAGTCCCTGTGTTGGGCTGGTTGAGTTTTTGTTCTGTGACTCACTCTTTGTCCAAACTGAGGAAAAACAATGATCATCATCATAATACAGAAAGAAAAAAAAATGCATGCATCTGTTAAAAACAAATGAAGACAGAGAGGCAACTGGATGTTAATACTTCTCTAATGTAGTAACAGCTATGATGAGATGTCCATATGAGAGAATATTTTCAACCATAAACAAGTATATTTTTCAAATAATCTTATAATTTGGGTAATGCTTATGAAATAAGTAAAAAGAAAAAATTGAATATTGACCATTAGTGACAGTGTGATTTCCATGATGTAGACTAAAAATGCACGCATTAAAAACAGACATAAGATAAATACTCCCAAATGCAAAATGTTAATAGAGGTTGTCGTCATTTTCCTCCTCCTCCCCGTCCTCCCCCTCCCCCTCTTCCTCCTCTTCTTCTTCCTCTTCCTCTTCTTCCTCTTCCTCTTCTTCTTCTCAGATCATAGCTCACTGAATCCTTGAACTACTAGGCTCAAGCAATCCTCTTCCTCAGCTTCCTGAGTAACTGGGACTACAGGCCCATGTCATAATGCCTGGCTAATTTTTTAAATTTTTTCTTTTGTAGAGACAGATTGCTGCTATGTTGACCAGGCTGGTTTTGAACTCCTAGCCTCAATGATTCTCCCACTTAGGCCACCCAAAATGCTGAGATTACAGGTGTGAGCCACCATATATAGCCTATTCTTATTCTTCTAAATTTCTTAATGTTACTATATTATTAATATACTATTTTTATAACTAGAAAAACCCTTTTTATAATTGTATTAAACTTGCTATTTTCTTTACATGTCTCTCTGCGTGTTGCGAATTCCCTCTAAGGAAATTTCCTGAGTGCAAAAGACTCCATCCTGGTGTCCAACCTAGACCAGGCTTCTCTTGAAAACAATTTGTCCTATGACCACCCTTAAGGACTAACTAGATGCCAGCCAGCAGAGCTGATAAATGCCAAAAAGTGTTTGCAGTTTAATGGGCTTCCCTTCTCAGGGAACAAAGTTAAATTTTTAAAGGGAGCTAACAGAGCACATTCCAAAGTTCTGTTCTACAGCAACTCACAAACTAATGACTCTAGGAAGGTGATATTTCTCTTGAATTAAAGGAATGTATTCTTTGGTAGTTATAAACTCTGTTTTGAAGTCCACTTGACACTACATCATCTCCTTCTTAACTCGTGAGCCTAAAGCATCTGACTCTAGGCTCATCTTCCCAGAGAACCTGAACACTGTCTACATAGCCTGGGCTTCTCAAGGCAAGCGGCTTTCCAAATGCATCTTAAGGTGCCCTGTTATCCTTTTAAGTGCTTTAAGAGCTACTTAGTAAGGAGAGGGAGAAAAAGGAAATATGGTGAACAGGTCTTAGGGCTTCAGTATTGAGTACCACCTAGGACTCAGTCATTGGGTTGGGCTTTCTTTCACATGATGAAACCTTAAAACCCAATCGTCTTTCTTGGTGTTATAAACTGAGGCATGGAGCACTTCAAGAATCTGCCCAAGACTCCAAAGCTTGTAAGAGGCAGAGCTGTGGGTTAAATATGGATTCACTTGGTCACAAGCCCAAGCTATTTCTTTCTTTCTAACACTGGCTATTGCTTGCTGAACACATTGCATTAGCATTTTATTTATTTATTTATTTATTTATTTATTTATTTATTTATTATCTCAATAGGTTTTTGGACAACAGTAGGTGCTTGCTTATGTGAATAGGTTCTTCAGTGGTGATTTCTGAGATTTTGGTCTGAATGCACCCGATCTTGTCTGCATTCGCATTTTAAAGACATTTTCAAAAGAGCTCTGATGGAGGTTATATTTGAGCTTCTGGAGTTACACAGCCTACTGTCCTATCCTATCTTTGAGCCTATGGAGTTACAATGTCGACTTTCCTATCTCTGCCTCACCACCATCTAGCCTACAGCTGTAGACAAGTTCCTTAACCTCCCACACCTTAACATAGATTCCTCATGTGTAGAGGTAGTAATGGCTAACAGTTATGAGCATTTACTCTATGCTGAGCTCTCTTCCAAGCACTTTACAAATATTCTCTCATTCACTCCTTGTAAGATTCTAGAAAGAAGATGTGTCCATTTCTCTGAAGATGATTTGAGTTGGTGCTATGAATAAATGCCCCACTTGGAGCAGAAACCCAGGCCTGGCTGATTCAGAGCCCTGTGTTCTTTCCATTTCTACACAGGTAACCTCCAGTTCACATGGTAGATCAATAAAAATGGAGATGGATCTATTTCTCAAACAACAGGCACAATTACTTCTCAATGCACTCCCACCTAACATCAAATTCAAACCCTTTCAGACACCCGTGGAAGGATAGAAAACATTTCCTCTCTACCAGTTAGTAATAAATGTCCTTTCTCCCAGTACCAATGCTCTTTCCCATAGCATTTAATGCCTGCAACTCACAATTTAGAACTCAGTTATATGCCTGATAAAATTATTCTACTTAAATGTAAATTTTATGTCTCCCAAAGAGACCATAATCTCCTAGAGGTCAGAAACCATATCTTACAGAATCATAGAATTAGAAAAGTAATAGTTTGTAAAATAATCTTTTTTTTTAAGAAGCTGAACTCTCTTCAAAAGAAACATTATTTAGAATCCAAGTTATTCTGACTGAAAACCATTGAGCTAGTTAAACCTTAATCTTTCAAAGTCCAAGAAAAATGCCGACATGATAACTTTCAGTGAGCTGGTGGTAGGGGGGAAGACTGGAATGTATGTTCCCTGATTCTCATTCAGTGGTTGCTTTCCTATGGAAATACTGGGTCTTTTCAGGCTCCCCTTAGTATCTCTCTTTGTCTTGGCCCTGATCCAGAAAAATCTGGACCAACTGCCTTGTTTCTGAAAACCCTTCATAAAAAGCTTATGAGAGGCAGTGTGGTAGGACTCCACTATCAGATCAGCTGCCAGGAAGAAAACAGCATCTGAAATCTGTCTGAATGTTTTTATTCCCCCAAAACTCATGTTAAAATCCTAACCCCTAGGGTGATGGTATTAGGAAGTGGGGCCTTGGGAGTGATTAGGTTATTAGTGCCCTTATAAAGGAGACCCCAGGAAGATTTCTCACCCCTTTCATCATGTGAGCACACAGTAAGAAAACATCATCTGGCCAGGCACAGTGGCTCACCCCTGTACTCCCAGCACTTTGGGAGGCTGAGGCAGGCAGATCACCTGAGGTTGGGAGTTCAAGACCAACCTGACCAACATGGAGAAACCCTGTCTGTACTAAAAATACAAAATTAGCTGGGTGTGGTGGTGCATGCCTGTAATCCCAGCTACTTGGGAGGCTGAGGCAGGAGAATCACTTGCACCCAGAAGGGGGAGGTTGCAGTGAGCCGAGATCACACCATTGCACTCTAGCCTGGGCATCAAGAGCGAAATCTGTCTCAAAAAAAAAAAAAAATCATCTGTGAGGAATAGGCTCTCACCAGACACCTAATCTGCAGGCACCTTGATCTTGAAATTCTTAGCTTCCAGAACTGTGAGAAAGAAATTCCTATTGTTTATAAGCCACCCAGTGTCAGGTATTTCATTACAGCCGCCTGAATTAAGACAGCACCATAATTGCAAGTGGCCTTCAGTTGCCATATTGGCCATGCAGATTCTCCAGGAACATGAAGCAAAGCCATTGCTTTTAATCACTTTAGTTCAGAACTATAATCTATGTCACAAAAGATGAAAGACATTATCCCTACCAGGTCATAAATATATATTTTTTTAATTTACTGAGGTAACATTTACGAGACTTTGGGGAAAAAAAACTCAATGTCACCTTTGTCTAGCATTTTCTGCTTTCTAATATTTTAATAACACTTTTCTCATAATAATATGTATATAGGTTCAATGCCTTATATTTCTTTCTACAGAAAATTTAGAAAATATATAGAGTATAAAGAAAAAGTATCATGTTTAACCATTCACTCAGAGATACCCTCTGTTCTCTGTTTATTTGGGAAGGGGGGTGAGGATATTTCCTGTCTGTGTTTCTATGTGTCTGTGCTTGCATGTGCACATGCATATGTATTCATACATATTTTTTATTATTTGAAGTGAAAAATAAAATACATACTTGCTTAAATCATGTTAGATGATGAGACTTTTCCATTGACACATAATATTCTTTTAAACATTATTTTAATATGCATTATGTTCCACTATATGGATTTATTGTCATTTATTTAATCGAATTTCCATGAGTTTACATTTAGGCTGCTTCCAGTTTTTTTCTTACAAATAATAAATGGAATAAATGGCCACAATGAAAGTCTTCTTACATAAATAATTGTGACGGATTGTTTTCTTAGGATAAGTTACTATAAATAAACATTTCTAGGCCTTTGGCTATAAACTGTCAAGTTAGCCTCAAGAAAGGTTGTATCAATTTACATTCCCATCAGTGATGTATGAAAGTGCTGAATTCCTGAACCATCTCCAGAAAAGGGTGATTGACATATATGTCTATCTATATATGTGTATCCATATATCTACACACAGATAGTCACATACATAAATTTAGTATAACTGCTATCTAATTTTCATTTTAATTTGCATTTCTTTTTATTAATCCTAAGCTTGAAACATGTTTTCAAAGCTGTTAATATACTCTAACAATTGTGGATCTACACGTACATGGAAACGCACGCACACACACACACACGCAGGCACACACATCTTCCTTGACAAAGAAACCCACAATTTGTTTAGATGTAAGTTATCCAAGTACTACAAAAGAAGCTGGGATCTGCCCAAGCCTCAGGGGATAAATCTTGATTCTATTTATCTTTCTAAAGTATATTTTATGAATAGGTAGGTCAAACTATTTTTGTTAATGAGACATGACAATAAATCTATTGAGGTTTTTAATAAAGTTACTCTTATTTTTAAAAAGGGACTGTGAAAAGGGAAATCTCTTTTCCCTTCTGACTTTGGGACATGGTTAAGTCAGGATTTGATGCTTGGAGTAACTTCACCGGTTTGAGATCTTGAGGGGAGCTAGATCAAGTTCCAAAACTATCATACTGAAAATAACCAAGTAAAAAGTTAGAAAGAATCTGTTTCACTGAGGATTTCATGGAGCAGCTGAATTAACTATTTCTGAAAAAACTGTCCCCACAGTCATTGTGTTATGTGAGAATTTGTCATTTAAGCCAGTTGAGTCATTTGATGTTATTCTGTTTTTTTTTTAATTCTTTCAGCTAAACTCACTCAAACTGATATACGTACACTGTGTCACTTTATCCTTTAACAACTCTGTAAGGATGTACAGTGAATACTGATGAAGAAGCAGAGAATTTCAATAGCTTTCTGATTCACAGAGTAAATAAGTGACATAATCAAAGCTTGCAACCAGTAGAATTTATACACTAGACTTTAACCATGGGAATTTATAGCTTTCATTTTGGCCAAAGAATAGTTAGTATATATTCTCAATTATCTTAGCAAAAGAAAACAAAATCTTAAGACACTTCACTATACTTCTAAAAAGTATGGAAATAACGATAAACAGATAGATTAAATAGATAGATAGATAGATATGCATGTACCATGTCTTTAAGATAGAAATAAAGAATATAAGATAAAACACTGGTTGTTAAAGAGAAATGTCCATTCATTGTGTGACCTGAATGTGGATAGAGTGGAGCTGCAAGACCAGCCTCAACAATTTTGTAAGTGCTAAAGCATCCTTAATGAAACTCCTTTATAAGAAAGCCTTATTGTGATTCTGAATGCACAAATCTAACAATAGAGTGTACAGAAATATTAACAAGGCTTTTATGATGAATTTGGGTCAAGGGCAACACAGTACTTAATAGGTTTGTTCACAAACACCCTAGGGGCAAGCTCCATCATTGATCCTGGTTGTTCTGCAACAGCCAAAGTAGTTCAGGTCCTTTATAACACATGTAGGAATAAAAAGGAACTCCCACTTAAACCCAACAAAACAATCAAACACTAGACATGTCTTTCAGACTTATTTTCGTCATGAAATTTCAAGGTAAATGAGCTTTGATAGTCTCCCTAAGATGTATGCACTGGATTTAATAAACCCTAACATTATTTTAACACTACTATCACTAAATGAAATAAATATGTGGTCTTTGGGCTTTCCAGTACTACATATGGAAAACTAAAATTGGTCTGGAAAAACAAACTTTCCATGAATTTTTATACTATAATCCCTCTTTAGAGGGACCTCTTAATTTTTTTCTGTTTTGTTATTTTATTGACTTCATTTTTTGTATATGTGATAGGTAGAGAAGTCCAGTCACAAAAGTGTTTGTATAAGTGATGAGAGTTTCTATAATTTCTTCAATTCAACTTGAATGGTTGTGAGCTCCTATTCTTCTGAGATAGTGGGGTCACTGAAATGTCTCAGTCATTTTAAGTGTTGTCCACTTCCATCAGGCTCTATCATGGCTCTAGAGGACCCCCAATAACAAAGGCATTGGCACAGAAGAAGCAGCCTAGTCCTCAGCCCATGGAACACAAAGGTTACCGTGGATATGCTCCATTTGTCTTTAGGGCTCTTTGAGGCACTGTAGCAGCAACGTCATAGTTAAAGATTCAACATCTTCCCATGAGGCCCCATCTATAGAGATACCTCACAGCCATTGTCTATCCAGCGTCTTATACATCTCAGAGTGCAGCTTTGGAAGCAGGACCCTTCCTCCAGGGACCGTCCAAGTCCCTGCTTCATGACTTCCTGAACTCCACATTTCTCACCACCAGTTCAAGGGAATCTTTTTTCTCATCTACAAAATACAGTGGGCAATTCATCTCCCTTCCCATTTCCCTCTGATAATCTCTCCATACTCCAACCCTCTCTGTTCTTCTGTTCTATGCTAAAGCAGTGGCTCTTGACCTTGACTGGACATTAGAATTACTTTTAAACAAGCCCACCAAAGCTGGGTCCCAACCCCAGACCAGCCAAAGATCAAAATCTCTAGGGATAGATCCCAGATTCCAAGTGATTCTACCCTGAGGTGAGAATTGAGAATCTCTGCCATAAAGAATTAGGATTTTGGAATCCTGCTTTTGGTACAGTAGCATTCCTCCTCTGAGGGCGTAGGGAAGGAGGGTAACAGAGCCAATTATCTATTTATATGACAGGAAGAAAAAAAGAGAGAAATTCCAGCCATACAAATCAAAACAACAGATAAATAACTATCATCAGACCTTCTAGGTTGGTTTTGAAATATGCGAAAGTAGCAGCACATGCTTTATTTTGACTTTTCTTGTTCAATATATCAATAAATACTTTCTGGTTATCTTTAACAAGCAAAAAGTGGCTTTGCATTCTATAAAGCATTTCATATAGCATATTTTTACTAAAGTAAGATAGTCTACAGTCCTGTGACCTGTTTCATTCTTATAAATGTATCACCTCTTCTGAGACTGAAAGCCAAGCAATTGTCCTGTAACTTGTCCCTTAATGCTGCCAGACAGCCAACAGTAAACAAGGACAAGCATTCTGACACAAGTACATGGTATGGGCCTGAAAGATAATGATGATCAGTGGAAAATTTACCATTTTGCTCAATCAGGTTGCAGAATGTTCTGTTTTAGTTCCATTTCATGTGGCTCTGCTAAATGAGAAAATATCAGATATATCATATTTGAAAATATTCCGTATTTCATCAATATAATTGATCAAAATTATAATAAAATTTCATCAAAAATATTTGTATAGTTCATCATGGGAGTAAAGCATATTCCAGAGACCTAGCCTGACATTTCTAACAACTAACTATTACTTTTAAGGCATTTAAACTGTTGTCTAACCTCTTTTCATTATAGGGTACTTAATTCAAACCATTAAATTAACAGGATATTATATCTAAGTCTTTAAGTTTTCTCTGACTATTTCAAACATAAACTTCCTTTAAGGTTTCTTCCATGCCAATACCAAGAAAATAAAAATCCTTTTAGCAAGGTAATAGAGATCACATGGGATATTTGTTATCTCACTTGTTCCCTTTATTTCTTACCTTCATGGGAAGCTTTTGGCATAAAAATGAATGCTTACCCATTACTGTCAAGTATCTGTCTTATAGCTGCATGCTTTTGTTGTAAATCAAAAATATCCTCCTTTAAAACTGCCTGCGTATCTAATGATAATGTCTTATCAAACAGCCAAAAACGCGGGGAGTTTAGTTGGGGATAAATGAAAGTCAGAGGCCAATAAATCAAGTAGGTTGACTATTCCAAAAACCAAAAGCATATGGGGGAGAGAAAAACCCCTCCTCCCTATAACACCTCCATTTCAGGGACATCCACCAGTTTCAAAATTCATAAAAGAGCAAGAGCAGCTCTGGAATCTCTTACAAGAGACAAAACAATTTCAATTCACACAAAAATTCCAAGGCCAAAAACTCCCTCAAGTGTCAGAGGCCAAATGTTTTAGATTTCACCCTTTCAAAGGCCAAGGGAGACTTTCCTACAAAAAAGTACAGAGCTCCATATAAAACACATAGTCATGTCAGGGAAACCCCACTCCCCAAGGGGGTAATGATTAAGTTACAGCACACTTTTAAGCTCTAGACAATTATTCTCAATGTTGAACTCTTGGAGCTTTATTATCCCATACATTTAATCCTTTTTTTAAAAAATTTTTTAGCAAGAAAAAAGTTGGGTAAAAGCTAAAGTTTCCTGTTCTGTGTAATGCACTGCCTTTCTCCTCCATCATGCTTAGCATCCACTGTCTCAGGTGTAGTCTTCTGAAAGGACCATGGCTGTCAGCACAGAATTGGGAAAGACTATTTTGGTTTTCCTTCTTTAAAACTTGTCAAGTAGTAATAACTACCACAGGGTGAAACATCCAATACTGAACTAAACTACTAAGATTTCAAAGAGGGATTGATTTGGCAAACGATATTTTTGATGGTGAATGAACATTTGAGTTTTCTCACTTGAAGATACTGCCTAATTAACGAACCATGAACTCCCTTGGCACAGACATTATTTTTTAATAATCTTGGTGGCTATCTTCTATGACACTTGTGACAGACACTAACTGAGTATTTCATACGTAGTAAAATAATTAATTAATTAATCATCCAATAAATCAATGAATCACCAAAGCTGATATATCTTCTTTAACTTTAGGCTCCCTATTTTTGGTTGAATAGAATTTTTCAGTATGACTACTGACTTCTAAAAAGTGAGTAGCAAAGCTAAATGACATAAAACAGCAAAAGAAAGGAAAAAAATACGACCTTGACATGGTTATAAAACCAACTGAACAGTGTCAGCAGGTACTGATTGATTTGAGAAGAGACTAGAATGGTCTTTGGAAATAAGGAATGTCAATAATAGAAATGCTATATCAGGATCCCGAGCCAAATAAAGGAATGCCTTTAGGCCTGTCAATTTCTCCCAGCAAATTATCATCTGGCAATGAAACATTTGAAAAGACATTTCATAGTGGCAGATATCTATCATACACCTCATCTATTACACAGGCAAATGGCCACTAAGGGAAAGAAGCCTTCTTTGCCTATAAAAAATGGCAGAGATTATGGGTGGGGACATAATATATCTTGGAGAGTACAGAGCACATTTGGTCTAACAAGCTTATTTTCAGGACACAAAATAAATGTCAGCATTCCAAAGACTCAAGCTTACTATGAAAGTGTCTAATGAAGGTCCTTAAATCTGGCCTAGAGGCTCTCCTCCAGTCTCCTGTCTCCCATCCATATTCCCCATTGTAAATCCCTAACATAATATAGTCATTGCACGCTAGCATGCCTCAGTCAATTCCCACAGCCCCCCATCGCTTCCAGAAAACATTTCAAACACTTCATCTTGGCAATCAAGGGCCATTTTTCATTGCATTTTGCTTGCATTTCTATCATAGCACTTAATACAATGTGCCTAATATTGTAATTAATTTTTGAGAATACCTACATAGCTTATGAACTGCTGTTGAAAAAAGGTTATCCTAATCAACAGCTACTCATGTCAAAATAAACTATATTTGTTGGCAATCTGTTAGTGTCACTCACTATAGTAGGCATGGGTACCATGTGCCAAATATTTCTGGTTCTCTACCATTCCAGGCATGAAGTAGGATAGTATTTTCTCATCCCTTTGTGGATGGATGGAACTAGTGATTAGTTCTAGTCAATGAGTTATAAGTAGATGTGATTTGTGTCATTTCCTGGTCAGAACATTTAATGGCTGATGGAAGGCCTCCAGGATCTCTTTTCCCTGTCTTGGTGACTGGAAATGTTCACCATAGTGACCATTCCAACAGCTTGCATCCCAAAGTGAATATGGTATACAGAATGCCTCTGTTGATCAGGGTTAGACAAATAGCACACACAAAAAATAAAATTTATCTTAAGTCACTTATATTTAGAACATCCTACAGAATGTTCTGAACATCCTACAGAACATCCTATCCTTACTGATAAAAGTGCTATGATAAATACTTTCACATATATTAGTTGACGTTCACTATAACCTGTGGGTACGACAGATGTGAGCAATATTTTATAAATGAGGTTTTCAAAAGTGAAAAATTTGGCCAAAGTCAAGTAGCTTTATGCATTATTTCATTCAACAAATATTTATTGAGCACTGCTTTGTGCCAGGTAATGTTCTAAGTAGTCAAGGTATAGTAGAGAACAAAAGGAAAAAGGCCCCTGCTCTCAGAGTTTACATTCTAGTGGAAAGAGACAGATAAAAGAATCATTTATAAATAAGAGAATTCCAGATAATAATATGTATGACTCAGAGAACTAAAATCAGGTGGTATGACAGAAAACAACAGAGTAGCTATTTATATTGACCATGGAAAGCCTCTCTGAGGCTTAGGCTAAGAGGTAAATGAGAAGAGAGCTCAATACACAAATATCAAGAGAAAAAAGACTTCCATAAAAGGGCAATAGCTCATGCAAAGGTCTTAACAAACAGAAACAAGCTTGTTACATGGAGAAAAAGACAAAGGTCAGCATGGCCATGTCATAATGGACAAGGAAAGAAATGGTACAAGATAGAAGGGAAAGAAGGAAAACCACATAGGGTTATATATTGAAATAAGAAACAGGGATTTGATTTTCCACATAATGAGACACTAAATCAAAGTTTTAAGTAGAGTTGTATGATTTCTCTTTTTAAAAAAATTGCTCTGTCTGCTGTGTGAAGAATGGGTTATGATGGAACAAGACTGGAGCAGAAAGTCCAATGTGATGGCCATGGCTGAAGTCCACTAAGATGTTAATAGGTGACATAGACAGAAGTAGACGGACTTAGGACAAGATGTAAAGGGTAGTATCAACAAGACAGATGCATGGATTGGAATTGGAGGGGTGATCAAGCGTAACCCCTGGGGAGAGGAAGGAGTTATCTCTAAATTTTTGGCTGGAAAAATTGGGTCGATGGTGCTTTTGCTGGAATAGGAGAAGTTGGGAGAGAAGGAGGTTTGTAGAAGTGGAAAGAAATCAAGTTCTGTCTTATCCATGTTAAGCATGAAATTCCTACTAAGCATCTATGTGTACATGTCAAGTTGAATATATAATTCAGAAGTTCAGAAAAAAGATTGGAACTGGAGCGATACATTTAGGAACTGTTGACATAAAGCTACTATTAAAGCTCTAAGACTGATGAAGGCATCTAAAAAGAACCTATAGGTAAACAAGGGAAGGGGACCAGGGTAGAGCCCAAGGGTACTCTAACCTTTCAGAAGTCAGCAGCACAAGAATAGCTGGGGACATTGGGCAGGAGTGACAAGTGACAAAGAGGGAAAACCAGGAAATAGGATGGCACAAAAGCCAAGAAAACAGTGTGCTTTAAAGAGCAAGGTGTGGTCAGCCCTGCTAAATGCTGCTGAGATAAGAACACTGGCTTTAGCAAAACAGAGTTCATCAGTGACCTTGATAAATGTAGCCTCTGCAGAATGGTGAGTATGGAAGTCTGACTGGAGAGAGGCGAGGAGCATATGTGAGCTGAATAAATGTAAGGTGAGGACAATAACCAGAGGCAAATTAAGAAATTTTGTTGTGAGGAAAAGCAGAAAAATAGGGCAGCAGGTTGAAAGAAATCTGGGATCAAAGGAAGGCTTTTTAAAGAAAAAAAAACCTCACCTATTTTGTGACCTATGAAAATCCACAGTGCTCATCAAGATTTCTGAAATTCCTGAGAGGAGGGAGTGATGATAATGATGTGTGTGTATATTAGTAAGTGTATGTTGGTTGGGGCAGCAGAAAGAACTGTAACGATGGTTACTTGATAATGGTTACCTCTGTGGTCCCCACATCCTAAATGCACTGGTATCTTTTCTGTTGTCCACCATGTTAACTTACATTCTAATAGGGGAGGGAGGGCGGTTCTCATGAGGCATTCAGGGTGGGAAGACTTTATTGAAGATTTGAGGGTAATGAGGAAAACTCACATAGCATACTGTATGGCAAAACAATAAAAAAAAAAACTCACATAAAATATTTCTTCTCTTAAAAATCCTTTCAGCTATCCTACTATTGCATGGTTTTCACTAGCCCTCTGTCCTCCACAGCACCCAGGCTTCTGTTCTCTGACTGGTTCCTCTCCCCTCCTTTCTTTCTCTCTTTTGTTCTGTCTTTTGTGTTCCCTCTTAGGCACACACACAACAAAACAAAAAAATGTGTGTGTGTGTGTGTTTGATGTAGACTTTTCCTGCAGAGCTATTTACTCTTTTCTGCGTAGGGGGGAGAAGGGCATTTGGGTGCCCACTGATACCCACACTGTTACCTTTTATTCCAAACAACATAGTTCCCTTTCTAAAAGTAATTCTGGAGCCAGTTCTTAAGATAATACATTTTCCATATTGTTCCATATATAAACCACCAGACAGAACACCTATCCTATTAAGGCATTCGACAAGCGCCAGCTCTTGCCTTCCTTTCTCAGTGAGGAAATCCGAGCAAAGGCAAACATTCTGATAGAATTTCAACAAGGTCTTCCACACAGCAGGGCCTTAATTAATGTTTATTAAGTTGCATAATATGGTGCTCTTGGGCTAGGAGGATATTCACTGGCTGCTTCTAATCTTAGGGTTAAAAGAAGTTAAGAGCTGCATTTACTATTAAGAACAGAGTGATAGGCCCTGTAACTTTACAGCTTTTTAGAAAGTGTTTGTTTATTGGTCCAAAAAAGTTTTGATCCTTTAAAACATTGAAATCCTGGCACACTATGTTTATGCAGTCTCTCTCTTCTTTTCCTAAGAATATTAATTATAATATGTAAAAGACAGATAAGTGAGATGTGACCTTATGTGGCCCTCAGAAACCTGCATCAATCTGAACTCTCCAGCCCTTCACCCAAAGAATGGTAACTTATAAACAGACATCACTGGCAAAGAAATTTGGACATACTAACATGTGCCCTTAACCTTTGCAACTTTTTGCACTTCTGAAAAGGTCATTCAGAAAAAAAAAGTACATTAAAAAATAGCAGTATTATACTCTGAGTAAAGAATTCAGTTTTTATATGCCAATGTGATTGGAACAAAGAGAAAGATGCAGGCATCAGGAAAAGTTACAGCATGATTGAAATCTTGGGTTCAAGGGACCCTTTTCTTATAACTTGCAGATTTGGTATTTAAACACATCTGGTCCAAGAGAAGAAAAACTTGGAATCTTCTATCACCCTTATCCAATTTACTGTTTATGTCTGTAGGTACATGATTGAAAATATATTGGAAAGCCAAACCAAATGCCCCATAAAACCAGCGCTACTCCAACAGAGTCAGTGACCACTTTAGTGCTAAGGGATATAGAAAGAGGTGGGCCACAGACAACAAGCATATATTAATTAAATACAGTTTTGACTGGCTCCCATATACCTAAACTTTGACCACCAAGTACTCCCTGTCACCTCTTTAAATTTAATCCTTGTCTTTCCCAGTGGGAACAAAGTACATTTTCTTATCTACAAAAACATCTCATCATGATGAATGAAAATAATTGATACTTTCTAATTTTAGAACTAGTATATCTAACTCCCTCAGTGTTACTATAGGCAACTGGGACTTCAGTTTCAAATCACACACCCATGTATGCAAGCACACACACAGAGGCAGAAATATTGGGAGTGGAAATCAATTATGCAGATAATTTTTTTATTATTGCTTTTTTCTCAAAAGGTGGGGTGAAGTAATAAAGAGAAGAACTATTTAGATAAAAATAGTACTTTGTGCACTAGGAATTAAATGTAACAACATAGACATGGCGCAGAGAGTGGATGAATTAAAAAAAACAACACTGCTTCTTAAAGCTCACCTGTACAAGAGAAGTCATCCACACGAATGTATCCTGGGACACAGTCACAGCGATATAACCCAGGAAGGTTGACACACACGGTATTGGCATGACAGTAATGCATCTTAGCTGCACACTCATCAATATCTGAAGGAAAAAAAATTAGTAAGATCATGGTTAGCAAAATAATGGAACAACAGTGTAATCATTTTGCAGATAAATTACAAAAGGTAAATGTCCACAGAAGCCAAGAGAAAAAGTAACATGCATTAAACACAAAAGCTTAGGTGAAAATTCAGCTTGGTACATTAGATCCCATCCTGAGCTGAAAGTGTTTCTAGAACGATGCATGGTGAGACAAAACAGGTAAGAGCCCAAGAAGTATGAAGAATGAATTTACAACTATTAGTTTCTTGCCAAGGAGAATACTCTTTTTAAATGTCCAAATTCAAGGAGTTCTGTGCCCACTAAGTTGATATCAACGAATATTTATTAGGTGTCCACAGTACATGGTATAGCTTTTATCAGAGGGATCAAGGGAATCCAGCCCCTCTCTGCTTGTGTGTCTTACTAAGACATGCTTCAATCCATATGCTACAAAATGATGGTGTAGCCAGTTTCTCCCATGTTGTACTATGAATATAGACAACTGCTGTTGCCTGATGCAAATTAATGTCTCTCACCCTTTGACCTGGGGCTCCTCCCCATGTGATAGAATAATGGGCTGATTCAACAAAAAGTCTTGTTCTTTTTGGGATGGAGTTCAGAGCATCACCTGCTTTCTCATAAAAGTTCGTGATAGGGATTAAAATAATCTACAACTTTAAGCACAGAGTTGAGCCTTTTCTGGAGATTGTTTTCAAAAATAGATTTATGTTCCTTTTACTCAGACTGCTTGCATGTGATGGTTAGAGAAAGAAGGACATGAGTACATCATGGGAATCCAAGATAGAAAATGTGAGCTCTAGTTCTGGTTCTGCTGATTAATAGTCTATGACTTGCATTCAACTACTCTGGGTCCCAGTATCCTCATCATTTTGTCCCAATGGTCAATTCTGAACCCAGTGTTTTATATCTGTAAAGATATTATTTAATTCAATCCATATGCAATCCCATGAGCAAAATGCAAACACTACTCCCGTTTTATAGTCTAGAAAACTGGGGCTTAGAGAAGTTAAATATCTGGCACAAAGTCATCCTGTTAGAACATGCTAGACCTGGGATTTGAATTCAGAAGTTATTTACTATTATTTACTTCATGAAAGCTTCTTGAAAATGGTGATTAGTCAAATACAGTATTTCTGTTACAATAATCATTAGAGCTTTAATATTATTAATGTACAAAAACTGAGGATAAAAATGGCTACATTGAGTCACTAGGAAACTCATTAATCTATTTATCTTCAAAGAAAAGTAAGTTGATTTATTTCCTAATAAAATATATTGAAATAACATCAGATTCTTTTCAGAGCTAAAGATCTGACAGCCTATAAATAAAAGTTATTGTGAGGTCATTGAGATCTAAGAAGGAGACCCACAGTTAGCAAGACTTAAATAACTATGAAATAAGAACAAAACACCAGAAATTAGTGAAATAACTCAGGCAATCAACTTCCTGAAGGCCAATCACAGAGGTTGCTTCCTGGTGAACTCAACTTGCACCAAGGATCCTGATGAAGGCAAGGAATTATTACAGTCAGACCACTGGAATCCAAGAGATGGATAACTAAAAGAAGGAGTCATAGAGTAGTATGGTGACATTAAGATTTTGCAAGTGATTTAGTTATTGTTGCTTATAAGGTCTTTGGTAGGACGATGAAAGGCTGGGTGAAAATAGGCATAACAAGTGAGAGGCTGGAAACAAGAAGAGAAGCCAGGTATTAGAGAGGGCTGCTTGACATTAGTGTGTTGTTCATAAAATATTACCAGTTTTCCGCTCTCTGGGCACATAGCACAATTGTATTTCCCCATCCTTTTCAACTTTAAGCATGGTTTAAATTAATCTCATGATTGATCATGAAATCTGAGTGGAAGCATATCACTTCTAAGTGGAAAGATTAAGAGCCAGCATCCAGCTTACCACATTTTCTTGTTTCTGCCTTGTAACCCATGGAAGCAAAGACATGGAGACTCTTTCAACCTGGGCCCCTGAGTGAGAAGCAAGCCACCATATACCTGTTGCATAAGCAAGCACCATATAACTGTTGCATGAGCTAGAAATATGCCTTTGTTGACTTAAGCCACCATGCCTTCCCTGATTGGTGCAGAGAATGACTATAAAAGTTATCTCAAGAAAGGATATCATTAAGCTTCATCTTGAAAGATGAGCAAGAATTCATCAGGTAGAGAATAAAGGCAGGGAAACTATAGAGGCTAAAGTTTTTGTCTGTCGAGTTACAAATGGAAAGAATCATTTAGCCATGTACATTCAAAGAACATTCATTAGACTTCTACTAAGCCCAGAGGCAGACCGATGAACAAAATGCCACATAGACCTCACAAACAGGCAAGGCATTGAGCGAAATGTGTAATAAAATCTACCAAGGATGTGAGATCTTTCAACAAGAGGAATTTGACCTACTCTGAGAGAGCCAGAGAAGGATTCTCTATGGTAGTGATGGTTCATCTGAGACATGAAACAGAAGTGAAACAGGCCAAGGGAAGAGCAATAACCTACCAGACAGAAAAGAATGTTTGAGAAGACTTAGTTACAAAAAGGAGCTTTGCCTATTTGAAATGAAACTAGAAAAATAAGCTTGGGCCAGATCCTTTGTGGACATTAGTGTGCTGTTCATAAAATATTACCAGTTTTAGATTCCAGCAGGTCTTGCAGGTCATGTGACGGAGCTCAGACTTTCATCAGGGCAGTAACACAATTCAATTTCTCTGTTTTAAAAATATCACTCTGGCTGTGGTGAAGAGAATTGATTGGAGCAGGGCACGCTGAAGGCTAAATCACGCTGGTATTTTACTCACAGAGATACAGCCACACTGAACTCCATCTCACTCTGCTGGGATGCCCAGCCATCCTTTAAGATGAGAAACTAGTCAGGACTTGCCTTAGAGGCAATTCAATCTTCAGCCCATGGGCCACAGCTGCCTACCAGCCTGCTGACTGCAATGAATGTTTCCCTGTCACGGACCCTTGTCAACACCTTCCAGAGAAACCTCCTGGCTCATTTTCCTTAGGCCATCACCAAGCTGCTGAGAGGCCTCCGCCTCATCTAGATTTGAAGGAGTTACTTGGCTATAACAAGCTTATTTTGAATCAAGCCAGCCAACCTATTTCTTTGTTTCATAAGATTCCAAGGCCCTGAATAAAAATATTTTCAAAAATCAAACAAGGGATGGTTAGAAAACCCCAGTGAGAATTTTTCACATGGATTTAATCCAACCCTTGCTCTCTACATGTCATTGAGACCCCGTGCCCACATGTCCCTGCTGCTCTGCTGATGTGTTTTTGAGTAGGTTTTCAGTTTACACCATTATTAATTTCAGTTCTTGCATATCTAATAATTTCCTGGTACTAGTCCAGAGAAAGCACTGAAATAAAGAGGAAAAGTTGATGAATGTACCAGAAAATTAAAATGTCACAATCTTGCCTTCGTTGCTTATTCTTCATCATATAACCACCAGATATAAAAGCTATCTTGTGGTAAAAATGGTGGGGAGAAGAGAGAGAAAGTGAAGTGGAGTAATCCAGCTGATTCTCTTGAGACAAGAAGATAAAAGAAAGAAAGAAATTGGCAACTCTCATGGTTTGGGGATGGGAACAGAGGATGGAATGGCAACACGTTTGCCAAAAGATTGCCTCTCCATCCTCAGGGAAACACACAACCCAGAAGACAGTTTCAATAGGATTTAAGGGTGTTTCAAAAGCAAATCTGATTATAAACAGAGTCAAAAAGGAATTAACATCTTTAGAGAGCTGGGCTATCCTGAGAAAACAATCTTCAGAAATAGCAAACAATTGAGATTTTATAAATTTTATAAATAAGCCTAGGTAAAAGGCTGCTTTTCATTCACAGAAAAAAGGCTCTGAAGGGTATTGAATAATTACAAAACAAAAATCATAACTCCCTAATGAAAGAACAAACTGATATTTAAAGAGAGAAATTGAGTTGGACCAAAGCAATTAGTATGCTAACCACAGACTTGAAATGCAGTCTGACCTTTGCCCAGGTGGTGACAGTGCTCTGCCTGAAGCAGGTATCTTGAGCAATGGTCATATTCATCCAGAAGCCAGGAGACAAGAAGAGGCTAAGCCTGAGGCTGAATCTCAGAGTGGAAGTTGAACATACACAAATCCAGGTTCACGCTAAAAATTTGAATCAGTCCAGAAAGCTTTACCAGGAAGAACCACAGTTAACCTGACATGTACTGGAAGGACGAATTATTTTAAAAGCACATTGTTGGGCACAGGCTGATACCCATATTCTAAGAGTCTAACAGTACGTACCTTATAAAGGAAAACTAGGAACAGCCCATGGCAATTGGTAAATACCCAACAAATATATGCTGTTTTTTAGGTACTATGCTAGATATTTGATATGGAGCATCTCATCATTCCATTTATCTTGACTCCTCGTGGTAGGTATCTCCGTGCCACGAAACTGAGGCTGGGAGATTATCAGGTGACTTCACTTGCCCAAGTACAAAATCAGTAAGCATAGAAACCTGGGTCTGGATCCAAACAATATGACCACAAAGTTGTCATTGTTCTCACTGTGCCAGTTTTAGCGCTCAATAACATTTTGATGCTATGATTATGTTAGCTGTAGCTGATGTTTATGACTATGATTATGTTAGATGCATCATGATGTGTATGGAAACAAATAGATCTCTAAATTCTATATCCATGTACAAGGCCATTCACGACATTTGTTCTGGCATTATATTCTCCGTTAAAATGGCAATTCTGCTCCGTGCATCACCGCTTCCTTGGCTCTTTTAAATCAAATCCTTATATTTTCACACTTTAGGCTCCAGTGACCCAGGGCCCCAAAACCGGCAGAAGCATTTTGCGCCCAGCTGGAACTCACAGACTGACACAGCCTCTACTCATATTGCTTGAGACTATGGAATTAGAAAAGAGTAACAAAGAGTCCTAAGGTTTTTATTATTAAGTATTGTTAGAGAAACATCTATAAACCCCATTGCAGCATATATCATCTTGAGTATAATGGGGCTTAAATTGTGATTCATTCATATAAATTGCTTGTTGCTTTTGAAATATTAGAGCTCATTTTCTGGTGGTCTTTTGAGGTAACAAAAATACATGATTTATATCCCTCCCAAGGATGGTGAAATAGTTTGTTTTTGTTTTAAAAGGTATACTTATGGACTGTAAAATGAAACTTGATATGGCATAAGGATTCTTCACGTATCACCAGGCTCCATCTGCATAAGAGTTCAGAACAAACACAGACTCAAATTTGGCATCATCATCATTAAATTAGAGGGCAGGGCCTGGATAGCCAATAGAAGCAGATGCAAAGAATTCTCTTAATAAAATGATATGATCTACTCAGACGTCTTCCGTAAACATTTCCTAGAAAAAGAACCCAGGGAGGGATATACTCAGGAGGGGAAAACGCATTCCCCACTCCCTGTGTACATTTAAAAAGGAAAGAAGATCAACAGCTCTTGAGAACATGATTTTGGTCAAGCACTGTGTGCCTCTCATCTCATTACTCCTAACCATCCCAGGGACTGACATCAGATACTACGAGTAGAGTACCTAAAATTTCAACCAAGGTTCTTATGACTCCAAAGAGGATACTTGTTCCATGATAACTAATGGACAAAGAACACTGGATTGACAGTTAAGAGTCAAGTTCTATTCTTGCTTTTTCATTTAGCTAACTGTGGCACTGGGCAAGTCACTTTTCTTCTCAAGACCTTGGTTTTTCCCACATATACATTCAGGGAGTTGGACCAGAAACCATTTAGCCAAATTTCACTTCTAAAGTTCTTGACACATTCAAGTATTTTGTCCACATCATAAAAGCCTGCTTCTGGAGCAGCTTCTCTTGGGCCACCGCCTCTTTTTGCAAGAGGAGCTTGCAGATGTTCCAGATGCCTTTCCCAAGATACAGGTCCAGGAAAATACTACTTAGATGACCCAAGCCCCCACACTGTTTCTTGATAGCTGTGTCAACTGTGTTGACATCTCCCCTGAAAACTAAGAGCAACTAGGGTTAGCAAGCAGATACCCACACAGAAGCACAGCTCTTGGCAAGTTCTTCATGGACTGGTAAGATAACTTGCAGAGCAATTTTATCAGACTTGAACCTACTGACTTTGCAGAGATCATGAGCTATAAAAACACAGTGGTGTTGGCTAACTGGTTGGTATATTAGAACAATCACTACTTTCCCTTTGTGTCATACTGATTTTTTTTTTAATTGGGCTTATGTATCTCTGATTTGAACTTATAAAAATCCAGTGAGGTTTAGGGCAGTGAAAATACTCTTTATGATACTATAATGGTGGATTCAGGTTATTATACATTTGTCCAAACCCATAAAATATACAACACCAAGAATGAACCCTAAATGTGTATTATGGACTTTGTGTAATTATAATATGTCAGTGAAGGTTCATCAATTGTAACAAATGTTCCACTCAGGTGAGGGATATTAATAATGGATAACAGCAGGAGGTATATGGGCAATCTCTGTGCTTTCAGTTTTGCTATGAGTGTAGAACTGCTCTAAAAATATTTTTAAAATTAAAAACAATAAAAACATTGAGGCAGACAAGATGCAAATTATTCTTCCCTTTTTCAGATGAGAAAGTAAAGACCCAGAGAAAATTTCCAACTTGCCCAAAGGAACACAGATAATCATTGCACTGGGAATAGAATCAAAGTCTTCTAATTCTAAAATTAGTGCTTTATCCAATGTTCCATGTTTTTCTATAATTATAGCGTCCTCCCTAAAGCAAGGGGGGAAACCAAATGCCTATAGAACCTAGGAATATAAATCAAATACCTAAAGAAGTCAGGTAAAAAAACATATATGCAAACCATGTCCTTTCCACAAAGAAATCAAGTGTTTCTTATTTTTCTTAACACATAAAGCAAGCTATCTCTCTCTCTCTCTCTCTCTTTTCCTCTTTCTCATTTTCCTACTCCAAGAATAACGGAATGGATCTCTTTTATAAGAGAAAAAACACGATGCAAGGCCAATGGTAATAAAAAGTGACACTTAACGCCAATGGTAGAAAAACAATAGGAAGAGTGTGGACTGTAGAAAACTGGAGCTCTAGTTAAATATTACCAGAAAGCTGTGATAAGAAACAGTGCTTATATAGTACTTTCTATGTACCAGGCAGTTTTAAGTGCTTTATGTAGATTAACTCATTTAATATTCACACTCTATGAGGTGCATATTAGAATCATCCTCATGTTACAGATGAGGAATTAGAGGCACAGAAACATGCAGTAAATTGTCTAAGGTCACGCAGCTAGGAAGTAGACCTGGACTGCCAGGAGAGGAGTTCAGGCAGCACAACCCCACAGTCTGTATTGCCTCTCAGGAATTGTGGGATAGGTCTCTGATCTTTTTAGAGAAGGTGAAAATCTTAGCATTATTTTTTAAATATTGGCTTCATATTTTTCTCCAAACATTTTGAACTAAGCAAAACATAGCTATCTATCAGATTTAATCCATGGAGGTCTGTGCCTTAAGGCATGTTATCACAAGGAGCATCAGTGAGCCAAGAGGAGAGAGAAAGAAGAAAGATGAAAGGAAGAAAGAGAGGGAGGGAGGGAGGAAACAGGGAGGGAGGGAGGGAGGGAAGGGAAAGAATAAAGAGAAGAGGAGAAGAAAGAAAAGGAGAAGAGAGGAGAGGGGAGGGGAGAAGAGGGGAGGAGAGGAGAGGGGAAGGGAGGGGAGGGGAGGAGAGGGGAGGGGAGGGGAGGGGAGAGGTAATGATATAGGAGTTAAGAAGAAATTATTTAGGCAGATAGTGAGGGTAAGGAAGTCCTTGGTAAGATTTTCCTTTTAATGAAAAGCAGCCCCAAAATCAATTTCTTTTCTAACGAAGAGCAGCCCATAAAATCGAGCTGCAGACACAGATAAGCAAGCTGGAAGCTTGCACAGGTGAATGCTGGCAGCTGTGCCAATAGGAAAAGGCTACCCGGGCCCTAGGCATGTCCAAGATGGCGGCTCCATCTTCTCCTTTCCTTGTCAACCACATGCACAGTAGGGAGCAGGCAACATGGCAATGGCCAGGTAGAGATCCTATTTGCATAATAAAAGATTAAGGTGGGGTGGCCAGCTTCCTTGAGTGTGATATAAACACCACACCTGGTTCACCCAGTCTTTTGGCCCTATGTAAATCAGACACCATTTCATCAAGCCTGTCTATAAAACACTGTGCACTTTGCTTCGGGCAGAAATTCCCACTTTGGTGCCGCTCTCTGTCTCTGCAGGAGAAAGAGCTACTTCTCTTTTCTCTTTCTTTTGCCTATTAAACCTCCACTCTTAACGCCACTCCACATGTGTCTGTGTCCTTGATTTCCTTGCATGAGGCAACAAACCTCAGGTATTTACCCCAGACGACGATGCTGCTTCAGTAAGACAATCTAGGGAGACGCCTAGATAACTGCTATGAACTGAATTGTGTCCCCCCGCAAATTCATATGTGGAAGCCCTACCTCACAATATGTTGGTATTTAGAGATGGTACCCTTAGAAGATAATTAGGGTTAGATGAGGTCATGAGGGTGAGGCCTTCACGATGGGATTAGTGCCCTTATAAGAACAGACATATAGCGCTCTCTTTCTGAAGACACAAGGAAAAGGCAAGTCAGAGAGAGAGCATTCATGAGACCCTGACCACGCTGGCGCCCAGACTATCAGCCTCCAGAGATGTGAGAAAATAGTATTTGTTGTGCAAGCCATCTAGTCTATGGTATTTTGTTATGGCAGCTTGAGCTGACTAATAATGATAACATAATCCTTTACATTTCTCAGGTGCCCAGTGAAATGAATTTTAACATCATCTTCTAACATATGCGTCAAACAGATGTGTTGATTACAAGATCAAATATTTTCAGATTAAAAATTCAAACAACCTTTTGGTCATCCCATGTATGGTAAAGAAGTCTTCTTCAACAAGGTTACATACACCATGAAATACAAATTAGATTGTTGGATTGCTGACATTTTTCAAGTATTTTCCACATGTAGCTATGTTAAATATTTGGGAATTCATGCTAAGTCATTTTTATTTCCCCTTGCTAGGCTCAATTTCAGAATCAAACACTGTCATAAAGTAACACATCTGTTTATGCCACTGGGAATCATAGCATACCAATTTCTAGCTGGCACTGGAAAGGCATCATAAGACAACACCCCATGACTTTCTTCCCAACCTGGTATTTCTGACTTTTGAGGGTGTCCATAAAACTGATGCTAAATGTCCACAAGGAAAGAAACACATTGAGTGAAGGGTGATCAATTCAGTCTTGGCCTCAGGATATGCCTCAGCCTACCTCAATCTGTCAGGGTGTGAACTCTGCTTCAACTGATGGTACCAACAAACCCAGTGACTGCTTCCAAAAAGGTCCAATGGACTCACGACTTTTGAGTCCATTGGGCTAATCAAAGAACACCTTAGAAATGTAAAAGCTACAATGGTCTTTTGACTTCCCTGAAACTGGAAAAGGAAATTCAAAAAATATTGAGAGGCTATTGAATGCTATAGGCAGTAAAGGTTCCAAATGTCAGTGGGATGTGGTCTCTGCCTTCACAGAACCCGTACCAATGCAGCAGAGAGGCAGTCACAAGAACATGAACTTTGTAAAAACAATAAAATTTCTACAAGAGAAAGAAGAGGCTAATTCCATTGAAAGAGAATGGGGAAGGAATCCCCCAGAAAATAATAATTGTTTTGAATCTTGAAAGTGCAAGAAAGACCCCTTCATAAAACATTGATGGTCTTTCCTATCTCTCTGATTCCGTTAGCTAGCTACTCTTGTTTTGCAAAGATAAAGAAAATTCAGTCAAGAGTAAACAAGATGTAAGAGTGCAATACTACCAGCAAAGCTGTCTGTATCCTCTTTATCTCTGATTGTACCTTTTTATATAATAATAGGTACCATTTATTAACCACCACTTTATGCCAAGCATAGTTTTAAGAATTTTGCATGTATCAATTCATTTCACCTTTACAAGTACCACACAGATAGGTATTATTAACATTTTTACCTTATGGAGGCACAAGAGATTAACTAGCAGGAAGGTGACCTCTGGGGAATTTTAGCCCCTGGCATGTACTCTATTGTGCCTCTCTACAAGGCAAACTTAGCTTCCCCTTTAAAAGTATTCACATTTCTTGGTTAATTCGACAGCAATTTCCCATAGTTACTTGGTCAAATTATTCATTCACCTCTCTCCTCAAGCAGTCAAAATAGAGTGAACAGGCTTTAGGCCTTTAAAAATAAATGATTTGGTGCCAGAGGTTTAGATCTGATTCACTACAGGATCAAATTAACCAGTGATTAAACACCAGACTGAATTACACAAACAAACAAGGGCCTGTGGACCTATGAGCAGGTAGTTAATGAACACAACCTGGGTTCAGTAAAAACATTTTGTCTTCTACCACCTGTATGATGAATGATGATCAGCTGAATGTACTCAAGAAGACTAGTTACATTACTTTTTCATGTATTTCCCCATGTAGAAAGAGTCGTTAGATGAAATAAGCTTCTTTAACTGAAACCAACCTTATTCCCAATTCCAAATTCTTATATATGTGACTATATCTATGACCTTATTATGAAAACCATAAAGTACTCAAGCTGGTTCTTAAAAATCACTAAGTCCAGACTCTTCTGCAATGTGATTGTTGAGACAAAACAAAAATGAATGGATGGGGAAAGAAAACAATTTTAAATGCATACTAATTATTCATATTGTCACTGAAAACACAACCCAAAGGTGGAACGGAAAACACCACGCAAAAGGTGGGAAGTAGGAGAGAATCTGATGCCCATAATGTCCAGTGGATTTTAAGTCATTTTTTAAGTGAAAGAACTCTGTTAAAAATAACAACAGGTAACATTTGTATAACATTTTGTAAGTGCCAGGAGCTGTCCTATAGTATTAACTCATTTAATCCTCATAATAACCCTTTGAAGTAGGTATTGTTTTTTAGCATCCCAAGTCTACACATAAGGAAACTGAGACATGGAGACTAAGCAACTAGTCTAAGGTCATACAGCAGGTAAGGGCCAGAGCCAGACAAAAATCCAGGCAGACCTGGTTCCTAATGTGGTGCTTCTAACCTCTACACCATGCACTCTCAACTAGAGTGACATTACCTCTAAGGGGGTGAAAAACTGGGTCTAGAGGTGGTGGTAATGGTGGTGATATTAGATATTATAAAGGTCTGTGGTTCCCCAAAGGGCCAGGCACATGAACAGATAGTGTATCTCTGGTAATAAAATTTCAAGGGACAGTGATAAGGTAAAAAGGTTTAAAAGACTCCTTAGGGAAGCAATAGTTTCTTTAACAAAAATGTTAAGAAACATTGTACTTTGGCCGGGTGTTGTGGGTCATGCCTGCCATCCCAGCACTTTGGGAGGCTGAGGTGGGTGGATCACCAGAGGTCAGGAGTTCGAGACTAGCCTGGACAAAATGGTGAAACCCCGTATCTACTAAAAACACAAAAATTAGCTGGTCACAGTGGCAAGCACCTGTAATCCCAGCTACTCAGGAGGCTGAGGCAGGATAATCGCTTGAACTCAGGAGGCCAAGATCATGCCACTGCTCTGCACTACAGCCTGAGTGACAAGAGCAAAACTCCACCTCAAAAAAAAAAAAAAAAAGAAAGAAAGAAAGAAACATGGGATCTAATTAAACAAAAGAGCTTCTGCACAGCAAAAGAAACTACCATCAGAGTGAACAGGCAACCTACAGAATGGGAGAAAATTGTTGCAATCTACTCATCTGACAAAGGGCTAATATCCAGAATCTACAATGAACTCAAACAAATTTACAAGAAAAAAACAAACAACCCCATCAAAAAGTGGACAAAGGATATGAACAGACACTTCTCAAAAGAAGACATTTATGTGGCCAACAAACATGAAAAAATGCTCATCATCAATGGCCATCAGAGAAATGCAAATCAAAACCACAATGAGATACCATCTCACACCAGTTAGAATGGCGATCATTAAAAAGTCAGGAAACAACAGGTGCTGGAGAGGATGTGGAGAAATAGGAACACTTTTACACTGTTGGTGGGACTGTAAACTAGTTCAACCATTGTGGAAGTCAGTGTGGCATTTCCTCAGGGATCTAGAACTAGAAATACCATTTGACCCAGCCATCCCATTACTGGGTATATACCCAAAGGATTATAAAACATGCTGCTATAAAGACACATGCACATGTATGTTTACTGCGGCACTATTTCACAATAGCAAAGACTTGGAACCAACCCAAATGTCCAACAATGATAGACTGGATTAAGAAAATGTGGCACATGTACACCATGGAATACTATGCAGCCATAAAAAAGGATGAGTTCATGTCCTTTGTAGCGACATGGATGAAGCTGGAAACCATCATTCTCAGCAAACTACTGCAAGGACAAAAAACCAAACACCGCATGTTCTCACTCATAGGTGGGAATTGAACAATGAGAACACATGGACACAGGAAGGGGAACATCACACACTGGGGCCTGTTGTGGGGTGGGGGGAGGGGGGAGGGATAGCATTTGGAGATATATCTAATGTTAAATGACGAGTTACTGGGTGCAGCACACCAACATGGCACATGTATACGTATGTAACTAACCTGCATGTTGTGCACATGTACCCTAAAACTTAAAGTATAATTTAAAAAAAGAAAAAAAAGAAAGAAAGAAAGAAACACTGTACCTTGCTAAACTGTCTCTATCTGGAATAATACCTAACTTGGAAGAACAATATATAAAATAGAATTAAGCAAAGCTGCTATGGTATAGCAGAGTCTCGGGCCCTCTCTATGTGGTTGGGATTAGAACAAGCCACCTTTTGGCTATTGTGAATAATGCTGCAACACTGGTGTACAAGTATCTGCTCAAGTCTCTGCTTTCAATTCCTTGGCGTATATGTCTACAAATGGAATTGTTGGATCATATGGTAATTCCATGTTTAGGCTTTTGAGAAACTGCTAAGCTGTTTTCCATTGTGGTTCCACCATAAATTTGAGGTTTCCAGAGGCTGGGAGATTTCAAGAGCTGAAGGGAGAAAAGATTGGACAGTCGATGCTTAATGAGCACAGAGTTTCTGTATCCAGTGATTAAAAAGCTTTGAAAATAGTGATGATTGTTGCACAACATTGTGAATGTAATTAATGCCACTGAATTGTACACTTAAAATGGCTAAAATGGAGGCCGAGCACGGTGGATCATGCCTGTAATCCTAGCACTTTGGGAAGCCTAGGCGGGAGGATTGCCTGAGCTCAGGAATTAGACACCAGCCTGGGCAACATGGCGAAACCATCTTTACTAAAAATACAAAAAAGTATCCAGGCGTGGTAGTGCATGTCTCTAATCCCAGCTACTTGGGAGGCTGAGGCATAAGAATCGATTGAACCTGGAAAGTGGAGGTTGCAGTGAGCCAAGATTGTGACATTGTACTCCAGCCTGGGCAACAGAGCAAGACTCTGTGTCTCAAAAAAAAAAAGAAAAGAAAGAAAAAAAAAGGCTAAAATGGCAAATTTTATGTTCTATACATTTTAGCACAATTTGTAAAATACTGTAATATACTGAAATCCCATTGATTTGTACCCTTTAAATGGGTAAATTGCCTAGTATGTGAGTTATATCTCAGTAAAGCTGTTGAAAAACAAAATGGGTACCAATCCTAGGCCTGTATTTCTTTTCACTCAGAGGACAAGAAAACAGGTATGCCCCTGAGTAGCTGAATGTCACATAGCTGGAAAGAAAAAAATGTGACAAATAGTTCAAATGCCAGATTTTCTACCTATTAGTGTCACTGTGGGAAAGTTCCCTAAGATTTCTGAACTTGGGTTTCCACATCTGAGGAACACAGGGTTGCTGTGAAGATCCAGTGAGCTGGTGCACATAATATACCTTGCACAGTGTCTTAGGCCTCAATACATGTCTCAAGCTGCTGCTTCTCATTTTTTTGGTTCAAAGGAAGCCATTCTTGACAGGTTGCTGGGCTTTGCTAGCGAGCCTTGGGTACCTAAGCAAAAGCCAGCGTCTCCTCAAGTTGGTGTTGCTGCCCGTCAGTGATTACCTCGACTCATCCACCAAGCCAGCCAATGCCCCTTGACTGTCCCTTCACAAGATGAGATGAGAGAGGCATTCTCTTCCTCCATGCCCTGCTGCTCCCTGCTGACAACCCCAGGGCTGCTGCCTCCTGCTCAGGCAAACTGGCTTTTCCTTTCCCCTGCCTGAGTCCAGCTGCTATTCCTCGGACTATGCCATGGGATGACATCTGATCTGTGTGTGTGTGTGTGTGTTGTTTAATGTCTTTTTCCAATAAATTGGGAAAGAAAACTCCTAAGTTTAAAAAAAACTCAGAATTTATGCTTTTTGAGTGGAAACCTTTTTCAGGAGTAGCAAAATAAAAGAGACTTGAATAAATAAAAGGCTGATAACAAAGATGAATTGGTCATCCTACATTAGGTAAAGGAAACGAGTTTTTGGAGAAATAAATTTAAAATATCCAAGTTATAAGAACAATTTTCTGAAGGTTAAAGAAAATGCTGAGATCACTCCTTTTAGATACATGTCGATGACTAACTCAGAGACATGCCTGAGAGTTACAAACAAATTTTAGAATTTTAGAATACACAAACACACATACACGAGAGAGAGAGAGAGAGAGAGAGAAGGGTAGAGGGTAGCATTGGAATTGGGGGATATTTATTATCAAATGCTGATCTAAAAAGTTTTACTGGGGGAAAAACCTGGAGTAAAAAAATGGGCCAGAGTTCAATCAACAACAGCTTCTTCCCCACACACCTGTGACCCTGGAGCACGTGCTTCAACATGAAGACCTTCAACAAAGTGGTACCATCAGGGCTCTCTAAAAAGTCCCACTGGAAATTTCCATTGGTCTTTCCAAATACTACTCTAGTGTTTTGGGTGGGGTAGGACAGAGACAGGTAGCTGTTTTCACTATAAGTTTCTGAAGGTGAGAGTGTTTACCTGAGCCCTACACAAGCTCTTAGATACTCACCTGCTCTTAGGAGCTCAGCTGCCCAGGAGCTATGCTGGGCGATGAGGTTACAGAGATTAGGCAGGCTTGGCCATGCCTTTCATCATTAATAAGAAGAGACAGAGGTAAAAATAAAGGACACTGACATGTAGGAAATATGCATGGAACTGTCACAAGAAGGTGATAGGTAATCCTATCTAGAAAAGGTCGTGACACAAGATGTCATAAAAGATGGATAAAGGAGAAGGTAAGAAATGGAAAAGAAAAGAATACCTGGAAAAATAATTACCATAGAAAAGACACAGGGCATGAAGAAGCCCCATGAATGTGACTTCACAGAATTGAAAGCTGGTGTTAGGAACCAGAACTTAGTTGTGGCATAAGGAAGGTCAGATCCAGGCAGACCTTGAATGTCATGCTTAAGAGTGTAAACTTCATCCTGAGGACAATGGGGTATATGCCCTGCATGAACATACAAGCTGATCAGGGTAGCTTTTTTTTTTTTTTTTTGAGTTGGGAGGGAGATTTTTAAAAATGTTTTTCTTTCTTTCTTAAAAAACACAAATGAGATATGTGCATTTGAGAGCAGTGTTTTTTGACTGCTTAGTTCATTGTTGTATGTCTCTGAATGAATGCATAAACTAATATACAATTATTTAAGTTTTTAAGCTAGGAAATGACATGATAACTCATGCATTTTTAACAGCTTGTAAGATAAAATAAATCTTCCTGAGTTTCTCTTCAAAGGATTTAGCCTGTTAACTTCCTTATCCTTTGTTCTCAAACTCAACTTTCTTATTCTTCCTTGTCCCTAGTTGCTGTAAACAGCCTACCCTGCTTCCTGTCAGCTCTAATCAATAACTCACATCTGTTCCCTCAGCTACCTGTACCCATTGTTCCCCCAAAACTGCACGTCTCACACATTCCACCTCTGTATCTCACGTCCCCCTCCCCTACTATATTTAGGAAAATATGTACAAGTAGCCAATTGGGTCAGCTCAGATTGCGCAGTCCAACCCCAGCCCATAGGGAGGGACACAGAGATAAGGATTGCATCCAGGATATAAAAAACCCCTGGTCTCCTTTGTTCTCTGTGCTCTTGCAATCTTGATTGATGCGAGTGGCACCCTTCTGCAGAAGTAAATTGCCTTGCTGAGAGAATTAAACTTTTGCCTGAGTGCTGGTTTCACTTCACAGCACCAAGCATTTATTCCTGGAGCATTTTATATCCAACAATATCATTTTGAAAGCAGGACGAAGGGTAAATCTGACAGTCAGCAGAGCATCGGTGACTACGTTAAGAACAGTACAAGTCGAATGAACGTAAAAATCTGGCTGCAGTGAGTCAATGAGTGGAGTAAGAGTGTGCAAAAACTTTGGGCTGAAAGATTCTAACTGGAGGTTAGTCTGAGTTTATGATTTTAGGAGTAGAGTAGTTAAGCAACGGCAAGGTCAAGAGCATTAGGAAGGCCAGGGGTGGTGGCTCGTGCCTGTAATCCCAGCACTTTGGGAAGCCAAGGCAGGAGGATTACTTAAGCCCAGGAGTTGAAAACCAGCCAGGACAACATGGCAAAATCCCATCTCTACTACTACTACTACTACTAATAATAATAATAATAATACAAGAAATTTGCCAGGTTTGGTGGCGTGTGCCTGTAGTCCCAGCTACCCAGGAGGCTGAGGTGAGAAAATCACTTATAGGAGGTCGAGGCTATAGTGAGCTGTGATTGTGCCACTGGGTGACAGAGTGAGACCCTGTATCAAAAAAGAGAAAAAACAAACAAAAGAGCATATGGAAGTGGTATGGAGTGAAGATGATTGTAGTCCCCAAAATAGAAATCTTCAAGGCTGGACTTCTGCCTAGAATGATGGTACAGTTTATGATAGAGATAAAGCCTGAGCAGGTAGGTGCCACAGACCTCAACAAATGAGGGGGAGTGGCCAGGAGATTTGTCACTGACAGCAACTAGAAGGGATAACAGGTGTTATAAGCAGATGGCTGGGGCTTCAAAAGAGAAAGGGTTTTGTATGAGGAAGGAAGAAATTACTCTAGATGCAGCAAAGCTGTCTTTGGAAAAGTTGAAGCTGCTTCTGGGAGAAAATACAACCTCCACTCAGAGAGCTGTAGGAGAGCTGTATCCCCAAAGGAATTCAAAAAGGCTGAGAGACAGAGGGACATTGTGTGAAGAGTTCAATGAGGATGTAGGGGATTTTTTTTTATAATGCAATAAAGTTTCCAAAGAACACAGTGCAGTGGGTGGGAAAAGAACAGGCAGACAGAAGAATCAGCTCCCAGGACACACAAAAATAGAACTGAGCATTGGTGCTAGAAGAGGATAAGTCATAAAAAGGCCTGGTGATCTGGGTAGTGGGAAAAGGCAACTGATATGGCTTGGCTATGTCCCCACCCAAACTGCATCCTCAGTTCTCACATGTTGTGGGAGAGACTGCTGGGAGGTAATTGAATCACGGGGGCAAGTCTTTCCCTTGCTGTTCTCATGACAGTGAAGAAGTCTTACGAGATCTGATCATTTTAAACAGGAGTTCCCCTACACAAGCTCTCTCTTTGCCTGCTGCCATCCATGTAAGATGTGACTGGCTGGGTGCAGTGGCTCACGTCTATAAACCCAGCCTTTTGGGAGGCTGAGGCAGGTGGATTACCTGAGGTCAGGAGTTCAAGACCAGCCTGACCTACATGCTGAAACCCCGTCACTACTAAAAATACAAAAGTAGTTGGGCATGGTGGTGCATGCCTGTAATCCCAGCTACTTGGGAGGCTGAGGCAGGAGAATCACTTGAGCCCAGGAGGTGGAGGTTGTAGTGAGCTGAGACTGTGACATTGCACTCCAGCCTGGGCAACAAGAACAAAACTCTGTCTCGGGAAAAAAAAAAAAAAAAGACGTGACTTACTCCTCATTGCCTTCTGCCATGATTGTGAGGCCTCCCCAGCCATGTGGAACTGTAAGTCCAATTAAACTTCTTTATTTTTTAAATTGCCCAGTCTCTGGCATGTCTTTTTCAGCAGCACGAAAACAAACTAATACAATAAATTGGTACCAGTAGAGTGGGGCACTGCTGAAAAGATACCCAAAAATGTGGAAGCGACTTTGGAACGGGTTACAGGCAGAGATTGGAACAATTTGGAGGGCTCAGAAGAAGACAGGAAAATGTGGGAAAGTTCGTAACTTCCTAGTAACTTGTTGAATGGCTTTGACAAAAAGCCTGATAGCAACATAGACAATAAGGTTCAGGCTGAGGTCATCTCAGGTGGAGATGAGGAACTTGTTGGGAACTGAAGCAAAGGTGACTCTTGTTAGGTTTTAGCAAAGAGACTGGCAGCATTTTGCCCCTGCCCTAGAGATGTGTGGAACTTTGAACTCAACAGAGATGATTTAGGGTATCTGGTGTAAGAAATTTCTAAGCAGCAAAGCATTCAAGAGGTGACTTGGCTGCTGCTAAAGGCATTCAGTTTTATAAGGGAAGCAGAGCATAAAAGTTCAGAAAATTTGCAGCTCGAAAATTGATAGAAAAGAAAAACCCATTTTCTGAAGAGAAATTCAAGCCAACTGCAGAAATTTGCATAAGTAATGAGGAGCCAAATGTTAATCTCCAAGACAATGGGGAAAATGTCTCCAGGGCATGTCAGAAGTCTCGGCAGCAACCCCTCCCATCACAGGCCCCACAGCCTAGAAGAAAATGGTTTTGTGGGCCAGGCCCAGGGTCTTCATGCTATGTGCAGCCTAGGGACTTGGTAACCTGTGTCCCAGCCTTCTTCAGCTATGGTTGAAAGGAGCCAACATAGAGTACAGGCCATGGTTTCAGAGGGTGCAAGCTCCAAGCCTTGACAGCTTCTACATGGTGTTAAGCTTGCAAGAATTGAGGTTTGGGAAACTCCGCCTAGATTTCAGAAGATGTATGGAAATGCCTGGATGCCCATGCAGAAGTTTGCTGCTGGGGCAGGACACTCATGGAGAGCCTCTGCTAGGGCAGTGTGGAAGGGAAATATGGGGTTAGAGCCCCCACACAGAGACCCTACTGGGGTACTGCCTAGTGGGGCTGTGAGAAGAGGGCCACACCATCCTCTAGACCCCAGAATGGTAGATCCACCAACAGCTTGCACTGTGTGCCTGGAAAAGATGCAGACATTCAATGCCAGCCTGTGAAAGCAGCCTGGGGAGGCTGTACCCTGCAAAGCCACAGGGTCAGAGCTGTCCAAAACCATGGGAACCCACCTCTTTCATCTGCATGACCTGGATGTGAGACATGGAGTCCAAGGAGATCACTTTGAAATTTTAAGATTTGACTGCCCTTATGAATTTTAGACTTCCATGGGGCCTGTAGCCCCTTTGCTTTGGCCAATTTCTCCCATTTGGAGTGGCTGTATTTACCCAATCCTGTACCCCCATTGAATCTAAGAAGTAACTAACCTGCTTTTGATTTTACAGACTCATTGGTGAAAGGACTTGCCTTGTCTCGGATAAGACTTTGGACTGTGGACTTTTGAGTTAATGCTAAAATGAGTTAAGACTTTGGGGGACTGTTGGGAAGGCATGACTGGTTTTGAAATATAAGGACATGGGATTTGGGAGGGTACAGGGGTGGAATGATATGATTTGGCTGTTTCCCCAACCAAAACTCATCTTGAATTCCCATGGTTGTGTGAGGGACCCAGTGGGAGGTAATTGAATCATGGGGGCAAGTCTTTCCCATGCAGTTCTTGTGATAGTGAGTAAGTCTCATGAGATTTGATGGTTTTAAAAAGAGGAGTTCCACTGCACAAGCTCGCTCTTTTTGCCTGCTGCCATCCATGTAAGACATGACTTGCTCCTCATTGCCTTCTGCTACGATTATGAGGCTTCCCCAGCTACACAGAACTGTGACTCCAATTAAATCTCTTTCTTTTGTAAATTGCCCAGTCTCTGGTATGTCTTTATCAGCAGCATGAAAACAGACTAATACAGTAACAGAGATGGCTGTATGGCCACAGAAGGCCTAGGAGAGGATCTGAGGCAATACGAAAGGCCTGACGAACCTGGCAGTGTATAGTTCAGTTGACAAGTACAGTCTTTGTTGGGGACCAAATTGAATGCTAGAGAGTTGGCCAAAGAAGAGGTACAACTAGTAGTGACTGCATCATGATAACAAAAAAATAAAAATAAAAAAAAAATCAATCAACCAATCAATAGGACTCTGCCCAAATGGCAAAAGATAGAATTTGTGGGTTACCAGGATAATCCCTACAGTTTGTCATCTTACATCTCAGTCTGGGGCCCTGGCTTCAGTGCTATGTTTCCCCAAGTTCACACAGGCTCATGAGAGCTGACTCTGCACATGTGTTCCCAAATCCACAGTCAGTGATTTCACATTGGCCTGTTGATGGAAATATTTACACCAAAGAAATCAATAAACTACAAATCGGGCCTTTCCTCCTCTCACCCCTGAACCAATGGTAAACATTCAGTAGCTCCCCACTGCCTGCCTAGCCCTGTTCCTGTTGCTCACAGGAAACAAGACTTGTATACGAGACTCCAAGCTGACTCTTCTCTGCTCTGATCCCGCCAGACCACCTAGAAGAGAATTGTCTGTTCACCTAGATTTCTGCTTTCATCTGCATCTAGATTCTCCTTTACATGCTATCATCCTAGAGCTATCCCTGGGCCTTCCAGGTCCCAAAGCCTCCCAACTACTTCCCATCAGCAAGTTCTCTAGCTCTCAGGTCTCTGCATAATATTAACCATAGATGAGTGAATTTTGATGTAGATTCAGCTTCTGTACCTTGCTAAGTAATAACATCACACACATTCATTTTGTCTGTTTCCTTTTCTACAAATGGCTATTTTTTATAAATACCCTCACTGGATTTTTTTGACAGCAAATTGATCAAGTATGTAAATTTCCTAGAGCTGTGCCTAAAATGCAGATGGGCCTCAATTTTCCTCCTCTCTAGGGGGCATATATTATCATCATCATCATTATCATTTTAGGAAATACACAGTTTCTTTCTGCACATTTCCCATGTGCCAGACATTGTTCTACACTCTTTACATGTATTAACTCATTTAATTCTCACTAGAACCTCATGTGACAGTATCTTTATTCATTCCATTTTACAGATGGGAAAAACTAAGGCACAGAATAGTTAAGTAACTTGCTTAAGACTGTACAGCCAAGACCTTCTAGAGCCAGGCCTAATGCTAGTCAGCCTGGCTGACCCTTAACCACTGAGCTGTTGTCCCTATAGACGTTGTTCCCACTGTCCTTCTACTAACCATGAATATTTTCAGTCTACCTAACTTGCCCTTCTAATCCAAGCTGCTATTGACCAAAATCCTAAACTACTTACTGAGTCCTATTGACAGATTTGAACCAAGAAAATGAAAAAGCCATCCAGTAGATATTATGTGTTTAAAAAAAATCACATCACCTTGGAATACTTGGTGCCATTTCTCATCCTGTTCCTTCCATCTGGGATGCTCTACTCACCTGTTCCTTGAGCAAATATATTCTCATCCCTCAAAACCCATCTTGAGATTCACTCCACAAAAAAGTTCTGCCTTCTCATCCTCCATCCTTCCACTAGGCCCCGTATGGTACCTTGTACACATCCTTGACTTAGGGCCTGCCCTGAGAGAAGAATCACCATCCCTTCTCAGTTTTTATGAAGTTAAATTCTGTAAAGTTGAGTTATATTGTCATTGTCATTGTGCATGCATCTACTTCAATGGCCTGAATTTTTTTTAAACACAGGGGATGTCTTACATTTCTGTATCTTTATTACCCTTAGCACACATGGAATCTAGTATCGAATATGGGCTGAATAATATTTAAAAACAAATGACCAAGGACAAATAATTGGATGAATGGATGGATAGCTGGATAAACAATAAACACAGCAATGGATAAGACCTATGGTGAATATGTTATATATTGAAATCAAAATCAAAATTAGAAGCATGGTTAGATAACAGTAGACCCTAGAATGATCATTTTCCCTATTTGCCTAGTCTGTAAGTTGAAAATGCATTAAAAATTTAAAAATATTTGCCTCTAAAATTAAAAATGAATTTTCACAGATTATCACCCATTTTATCCACATTTCCATGCATTTGCTGTCGGCTTAGAAATAACTTTATTCGCTGAGTCCCCGTTCTCACATAACTGAGTTATTTAAACCAGAGTTATATAAAGGCCAGTTTTTAACTAGCTGGAGATTCCTCAAGGCATTCTTTATAATGCTCAAAAAATGTTCTGAGGTCTTTATCTAGGCTGTTTAAATAGAGGGGGTAAAATCTACCAGGTAATGTTATATATCTCCCAGCTCCAGAAAAGATCTTCAGAGAAAGGGATATTTATCAATAAGAAGATATTGAGCCAGAAATGGACCTCCTGATGTTGCCTGAGGCAAAATCTATGTCATATAAAAATAGCTACAGTTTATTAAACACCTATTATGTGCCAGAAAATGTGTATTCATCATCTTTAATCTACATGATTCTGCAAGGCATTTTTCATTGTTCAGAAAAGGAAACTAAGGTTTGAAAAGTTAAGTTTCCTAGGCTCTTATGCTTAGCACATGGCAGAGCCAGGGTTGAAATCCAAGTCTATCTTGTTTTGACGCTCCAGGCTCTTTCAATTATATGATATCCATAAAGAGATTATATCTAATAATAGGACAGTTGATTAAGAAAAATCATATCTGTCCTATATCTGGGTAAAGCTCTCATTTGCCTCCCAAGGAGCTGGAGGTTTTGCCTCAACTCAAATCTCACCTAACAGAAAGAATCCCCCATCAGCCTCACTCATGAAGGTATTTGTTAAGATCCACATAAAAATAAGTGAAAAGTAAGCAGGTCGAGATAGCCAAAGTTTAAGCAGACCTGTCTGCATTTATGGCATTGTTCTCATCCCTCCTAATTTGTCTTGCTCAATATACCAGGTCTTTCCATGAGCTCAATGTCACACAGCTGCAAAGTGACAGAGCTGAGCCCAAATCTCAAACTCCCTGATCCCAAGTTCACTGCTGCTTGTCAGAAATACATGGCCACACCATGAACATAAATGATCTTTTTAACAGAGCCAAAATACCTCTGTTACAACTAGAGAAATAAACACTGAATAGGCAAATAGGGAGAACCCCAATGCTTTTTTCTATTATTTATGATCCACATCATGGCTGAACTATATTTTGCTTACCTTCCTAGAAAGGAGTGTTAACCATAATTTTGTGGCTAACACCCTCGCCATCAACAACAACAAACGAGGTCATTGAATACTGGAAAGATGAACTAGCCTTTATAAACCCAGCTGAGACCAATGTTTCTGGGCCATTTAACACCCATTCTTTGGCCATTCCTCTTCTTTGTGGACTCTATTTATTTTCTGTATTATTGTACATCTCAAACTACAGGAAGTGGCAAAATGGAAACTAATCTCCAATAAGAGATGAAGATAGCTCACAAATACACCATGGTCCATAGGAAGCCCTGCCTCTCTCCTCCACTATAGCTAGTAAGAAATCACTGAGAAACTGCCTGCCATGGCAGACCCTCACTTTCAAATAAGCACCATATGAAAGCCTGACCACAATAAAAGCTCCTCATTTGCCCGCACTTGTTCCAGGAAATGGCCAACCACAGAAAGCCCTCCATCTCTAAGATTGAACAATCCTTCCTCTTTTGAAATATCCCTAAATGGCTAGCTTGCTCCCTAGCCATCAACCAAGAACTACCAATATTCCTAAAGATGAATGAGAAAGTCTCCTCTGCATCCTAAAATCGCACCATATAGAATGATTGCCAATCAGAGACTGCCTCAATCTTTCCTCTTTTAATTCTATAAAACTTACTCTCCTTTCTGATACCTTTGCAGCTTGCAGAAACAAATAACGGCAGATGGATTACCTTGCCACGAGTTTATGAATAAACAGCCTTTGTTAATTTTGTCTTGGTCTTTGATTTGTTTCTGACAAAATTTATATAGTTAGCTGTACAAATATGCATCCTACTGAGGGGTTTGTTGCATTATATATAGCCCACCATTGCTGTCCATAAGAAAGCATTCATAGAGAGAAGACATGCACCACAGGAGAGAAGACATTCATCCACAATTATTTTTCCTTCTAATCTAATTGATAATTTTATGTAATGCTATTTAAATGTTTGGATGAATTTCAAGGGATTAGCACTTTGGTTAGTTTTCATAAAAGCTTTTCACTCACCTTGGAGAATGAAAAATGAGACAAATTAATGTAATTAAACCAATTTCCACTTGGCTACTACATGATTTACTTTTGTAAGCCATTACATCTGATTCCTCTATTGGCTCAGGATAGACACTGAATTATTATACTGAAAAATAAGTAATTCTTGCCTTAGCCTTGCTTTACTCTAAGCACTTATGCTAAAATAGCACTCAGCATTTTTATCTATGTCCCATCCCCCATTCATGAGGGGCCATAGAAGGGAGGCTTCACTTCTCTCTTTTTTATGTCTAATATTCTTATACTGGCTGTGTCCTATCTCTGTGCTGTGATATTGACTAGCCTCTCTTTAAATTCACATAGATGCTATCTTCAAATGATAAATCGTAGCAGGCTACCCATATAATTGATCTCAAATTCCCCATGACCCCAACAACCTTTAGCTGTGGCATTTTGAAGGACTTTGTACCTCTCTGAAAAATTAAATGCTGATGAAAATTCTGATGGGGGATGTCTCACTCTACCTAAAAAATGTTTCAAATCTCCCAAAGAGTATGAACATTGCCCTCTATAAACATTTTGAAGATACACTTTAAAAAAATTAGACGTGAGGTATGAATAGCAGTCTGTGGTAAGACACTAATACTCTCTCACTTCGCAGCTAAAAAAAAGTTACTTGACCTATATATGCAGCATAAGATTACATGCAGTATAAGATGGTGTGCAAAGTTAAGAAAAAAATGATTTGTTGCTATCAATACAAATCTGTTGAATTTGTCTGACTTATGTGTATAATTTACCCAGGAAGAGCTCAAATGTGGTGATAGAAAGGACATATATGGATGGGTTTTGGAGCCAGAGGCAGGTTTGAGTCTGGACTCACTAGATTTGTTGTTTTAAGAAAATAACTTCTCAGAGCCTCAGTTCCTTATGTGAAACCCTAACTGTACTTTGCATAGTAATTATGATAATGAGAAAAAAAACCATTGTGAAACACAGATCCAGCAATACAGAGGCACTCTGTCAATATCAGTTTACTTCTATCAAGATTATTATTTTGCCCAAACTGCTGCTATGTATCTTTTGAAGCACCTTCTCTATGTCCCTGAGGGTATGGTCATGGTCATCTATAAACTCCTATGGCCAGGTACATAAAATCTAGAACAATATCCTTTATTGAAGCTACAAAATTTATTCAGTGATACACACACACACACGCACACACACACACACACACACACACACATAGAGCCACTGGGACTCACAGAAAACAAGCTGTCATCATAGAAGACTGATAGACAATGATAGACAATTTGCTTTGGGGAATTAGGGATGACAAACTGTAAAATCTGCACTATGACAGGGATTAGCAGTTTTCTTATAAAGGGCCAGATAGTAATAGCCTTTCTGGAACACGTCTCTGACACAACTGCCCAATTATGCCACTGTAGCATAAAAATAGCCATAGGTAATGCATAAGCAAGTAAGTGTGGCTATGTTCCAATCAAACCTGATTTACAAAAACAATCAGCTATATAACTAATATGTATCGATTTTTTAAAAAACAGCAGGCCAAGTTTGGTACATGGGCCATAATTTGCTGACCCCTAATCTAAAGAGAAACAATTTTCCTGGACTCAATATCTCATACTCCTTCCTTACTGCCACATTTCAGCTGACCCTGGTGTTTAAAGCACCTTATGTCCCAAACAACTTCCCAGGACATCAGGTTTTGAACATTCATAAATGATATTAGAGCAAAGCAAAGAAGTTCTTACTGGCCTTAAAATAATAATTTCTCAATCACATATAATAATACTTGTCAGTATGATAATAGAAAAATAGAGAATAAAGATCTCTTTCCATAAATTTTGGCATTCTGCTATAATTTGCAACTCTAGTAACTAGCAAAATATTTTCTTTTTTTTTCTTTTCAGATCACACCAGCATTAAATTCCTTAGTCAAAACCTAAGGTGACTCAAACAAAAAAATTTTCTTAAAAAGTTCCAGGATATGAACATAAAATTTCCTCTTCCTATCTTGTTCTTCACTTGAAGTTTGGTGAAAATTTTGATTCTACTTGTTTTGCTCTTGGCAATGAAATAAAAGGAACATTTTCATTCTGCTACCTCCAATGTCAAAGATAAGTTTTATATGTAGTTAAAACCATTCCATTGGGCCAGGAGCGGTGGCTCACGCCTGTAATCCCAGCACTTTGGGAGGCTGAGGTGGAGCGGATCACGAGGTCAGGAGTTAGAGACCATCCTGGCTAACACAGTGAAGCCCTGTCTCTATTAAAAAATATGAAAAATTAGCCAGGTGTGGTGGCACATGCCTATAGTCCCAGCTACTCTGGAGGCTGAGGCAGGAGAATCACTTGAACCTTGAACCGGGGAGGGGGAGGTTGCAGTGAGCCGAGATCGCTCCACTGCACTGCAGCCTGGGCCACAGAGTGAGAATCCGTCTCAAAAAAAAAAAAAAAAAAAAAATCCATTAAGACTCAATAGTCTACTTGTTATTCATTCTTTTTCTCTTCTATTCAAGGTTTTTTCTATCTGCCTTTCAAATCAGAAACTCTTTATCTAAAAGTCACACTGAGTTTTATCTTCAGTTAGAACCTATTTTAGGGTAAAAGTTGATAAAGGGTTAATGAATTATTATGAAAGGAAATGAAAGCTTCTAGGATCAACAATGATGAAGTAAGAAGTTCCCACGTGTAACTGGGTACATCGAGCTTTCTATTTAAGTTAATCCAATGACAGAAGCCAATAGGTGATAGTTGCTGGTGGTGGGTGAAGATTCCGGTATCAGACTCAGCCCAAATTTTATCTTTTAGCTACTATATTGATGACCTGAAAAGACTTCTACCAATGCTACCTACCCCACATGTAAGGATAATATTTAGTAAATGAAAATACTGGTGCTTTTAGGATCCTGCAAAAACAAAATCTTCTTATTCTAAAATAGTTCATGTGCCCAAATAGAAATTAAAACTTTGTTTAATGTTACTAGGTTCAATGCTCGAAAATCGAGAGGCTGAAAAAAAAAAAAGATGCATAACACTCTTTCCTTTCTTTCTAAATCATTTGCCATTTTCCTTTCCTTAGGAATATTCACTCCAATTACTAAGAACAAAACAGATCTGGTCAGGTGTTAGGGTATGACACAGCCCCTGCCTACAAGGGATGAGGGCAAGCTACCTGTCATACGTGGAATTTACAGAGTTTCCTGGTTCATTCAATTTATTTATTCATCCAGTAGGCATTTACTAAGTACCTATTGTATTCTGAAAAATGGAGAATGGAGAGATGAGCCCTTCAGAAGCTCACGGGTATGAAAACATAAACTGCAACAGCTTGATGGTGTTCCTGCTTCAACTCATTCCTCAAAGTTCACTCTTCCCACAGCCTGAGCCACTTTTGTGAAATACATAAATCAGGTCATATCCCTCTCTTCCTTAAAACGCTCCATTGCTTTCCTGTTACATTTAGAATAAAATCCATTTTTTTCTTCTGGTTCTTCTACGACCTGCCCCATCGTTCCTATCCCTTGCCTGTCCCCTATTCTACTCTAACAATGCCAAATTTCTATCTGTTCTTTGAATGTTTCAAGCTCCTTCTTGCATTGGGCATTTGTTGTTGCCCCCTGACTAGAAAATCATTGTTTGTTTGTTTTGTTTTTTTTTTTAAATAGACAAAGTCTCACCCAGGCTGCAGTGCAGTGGTGTGATCATGGTTCACTGTAATGTTGAACTCCTGGGCTCAAGTGATCTTCCTACCTCAGCCTTCTGAGTAGCTGAGTCTACAAATATGGGCCACCAAAACTGGCTAATTTTTTAAAATTTTTCTGTAGAGGTGGGGCCTCATTAGTTTCTCAGGCTGATCTCAAACTTGGGGCCTCAAGTGATCCTCCCAACTTAGCCTCCCAAAGTAGTGATATTACAGGTGTGGGACACTGTGCCCAGACTAAAATAACCTTTGACAAAAGCTAGTCCCTTTTATGTCTCAACTCAAAAGTCACCTCTACCTTTTACATCATCCTGAAAGTATGGAGTTCATTTATTCGCCTTTTATTTGTCACCTATTTCTTCCACTAGCATGTGGGTTCCATGACAGTGTGGCTCATTGTACCCCCCAATACTCAGAATAATGTTGAACATATTATAGCTAATAAATATTTAGATGAATAACTAAACATACAAACACAGAAATAATAGTTAACATTTATTTAATTTTAGGTGCTAGATATTGTTATAAATATATTGTATGAATTATCATATTTAATTCCTATACCATAAAAGATAAGTATGTCTTACCCCCATTGTATAACTGAGGAAACTACATATTATGTGGTCAAGTTCTTGTCCAGGGTCACTCTGCTAATAAATGACAAAGCTAGGATTCAATACCAGGTAGTCTAATTCTGGAGGATGTGCGCTTAACCATCACCACACTGAAAAAAGAAAATCCTAGACAGTGTATTGTTAATGTCTCTGGGTCTATGCACAGCTTGCCACTAAGCTCTCCCAACTATAGTATTGTGAGAAGGAGTAGAAACATAAGACACAAACGTACAGTGGTTGTGCCATCAAGACAAAGGGAACTAAACACAGTAAGATGATTGGCAATTCCACTACTGATAAACCACAGACTAACAAATGGCACTCATCTGGAAATGCCCTTGGTGCCTCTATTCTCTTGGTATGCCCCTAGAGTTAGCCTTGCAAACCACCATTTCACCCGGGGCCAGAGAAGCCCTTGATCGTAATGTGGAGAGCGAGACTCTCATCTCTGACCTACTGAGCCCAGATCCAACTTCATAAATCAATAAATCAAGCAATCACTATAAGAGTTAACATCTATTGGACAAAATACCGTTTAGAAGGTATTCATTATCTTATTTTATGCTATCAGCAATCATATGCAGTAGGTGCTATTATAATCACTCTATTATTAGATAAAGAAATTGCTGGTTGAATGGCATATTGCTCTATTTTACAGCAATTAAACAGCCAGAGAAACTAGAAAATGGAGATGATGCATACATAAACTATCTTCAACACTAACGTTGATGCACATATACCCAGGACCTCAGTGTTCAGGAGAAGCTCAGGACACAGCACCACTATTAGCTGCAACTGCAATCGTGGACAAACAAGGGAAACAAAGCATCTCTTACTTACAATATTTCAATGTCATCTGCTTGAAAATTACCATAATAACAATATAAACCTGCAGTAACTACAATGAGAACGCTCATTGTAGTCATCCACAAGAGCTCCCTGGGGTAGTGCCAAGTGCAGCCTACACCATCATGATCATGTCCCTGCCAAGTCATTTCTATTTTATAAGGCTCCTTGTATATTTTTTGATGAAATTCCAAAATACGATTACGAAAATGGTAATAATTTTTGCCTTATATAAATTAAGACTTTTAACATAATAGTGCATTTTCATTTTGTCATTGGCAAGACAATAATAAAAGTATTTAATGTGATTTAATTTATATGATACTACATGCAGTGAGGGACAGTAATAAGACCCAAGTTTAAAGCTGAATGACGGATGCACTATTTCAATACTCTCAGAAAGTCTCTGTAGTTCAGGTACAAGCTCACAGGGACATATACATACTCTAAACTAAGATACAGCCCAGATCTAGTTAATTTTTTAAACTTCAATGTCTTCCCAGTGGCTGACAAGCAAACGCTAGATGTCATTTTAGCATTCAAGATCTGTGTGAATGGTCCTTCCACTCACCCTGTGATAGGGCTTGAATCCTATCACAATTCATCTTGTAACTGCCAACAAGAATTGTTCTGAGGAGCAGTGTGTAACCTGTTAACACTGGAACCATAAGGAATACAACTAGCAGTGTGACCTTGAGCAAGTCACTTGTTTCTCCAAGCCTCCTTTTCTTCCGTAAGGCTCTTATAAAAGGAAATTTAGCAGTAAAGTTTGGGAAGACTGGTCCTTGACTGGGCAAAACACCCCTATACCCTCTGACCTCAGACCATTTGATGTCATATGAGTAACACACACCCAGCAATCTGCTATGGGCTATCTTTTGTCTACCACACTTCTGATCATTTTCCTCCAATGCCCCCATGGTTGACACCTTTGATATTTTTTACCTACCAATGGCCCCATAAAAACACATACTGACTTAATTCTTATGTATGGACTTGCTCCTTTCTCTCTACTTCAGCCAAGAGCTGTCCACATGCCTACTCTTGTTAACTAGCCTGGAGATTCAGAGACCTCTATCCGAATATTCATTATTCAAGCCGCAGGCTCTAGCTGACCAACATAGTCTATCCACTGTACTCTGCATTCTCATTAATCCAATTTCCTGAGCCACTTCTCTACTAAAAGTCATGCTATAAGAAAAATAAAGAGTAGCAAATAGTAACAATAATTTAATTTCTACCTAGCACTATGCTATATGTTTTCACGCCTTAAATAAGGATTTTTAAATGCAGACATTGGGTAGGGTGAAGCATTTCAGTTGAAGAAGATATGAGAACAAAGAAGAGTAAGACACAGAGTGAGAATATAGAGCTCGTGTAGGGAAAATAAACTGTTTTTTTGAGGGGAGGGGAATCATGTACATAAATGGAATAGACAGAGATAAGTCTAAGAAAAAAATAGCATAGGAACCAGATCCTAGAGGCTTTCAAATGCTAGAGCAAGATCTGGCCTTTGTTGGGCAGAGAAGACTTTGAAGTTTAAACCACGAACTTCCTGGATTTGGGCTGTATTTTAGAAAAATGAATTTAACAGTATAGAGAGGATGGATTGGAGAGAAAGAACAGTGCTTGTTTTTATGCAGATCTTCATGGGAAAATTGTCATATAATGACACGGTCTCTCTCTGCATCTTTGATTACTATGATTAACTGTTAAGAGACTAGTAGGTATTCTGCAGTTGCTGAGAAATGTATGTAAATATGCTATTTCCATAGAATCACCTTGGTGCTTTTCTAAATTAATCTGTACTTTCAGAGAAAATGATTTTTTCCTATAGTGCATCCCCATCAACAGCATCATAAAATAGTGTGTATAAAATCCTGTTCACCTGAATGGAGCCCTCTAGGAGTTCAGGATGCAGCCCCAATAAGCATGTCCTAATTCAGCTGCCTAAACCAAGACTCCCTTTGATGCTGAGTGCCAGGAAAAGAAATGATCACCACTGTAAAGAATTCAGCCGTAATTTTCAAGGTCCCCAGAGGCAATACAGGTGAAGTATTAAGCTACAATAGTTCAAGTTGCTGTTAGGAAGAAAATGGTACATTTTTGTGAGAGAGTATTGCCTAGTGTTTCAGAGTATAGGCTCTAAAGCCAAGTGGCCTGCATCTAAATCTCAGTCCCACCATCTGAGTAAATTATTTAACTTCTTTAAGGGCTATAGTAGTACCTGTCTCATAAGATCATTTGAAAAATAAATGAGATAACCTACGTAAATCACTGAACACACGGTTAGTATTCATATAACTTAATTTATATTTTTTACGACAATCACTCTGGCTGCATTAGATTGGAAGAGTAGAAAGGAGAGATATGGAGAGCAGAAAGGAGGCTATTTAACCAGTTCACAAAAGAGATCATAGTAGTTTGAACATGGGTAAAATTATATGGATTTGAGATACATTTTCCAGACAAACTAGACAAGACTTGTTAGATGAAGTCAAGAATGACGCTCATGCTTCCAGTGTTCAAATTGGAGGGACAGTGCTATAATAAGCTGAGATAGTACAGACTGCCAGAGATATATTTAGAGTACAAAGTTAGAAGTTGAGTTTAAGGCACACTATTTTGTGAGATGAAATAGTAATTGGGCATTTTAATACAAATTCAGACCTCAAAGAAAAGATATGGGCTGGAGATGTTGATCTGTGATCACCTTCGTTTATAGGAGGGAAAAAAGGGAAAAGAGAAACCAGGTTTGAAGCCTAGAAAACTTCAACATATTTAGTTTAGATAGAACAGGAGGCTGCAAAGATGATTAAAAAAGGCTAAGTAGAAAGGTGGCAAGGGAAACAATAGAATGTGTTATCACAGAAAAGAGAAGAAAGTGTCTCAAGAAGAGGATTGGTGATTGACTAAGGTCAAATGCTACTGAGACATCAAATAAGGTGACAGCAGTGATATGTCTCCTGGAGCTGTCAACATGTAAGTCAGAGAAGAGTGATAAGGCTGGAAATGGAATTGGAATGGTTTATGGAGTGGATGTGGATAAAGAATTGACAACAATCTACAGAGCCAATTCTAAGAAATTGACTTGAAAGGGCATATGGATGGGAGGAGGATGTGGGTGACAGAGCAAGATCCTGTTTAAAAAAAAATGCTCAAAGAAGAATAAGTTAAAATAATAAGGTACCATTTTATCTCCGTGTGTGTGTGTGTGCACGAGTGTGTGTGTGTGTGTGTGTGTAATATATAGCAGATGGGCAAAGATCATATAATCCAACACTACTTTGTTGGCAAGGATGTAAAGAAAGATGTACTATCATATGTTACTATTAGAAATGTAAATTGTTACAAATTCTTTGGAAGGCAAAGTTGGAAATATCTATCAAAATTTAAAATGTGCATACCTTTGACACAGTAATCCACTTACAAGATTATTTTTCTACAGATAAACATATGCATGCACCATATGCACAAAGAGATAGGTACAAGTTTATTTATTGAAATGTTCTTTTTAGAAGTAAACCTGGAAAAAAACTAAAAGATTCACCAATAGTCATCTGTTTAAATAAATCATGCCACAGCCACACAAACAATACAATATAGGCATAGAAAAATATAATATGATTCTATAGGTTGCACACGAGACTATATCCAACACACTAAGTGAAAAAGGAGGTATTTAACCATATATAATATGCCTCTAGTTTATAAATAAAAAGAGTTATATGCATAAATGTATATGTACATATTTTCCGAATATTCATACCAGATCGTGAAAAGGACATCCAAGAAACAAGAAAAGTAATTATTTCTACACAGGGCTGTTGGGTGTCTGAGACAGCAAGAGGTAGACATATTAACACATTTCATTCAATAATCTCTTTTACAAGTTAAATTTTTATGATGTGCTGTATTGCTTTTTAAAAATAAAGCCATTACATTTAATTGAAATGAAAAAATAAGACATAGACAAATACTTTAAAGGTATAGAAATATAATGAGAATTCATTGAGGTAATACTTGTAAAGCACTTAGCACAGTGTCTAGGACATTTCAAGCCCCTAATAAAAATATTTACTGTCATTATGATTATAATTATTACCTTGTTTTAATGTAGAAATGAATCAGACATCAGTATGTTCAAAACCAAGGTCATCATTTTCTCTACCAATCCTCTATTCCCCTCCTCATCCAGAAATCACTTTCAAAAAGTACCATCCACATCACTAAGAAACTTTATTATCTTCTACAGTAAGTGGCATTCATAGCACTTTAGCAACTGACAACTGCCCCTTTCAATTTTCCTTAGCTTTATTTCCAATAACTTACCTTCTGTTCTAGACAGTGCTATAGAGTACACTTCCTAGAATGAAAAAGTATGCAAAGATATGAATTTATTTCAAAATATAGTTTTGGCCATGTAGAAGCTTGGCATACAGTGCTGTGTTTATTCCCATATATTCCAGTAATTCTAAATAATTTGTTACTCATGTTTTATTCTTTCTTTGAACAATTTGTTATTTAAGAGATTTACTTTACTAGATGTTTCTCAATAGTTGTGGTTTCTTGGTTTGTGGAAACTTTTGTCATTCTTTCAGAGTTTTACTGTGTACAGCCAAATAATTCCTGGTTTACAAACATGACTAGTGTTTTCTATTATCATTGTTGGTAATATTCCATGAACACTTGAAAAATAGGAATATTCTCTATAGGGTACAAATTTTGAGATATATGTAGTAATTCACCTTTATGAATTATTTAATCCTCATGCTTGTATTTATTTTCTGTGTCGCTTGTTACAAACTGAGAACGGTGCATTAAAATCTGCCACTGCAAGTCTGTTTCTGCCAATCTTCCTTGCTTAAGATATTTGCTTTATGTGTTTTCATATTAGTAAACACAGATTCATATCTATGATGTCTATATGATGAAGTCTACTTTTCATCAATATTAAGTGTCTATTCACAATTCTTTTAATGTTTTTTCCCTTGAGTTCTATTTTTATAGACATTAACATTACCTCCATTGCATTCTTTCTGTTCAGAATTGCTTTACATTTGCCCAATTCTGGATTTTTTTTTTTTTTTAGTTATCAGTCTTATAACTTAATGTTGTTGATTTTTAAAATACAAATGCATAGTTTTTGCCTTATAAGTGGGAATCTAAACTATTTATATTTAATTATACCATATAGTTAATATTTTGTTATTTTATATTTGACATTCTGTATTGTAGGCTGCCCTGCTATTTTTTAAAAATCCGTATGTTTTATTAAGAGGACTATGATTAGTTTGCTTGTAGCTGATGTGGTGAGTTGGAAAACTAATCTATCTTTAATTCTACTAGAATTTACTTTTAAGATTTTCAACACCTAAATCTTATCTTCCTCCCCACTTTCTCTCATATATTGCATGTATGACATAATATATACATACACACATACCCATGCAGTATGTATGTATATATGTGTGCATCTCTGTGTGTATGTTTGTATGTGAGAATACAGAGACATATAGATAGTTGTAGAGCAATATATCACTTTAGACTCACATGTGAAATATGAAATTTAATATGCATTCATTTTCCCTTGCAGTTGCACCATGACTGCCTATTTCCTATGGAACATTTTTCTCTTCAGATATTTTATTTTTAATGTGTTCTGCCTTAGCAGTTAATTTATGTAAAACAATTATTTTAATTCTCTTCTATGAGCAACTGGCTTTGATATTCTTTTCTGTGTCTTTAATGAAGTGATTATTTTTGGGGTCTTTATTTTAAATTACCTGCTGGTATGTGGAGTGCCTTATTCAACGTGTTTTTTGAACTCAAACTTTTTATTATCATCATATAGAAAGAAAAATTTGGCTGGATAAGTATTTATTGAATCACATAATTTTCTCCATCAAAATGTAGTAGCATTTATTCTTTATCTTTTGACTTCTTTTGCAGAGAAAAGCTCTGGGATGCACTAGATTTTTGTTTCTTTGAGGTTATACTTTTCATTCTTATATCCTCCTCTATAGAATTTTGTATCCTTGAAAAAAATTATCTTTGAAAAAATCATAAGGATGTAATTAGGTGTAACACTCTATTATTGTTACCTGGAGCCTGTGTTCTACAGATGAATGTATGGTTCTGCTTTATAAAATATTATTATATAATTTACTAATCTATATTTTGGTATGTTTCATTTGAGAAACACTGCTGTGGTTGTATCTTACCTGCTACCTTCAGACTCATCTTTTCTGTCTTTCTTTCCCTCTGCTTTCTAAGACAACTTCTTAATTTTGAATTATTTACCATTAGTTCTATTTTGTAATATGTTATTTATTTATGTTACAGTATGGGAATTTTAATTCTTCTTTTTTTTTTTTTTTTTCCTGAGACAGAGTCTCACTCTGTCGCCTAGGCTGGAGTGCGGTGATGCAATCTTGGCTCACTGCAACCTCCATCTCCCAGGTTCAAGCGATTCTTGTGCTTCAGCCTCCCGAGTAGCTGGGATTACAGGCACATGCCACCACGCCAGGGTAATTTTTGTATTTTTAGTAGAGACAGGGTTTCACCATGTTGGCCAGGCTGGTCTCGAACCCCTGACCTCAAGTGATCCACCTGCCTTGCCCTCCCAAAGTGCTGTGATTACAGGTGTGAGCCACCATTCCTGGCCCTAATTCTGCTCTTGAATTTTCAATATTCTTGCGGTGGTTTCTTTCTCTCAGTCAAGATGACTATCATCTCAGATTATTGACTTTTTATGGCTTATTGGCTTTTTATAGCATTCTGATATCTCTTTGTGATCATATATCTTTATTTCCTATCATAATGAGATAGCATCTTAAATTGCCTTTTGTTGCCTGTAAAGCATCATTTACAAGAGTATGCATTTCCTCTATGTTTTTAGAATAATATTGTCATGCTACTCAGGTGAATTTTTAATTAGCTCATTTATTTTCCTTTTTATGCATCTTTAAAGGAACAGAGAGCAACTGGGTGTGAATGACCCTTTTTATCACTACTTTTATTCCCTTGCATGCTATTGTTTGCCCTTTCCATACTTAAAATGGGAAGGTGGGTTGACATGTGTCTTAGTTCATTGTGTTGCTGTAAAGAAATACCTGAGACTTGGTAATTTATAAAGAAAAGAGGTTTATTTGGCTCGTGGTTCTGCAGGCTATACAGAAGCATAGGCTGGCACCTGCAACTGGTGAGGATCTCAGACTGCTCCCACTCATGGCAAGACAGGAAGGCGAGTCAGCATGTACAGGGATCACATAGTGAGAGAGAAAGAAGCAAGCAGAGAGAGAGAAAGATGGGGAGGTGCCAGGCTCTAACAACCAGCTCTCATGGAAACTAATAAAGCAAGAATTCACTCATTACCAAGAGAACAGCACCAAGCCATTCATGGAAGATCTGCCCCCTTTACCCAAACACCTCCGATTAGGCCCTACCTCCAACATTGGGGATCAAATTTCAACATGAGTTTTCAGGGCACAAGCATCCCAATTATAGCAACATGAATAAACCTTTGTTCAGTCATCAAATACAGCTCTGCTGGCCAGAGATAATGTATTCTCTTACCTCCACTGCCTGGCTCCGTGAGTCTGAGAAGGATTTTTGTCCTAGGAAACTGAGAAAGTTTAAAGTCCTTCTTTAACCAAATTCAGCCAATGAAAAGCCATAATTCCTAACACATGTACTATTTCCAGGTCACTTTCTCCATCAGCCCTGCCTCCACCACTGTGTGTGAAATAACCACAGATCCCAACAACATCCCAAACCTTGTTTACAGTTACAAGCTCTAGTGGATGAAAGTGAAGGGCCAATGAAGAGGAGCTGAGGGGAAACCCTGACTCCGTCCACCTTAGAATGTGGTATCCATGTTACACAGGGTCAGCCCCATTTCTGGTTGATGTGGAATCTCATTCATCCTAAATACTGAAGGCGTTGAGCCTGCTTCCAATCCTTTTCTATTAACTGTGCCAATCACAAACAGAATAAAAGACTGTTTCCACAGCTGTTTTTCAATCCAACTCAATAAAACTTCCCTCAGACTCTGGAAAACTGTTTTAGTCATCCTTAGTTAACAGTTAAAGTGTCCAGTTATGTATGTATGTGTTTATAAAAATTTGCTCAGAATCAATAAAATTCCAAGAGATTCATAATTAGAGGTTCTAAGAGATTCCAACAATTATTCCTACTGTTCTAGGACCAGGCTTATCTCCTGACCATGCTCAGTAACTATACTTCTTCTGAACTCTGTACCCCATGACCGATTATAGAAAAATAAAAGATAAGGAGAATATTGCTGGAAATTTACATTCTTATGATTCAAGAGTAAAGTGAGTTGAAAACACTGTAGAGCTGAGATCTTGTCAAAGACTGATTTTAGGCCAGGTTTGGTGGCTCACGCCTGTAATCCCAGCACTTTGGGAGGATCACTTGAGCATAGGTGTTTGAGACAAGTCTGAGCAAACATAATGGAACCCCGTGTCTCTGCAAAAAAACAGTTAAAAATTATCCAGGCTGAGGTGGGAGGATCACTTGAGCCCAAGAGTTCAAGGCGGTAGTGAGACATTATTGTACCATTGTAGTGTATCACTGCACTCCAGCCTGGGTGACAGAGTGAGACCCTGTCTCAAAAAACAAACAAACAAACAAAGACTGATCTGAGAATGAACCACTCATGGTTACCTCAAGCATGAAGCTCCTGCCTCTTCCTTGTGATATTATAGTAAAAACAGGCATGTGTAAATAAAGAGTATTCAGAGTGTAGCAATATATGTACTTCTTATCAACCCTCCTTTAAGGAAGATACTTGGAGGTATGAAGAAGGGTCTGTGCAACAAACAAGGGATAGATCACAACACAAATTGTCTTTAATTGCAGATTTAAAAGGTACTAAGTTCCGGTATTCAGGAGTTTCTTGGGTATAGTATACCTATTGTTGCTCCTGCTGAATTTGGCTATGTTGAATTTCATAAATAATCTGAAAGTCTAAATATTTTATGCCTCACGCCATCTCCCTAATCTCTGAATAAAAATGAGCCCTACATAGGAAAGAGGGAAGTGAGCCCACAGGTGTCACTATCCATCCAGTCGGTCAAATGAAACTGACATAATCCTAGACTATTGAATTAGTCCTCTACCCATGCAAAATTAATTTTTAAAATCTGTTAATTCAACCTCAGAGAATTCTCTGAATTTCTCTCTACATCTTAGCCTCACACATCCGTACAGACTTCATTCATTGACACTACCAAAAATTAGATCTCTTTGTTTCCCAATGGGAGTATATAAGAGCCTCCTGCTTGTCTTTCTCCAGGGGTTCTCAAGCCTGACTGAACATCAGAATCATCCGGAAAGCTTTTTTAAAAAAGTTGCTGTATAGATGAACCTTGTGGTATATAAATTATATCTAAGTAAGTCTGCTTTAAAAAAAAACACATGTGTAAATTCCACCCAAGGCTAATTAAATCAGTATCTCTGGAGGACTGAACCTAGCATTATATATTTTTTAAACATCACAAATGATTCTAGAGAGCAGTTAGAGTTGTGAATCACTACTCTAGTCTCATACATCAGCAGCATCCAAACCTGGATTACCAGAATTGCCTGTGGAGCTCTTTGAAATGTAGAAACCTATATATTACATGTAATACAATTTCTACAACCTCTGCGCACCATAGCCCCCAACTTCTGACTCATTAGATCTGAGTTACTGTTAAAAAAAAAATTTAATTAAATTTAACAAATACCACCTAGATTATTCTGCTGATTATCAGCTGGGTACCACAGCATTACAACAGGCTGTCCACCTAAGAATGCTGCTGCTTCTCAAATGTTAAAGTGTGTACAAATGATCCAGGAGTCTCGTTAATATGCAGAATCTGATTCAGTAGGTCTGGGAGGGTACTCAGATTATGTATTTTTAATAGAATCCCAGTTTATGCTGATGTTACTGGTCCCAGAACCACATCTTGAGTCGCAAGGATCTTATTCTCTTAGAAATGTAATTTGACACAAAAACTCATCCTCAACTAATAAGGCTTAAAGACTCTGACTTTTCCAGCCTTCCTCTAGTTTTCCAGCATATAATTCCAATTTTAAAAAAATTTCTGACTACTTGACATTCAACACCTATTGGAATAAGGTAGTTTCCTATATTCTTTAGCTTAAATCTTTTTTTTTTCCTTTTGCCTAAAAGAAGCCTCTTTAAAACTACCTCCATTCTCTTTGTACATTTCTAAACAGGTAATTGAAAAATTTATTCATTTTCTATTTATAGCACTCGAATTAATTCGTTGAATCTAGCAACCGAAGTAATGTTTAGAAATATATTACTAAAATGTAAAATAATGAAACAACTCAACTACTTTTAATGTTTTCATTTTACTTCCTTCAAATCTCATTGCAAATGCTACTTTCTCCAGGAAGCCTTCCCTGACTGTGCTTGTTCATAATAACATTTGGTTCTGTGAACTTGTATTACCTTCAGACCCCACCAAGTAGTCTTTGATTACATACAGCTGTGATGCCATACATGGGCTTTAAGCATCAAGGTCTTGCCCTATCCATGAAGACATGCAGATTCAAAGGTCTGGCATTTCTTTGGCTCAACACTAAGCCATTACACAAGGACTCAGCTTGAAAATCAACTCATTCATTAGATAAGTTGTACTTGCTGACATCCATATATATCCAACCACAGTTTCCCAAAATTGTCAGACCACAATGGACCCAAAATTGGTGTATATCTGTATTTTTCTTCTTCCATTCAGCAAACTGACCCAAGCCATCCTGGAACGTGTACCCTCTGATTTTTTCTTTAAAATCTCCAGGCACTGAGACTCTAGATGAATCCCAAGTAATCTACTCAAAGATGACCTACCATGATTACCAAAGATTATTTACAAAATGCTAGAGCTGATGAAAGTTTGTCATCTGCCTCCAAGGTAATCAGATCAAACAGACTCAACGTAATTTCCAGGTTTTGAGAGGCTCTATTCCAAGACATCTTCTACCAAACTGACGAGACACCTACAATGTCAGCAACATAGAAAAAGGAGGGAGGTGGTCTAGGAGAGGGTTCAGGGAGTTTGCTATTATAAACAATGGGGAAATGAAGGAAGAAAGAGCAAGCTAGATTAAAAGGTCAGGGACACATGTCTGCGTGTTGTGTGTTTGAGCAGGAAGCAGAACACATGTTAATGAAATGTGGGCTACAGCTGTATTGCTGACTAAAATGTACACATATGGCTAATGGCACATATTCTGAATAATCAACAGAAAAAGAAATGTTTTGCTTCTAAGACAACAAAATTAGGGCATGTTATTCCTTACTGATATTGCCTGAGGCAGCCAAGTCTCATTATAGCTTTGAAGCATACGTTCTTCACTTCTTTTTCAGTTCCTCTTTACTGATTTCTCTGGCATGAACAGTAGTTTTGTTTCTCTGTATAAATCTTCGCCAAGCTTTATATGCTGGGTTTTGCTACAACTTAACTACCTATCTTTAGTCTGTCGTGTTTTATTTCTCCCATCCCTACGAAGAATTGTTACTGTGCTATATTCCTCATAGAAAATGCCAAGAACTTGCAGCATGAAGAATGCCCTTATACAATCAACTATTGATGTTTAAAATGAAAATGGAATTCAAGACTGAGTTCTGCAGCTGCGGAGAAAAAACAACTTACCTGAGAATTATAAATAAAACCCAGAGATCACCTTATACAGGACAATAATAGTGAAAGAACTGTGTGGTGTGTAGCTTCCATATTTCAACTTGGATTGTTCTTTCCTTCAAATAATAATAGAGTAATTTATAAGCACTCAGCAATTCTATTTCGGGCCATTGCACTTGTGCTTAATAATACCCACATTTATTGCTTTGATTATTGTATGCCATTTGGCTATTAGCAACATAAGCTACCCAAAAGTTCACCTGCCACATTAGAAACTTGAATGGCTTGCACAACAAAGCTAAACAAGTTAATAGACCAGGTCTTGATAAATATATCTTAGTTGCTAGCTTAAATTTATTTTCTTCTGCATATATTGTTGACAAGGCAACCTAATCTCCATGATAATGAGAAGATTGTGGCTTCCAAATTTTTGCTTCTCATGGGCTTCTGCTACCAAATTGGGCAGCATAATGAAGACCCTGATCATTGTTGTGAGACAAAGTGAGTCATCAGAGATAAAAGAAACCCTACACAGACATCAGAGAAACTAAGCCTGAAGGAAGGTAAATACATTCACTCAAAGATACTCTCATTATTTAAGGGAAGGAAATAGAAATGCTTCCTGGAGTGATCATCTCATTAAGACACCTATTCAGCCAAAAGGACTCAAAGAACTTTCCATCTTCTCCCCTCTTAGAGCCAAGCTTTGATTCCTGATGTCTGCATCCATGAACCACCTGCTGCTTCCAGGAGCCACTCAACAGTCTGGAAACACGGCTTGCAAGAGAGGGAGACTGGAAATCAGATTATTCTCAAAGTTTGGCCTTATGAAATAAGAGATGGCCAGAGACTGTTTTGTCCAAAGCTACACTGATGATATGAAAAGGGCATTGAAGTTTAGGAGGCTGCCTTGGGAAATGTCATTTTAAACATACCCAGTCTTCCTTCCAGCCGCAAAATATTCTTTGTAGCTTTTCAAAATTTATTTCAAAAGATGTAGTAACTTAATGCTAACGATACAACTACCATTATTATTATTGCCATCTTTACTATTTATTGAGAGGCCAATATGTACAGACATGTTGCTAATTGCTTAAGATGCATTATCCATTAATTTTCTTATGTAATATTTACTGAGTATATGCTATGGGCACTGGGGTTACTGCAATGTTCACACCAGAGGTGATCCTTTCTCCAAAAAGAGTATGCAATTCTAGCTTATTAATTTATTTATCGTCACAACAAACTTACTAGTGAGGTGCTACTACTTATATTTTGCAAATAATAAAACTGAGGCCCCAAATTTGCCCAAGATTACAGAGTGAATGGGGCAGGATTTAAAACCAAGTCACCCTGACTGCAAAACTACACTCTTAACCTCATAGCTATGCTGATGTTCTGAGATTCTGAGGCAAACCTGGACTATATGAAGTAGGAGGGCTAAAAACAAGGTTAGCACTTAAAATGTTTAGTGTCTTTACAATGGGAGATGTGTTTGTCGGTTTTTAAGTAAGCATGATAAGTAGAGCTCCCTGTTGTCAGAATAAGGGAGAGAAAAAATATTTTTCTGCTATTTTCCATCTGGCAAGAGGGATAGTTGACCTGGCTAAGGTCACTCCTACTTAAAGATGCTTTTTAAGGCATATTTAGGCTCAAATCTCAGACAATGATTCTCAGATTTTATGAGACGCTAACTTGAATGTCATGGTTGCTCTGCAACTCATCATGAACTATTGAAACATTATACTCAAATAATATTGTGCTGAATGGTATATGTTCGGCTCGCACAAGACTCTGGAAAAGGTAAGAAACAGGAGGTGCCAAAATTAAGAAAAAGCATGGATACAAACCTAGAAAATAAGCACATTCTGTGTATTAATGTATTTTTTTACAAATTAGGAAAAATATTGTTCAATTTTAGTAGCAGAATCCTCACGGAGCCCCTGGAATGGCAATAAGATTTACTGCTATTGAATCAGCCCCATCATCTGGTTTTCTAATTCCTTTTGGCTCTAATTCCTTTTGGCTCTGAGAAGCCAACCTTACAACACCATTTGGAGTATAAAAAACTCTAGATTAAAGTTCAACCAGGATCCTCAAACACCAAGTCTACCAATTTTAAAACCTTCGTTTCTTTATAAGGGCAGTTTAACTCCTGAAATTTTCTATCTCTATTAAATGAGAAAACCTCCAAGGAGACAAGATATGTATAGATACTAGTGTACATCCAGCTGCCTTTGAGTTTTCTTCTCATTTAATTTAGTACAATGCTCCATATTGAAATCACTGTCAGCATATGTTTGGCATCAGGCTACTTCAAAGAAAAAAAAAAAACAGCCTTGGAGCGACTCAGTAAGTAGGTTAGTTGAGGTGTGAGATGAGCAAACCTGTCATTTCAGGCAAGGAAACTATTTTGTCCCTCCAATATACGTTAGCACGTGGTTCCCGACAGCATCATTATTATCTATGAGTGTCTACCTATTTGAAAGAAGGGAAGGAATGAAAGTAAGGATTTATAGGGCACTTACTCTGTGTTGGGCTTTGTGCCCACACATTTCAACTTTTTTAAAGCTTAAAGAAGCTCAGAAAGGTTACATGGTTTTCCCAAACAGGGTCACACAGACAGCAAGTGGTGAAATTGAGAGGGGAGCCTGGCCTCCTGCCTGCAAAATCCATATTTTTCTAGTCTACACCACTGGCCCTTAATCGGCGATTCCCACCCTACAGTATCACAATCATTTCAGTCAAGAAAGATACTAAAATTCTACAAATAATACTTCAAACCAAAAATCAAGTTAATTTTAAAAATAATTTTAAATATATATGTCACACAATGCTTTGTGTGGAAGAGTAGCTTTAATTAGATAACATCAGGTCAAACAACTTCACGAAAGGGTGGGACTTACTGGACTAAATGCATAGATTTTACTCCCCATGTTGCTTCCCTTCCATTCCCCCTCCCTCCAGAGTGCCAGTCCCTCTATTAAGTCAGGTGCCAGCCATCAGTAATATCCAAAGACTCCGCTTATTGATGTCTTGAAGTAGTGTTGACAACTTATAGAAGCTCTCACTGTAAATGGATGATACTGTGAGTAACAATTTTCCATGCAATAAACCATTCAAAAGAGTTGAAGAACAAACACATCTGTTTTCTTTCTTTTTTATTTTTTCTAACTTTTATTTTAAGTTCAAGGGTACATGTGCAGGACGTACAGGTTTGTTACATAGGTAAACATGTGTCCTGGTGGTTTCCTGCACAGATCATCTCATCACCAAGGTATTAAGCCCAGCATCCATTAGCTATTCTTCCTGTGTCCAAATTCTAAGGCCTTCTGTTCATGACAAATGGACAGACATTCACTACTTTCAAATCCAAATTGCGAGAGCCAAATGGAGTGTTTCCACAAGAAAGAAAATTCTGAACGAAAAGCAGTGTCTGGTTGTATTCTGTAGGATTTCAGTCCAAAGAAATGTGGACTCCAAAGGAATGTGTACATTTATGTATACACGCATGTTTAGAGCTAATCCATTCCCTTTGTCACTGCCTTAATTTAGGGGCTCCCCAGGCCCCAAAAGCCTCATTTATTTAATAAATATTAAGCACTCTCCAAGGCCCTGAAGATTTCCTTCAGGCAAACTTAAGGTATTCAAAAGGTAGTTCTGCTCAATTAATTCAGCCCCAAGTATTTATTCAATGCACCTCTAGCCACACTGCACAGCTATTGGAGGCACTTAGGTTCCTGAATCTAATTGTCAATAGCAAACAATTTGCATTATCGGTAGACTGGCCTTTTTGCTCAGCAGCCCTGCCCACTGGCTGCACCCATTTATCTCTGCATACAAATGTGTTTTCAAGTATTATGTGTGTTCTCAGTGTGTATATGTGTGTTGAAGGGCAAAGAGAAGTGAGAAAAGCGTAAGAAACAGACTAATATAGCAAGTTCCTATTCAATGTCTACATTTATTCCAGGCCACTCAGTGGATTCTAATCCATATAGAATTATCCGTTGTCTGTCTAATGAAGTGGAAAGAGTAGACTTGACTCAGATGGTCCTACTTTAAATTCTGACTCTACTATTTATTAACTCCATGGTCTTGGGCAAATTAGTTAAGCCTTTTATGTTTATTTCTAAAATGGAGAGAATGTTGTGATGATTAAATGAGGTAATATAAGTAAAAGGTATAAAACTGAACATACCACATGATATGCGCCCCAGAAATGTTAGCCATCATTTATATCAATAGGGCCCTTCTTGCACAAAGACTTCCATTCGTCCAGGCACAGGGTCTAGGATACATCCAAAGGCCACTAGACACCAGAATGAATACATCTCCATCTATGAGAAAAATTTACTTTACTTAAAGCAACAAATCTGTTAAAGAATATAGTTCTAGAATAAAGGTCTTTTTTTTTTTTTTTTTTTTTTTTTTTGAGATGGCGTCTCACTCTGTTGCCCAGGCTGGAGTGCAGTGATGCGATCTCGGCTCACTACAACCTCCACCTCCTTGGTTCAAGTGATTCTCCTGCCTCAACCTCCCAAGTAGCTGGGATTGCAGGTGTGTGCCACCACACCCGGCGAATTTTTATATTTTTAGTAGAGACCAGGTTTCACCATGTTGGCCAGGCTGGTCTTGAACTCCTGACCTCAAGTGATCCATCCATCTTGGCCTCCCAAAGTGCTGAGATTACAGGCGTGAGCCACCATGCCCGGCCTAGAATAGAGTTCTAAACAAAGTGACAAATCTGTTAAAGAATACAGATTATACTATTTTAGAAATATATCTTATTCATGGTATATACTAAGCCAATGCTCTCTAAAGCATTTTGCAATTCACCTGCAGTTAGTTTTCAGACTCTTTTGTTAACACATCTTTTTCTCCAAGGAAAGAGAACTTCCTGTCTGTAAAATTTCTTCATCAGTTTTTCGTTCGGTCAAAAACATTTCTGAAGATATTCCTCTGAGCACTGTGAATTGTCTTCCTCCCAGCATACAGGTCTCGGAAGAGCAAGCCTTACTCTAATTAGAGATAGTAGTGTTACATCCCAGACTGGGCCAGTGGGATTTTTGAACATTACTTTAAAATACAAGACTTTAAAAAAATATCATGTTTGCAAAATTAGAAGATTTTAACTCTCCCAGGCAGTCAGAATCTAGGACATTCGACTCAAGTGCTGTCCAGAAATTTCTCCTAATCATTTCCTTTCCTTGTACTTGTTAGGAACTCCTATGTTTAAAAGTTACAACTTCACCACAAATTCCCCTTTCAGATTTGAAAGCAAAGCAACAAAAATGAAGCATAAAAATAATAATTATAAATATACTTTCATGAAGCTAATTCCTTATTGTGAAGGGAGAAAAGGTAAAAAGAAATAGCATTATATGAAGGAATGTATGTGTCAGATGGTCTCACTTGCTGTCTCCTTCACGCCTTAATAAAAGGTAACTCCAAGAGGGTAGGAACTCTCTTTATTTATTTACTTTTTTAATTTTTTTGCAATGGAGTCTCACTCTGTCGCTCAGGTTGGAATGCAGTGGTGCAATCTTGGCTCACTACAACCCCTGCCTCCTGGGTTCAAGCGACCCTCCTGCCTCAGCCTCCCAAGTAGCTGGGATTACAAGCGTGCACCATCACACCCAGCTAACTTTTGTATTTTTAGTAGAGACAAGGTTTCACCATGTTGCTGAGCAGGCTGGTTTCTAATTCCTGACCTCAAGTGATCTGCCCACCTCGGCCTCCCAAAGTGCTGAGATTACAGTCATGAGCCACCACACTGGACCTGGAACTCTTTTATTCACTGTTATATATACTCAGTACCTAGAATACTTCCTGAAAGACAGGCATTCTAATAAATATGCATTGAATGAATGATAGCAACCTTTATTTTACAGATTAGTGAGCTGATGAACACAGGGAGAAATAAATTAATTTGCCCAAAGTACCCAGAGAAAGGAAAAGCTGTGGCTTGAAAAGTCTAAATCCCTAGCCCATATTTTTGATTATTTCCTTTTGTACTTTTTTATGTTATATTTAAAACAAAAATAAAGGCCAAAAAATCATCCTGCTACCAACTCCACTAATACAGTAAGAGAAGAAAGTAAAATACTTATTATAGGCAACTATCCATGCAAAGTGTGAGATGATCACGTGAAGAAGGCAATTTCAGTGCTGACTGTTAAGATTTTCTATCACAGCAATGAAAGTGGTGTACTAAGAGAACAGGGAGACATAATGTCTTTGTGAAGAGACTGGCAGCTTGAAGTAAGGTAAAGAGAAAAAGGTGTCATCATTCATCACTCAAATATCCATCTGAAAAGCCTTTTGTTTCATTACTAGCAAGGACTCCAAAGCAAATGGGCACAAAAGAACAATCAAATCTGATGAACCGTATTCATTTAAAAGTGAAACTAAGAATACCACTCAGGAATAGGCTGCAAATCAGATAAACTGTAATATTCAAAATTACAACTGAATTAGGAACATGTAGGGTAGACATCGGTGAGTTCCCCTACAAAGGAACAAGTATTTATAAATGGTCCTAGCAAGTCCATGCTGATGAACAAGAGGAAAATGACTTGATCTTTAAAAATTCTAGTTTGATTTTTCTTAACTATTTCCTCTTTCTTGTGTAGCACATACAATATCAAAACATTTAATCACAAAAGCACTTATTCAATTGAATGCAGAAAAGACATTTCTTTGCATATTCATTGCAAAATCTTTTGCCATTTTATAGTAACTGAAAGTGAATTCAGAGTTAAAATGAGCAGTGTCCCCTTAGAATTATTTACTCCACAGTTAACATCTAGCCCTGTATAATATAGCTAGGACTAGATTTCTCTTTGAATTCAACGTATGCAATCCAATGCCAGGTTATCAGGAAAATAAAAAGAGAATCCATTATCAAGGGTGGTAAAAACAAAATCAATGTTTTCTGTCTTTTTTTCAGCCTCTTAATAATTCTATAGACATCCTCACTGAATCAGGGTGGAAAATAGTTCCATGATGACATGAACAGACCATATTATAGCAAATCAAGTCCAGGAGCAAAATCATCCAATCATTCTAGCAAGTTCAGGATAAGTTGTACAAGAAACAGAAGGTAACTTCTGAAAAATGAATGTAGAAATTATATAACAAACCCTAGAACATGGTAAACACTTGGATTTCTCTAAAATCCTGCCTTTATGAAGCTAGTGAAAACCAGATCCTTTTAAAGGTCCCTCTCAGACAACACAGCTTTCTAACTGTTCTCGGGGTATCCAAAGTCATTTAATCCATTAGGCTTATGAGCCTATAAGGTTTTTAGGAGCCTATAAAAACCTTAGAGACCTGTATAAAAGAAAGTATGTGCTCAAAAATACAAAAAGAAAATGACATAATCAGACATAATCAATATTAAGATGTGTTGATTTGTCTACAAAATGTACCACTGTATCATTAAATTCTACATTGTTAAAAATTACAAATTGTAAAAAATATGTTTACATCTGAAATCAACTTGTAGGTCAGATTTTCTCACTTAAGTATGCATAATGATTGCTGAGGAATCAAAGTGATTTGTGAATTAAATGGGTAATCTGGGTCAAATAATTTCACAGGCAAAATTATTAAACTGCTTTAAAATTTTTATAGCAAAATTGCTATTTAATAGGAGATGTGGGTGTGTTTTAATGTCTAATATGAAATGAGATGGGTCCTCTAACGTAAGAGCATTTAATACCTACAAGGAGTTTAAATGCTACCTCTCCACCCCACACTCTCCACTCTTCCCCACTTTCCCATTCTTCCTCCATAGAACCTCCAGAGTGACTTTTATAATATGCTAATATAATCCGGCTACTCAGCTTACACTCTTCAGCAGCTTTCCATTGCACACAGGATAAAATCTGAACTTTTTACCATAGCCTAAAAGACATCCAGTACCCAGTCTTACCTTGGACTACTCAACCCCTCACTTTTCAATTTCGAAGGAAATCCTATTGGCTCTAGCTTCAAAACATATCCAAAACCTGACCGATTGTCACCCCCTCCTCTCTTAACACCCTGTTCTGAACACTATCAACTCAAGCCTGGAAAATGACAACTGCCTCAAAATTAGTCTTCCTTTTATTCTTGTTATAGTCCGTTTTTACCACTGCAGCCTGTGTAAATTTATTAAAGAGGAAGTTAGTGCCATTCTCCAAATGAAAGGATTCACTCAGAAAAAAGCCAAAGACTACATAGTGGTCTATGAGGCCCTACACCATCTGGCCCCTTGCTGCCTCTATTTCTCTCCTCTCCCACTGTCTTCCCTGGCTCTGGTTACAAGGCCCTTCTAGCTGTTTCCTGACTATGACAGAAACATACTTGCTTTCAGCCCGTTGCACTGGCTGTTTCCTTGACTAAAATACTCTTCTCCATGATTGCTGCAAGGCTAACTCCATCACTTCCTTCAAGTCTTTGCTTCAGTGCCACTCTCCTAGAAGATCTACACTGACCAGTGTATTATAAATTACAACCCACAGTTTGCCAATCACACCACACCAACACTGACAATCTGTTTTATTTTTGCTTTCTCCCATAGCACCAACTTCAAATAGTTTTTATAATTGATTTATTAGTTAGTTTGTTTATTGTTGTCTGTCTCACCTGCTGGAATGTAAGGTTCTAGAACAGGAATGTTTGATATTCACTAATATATCTGAAGTGTCTAGAAAAATGCAGCTCAATAAACATTAGTTAAATGGTGAATTAGTCTTTTTGCTCTTCTCATATTGCACTTTTCAGTCTGTTGTGTTACAAAGAATTTGTCTGGTTTTTGTTTCAGGCTCCTGGCACAGAGCTTCTAAAATCCTTGAAATTTCTCAAGTAATATAAGTGTGTCTTTGTTATATATGAGCCTCCTGTATCACACATGTGTTTATGCTAATGAGATAACTCATGGTGGACCCCTAGATAACGTCAGGGTTGGGGCTGGTCACCAAAAAGAAGAAGCATATAGAGGGTTGGGATTTTGAAGAAATTTGACCTCCAGGGAGAGAAGGGGGACTAGAGATTGAGTTCAATCAAATGGTCAGTGATTCAATCAACCATGCCTGTGTAATAAAACTCCAGTAAAACCTCTGGACACTGAAGCTCAGTGGAGCTTCCTGGTTGGTGAACACCTCAGTGTGCCAAGAGGTTGTTGCTCCCTGATTCCAGGGGAAGAAGCCATGGAAGCTCTGTGCTAGGGCCTCTCCCAGAATTCACCTTCTGTGTCTCATCATTTAACTGTTCCTGATTTGTATTCTTCTTAACAAAACTATAATCAGCTGGGCCTAGTGGCTCACATCTGTAATCCTAGCACTTCAGGAGTCTGAGGCAGCAGGATCACTGGAGCTCAGGAGTTCAAGACCAGCCTGGCCAACATGGTGAAACCCCATCTCTACTAAAAATACACATACACATACACACACACACACACACACACACACACACACATTAGCTGGGCCTGGTGGCATACGCCTGTAATCCCAGCTACTTGGGAGGCTAAGGGATGAGAATCGCTTGAACCCAGGAGGCAGAGGTTGCAGTGAGCTGAGATTGTGCCAATGCACCCCAGCCTGGGTGACAGAGTGAGACTCTATCTAAAAAATAAATAAATAAATAAATAAACAAACAAACAAAAAAGGAAAACTATAATCATAACTGTAGAACTTGCCTGAATTCTGTGATTTGTTCCCATGAATTATCAAGCCCAGGGAAGGCCATAAGAATCCCCAGATTTATAGTCAATTAGTCTGAAATGAGGGCAGTCTTGCTGTGGAATGTGCCCTTTAGCTTGTAGGATCAATGGTAATTCCAGGGGGTTAGTGCCAGAACTGAATTGCAGTATACCAACTGATGTTGGAATATAGTGCCTCAAATACTAAAGGCAAGTGAACCAAAGTTCACTCCTTCTACCTTTTGGTTTATAACTAGATCATGAAACAGAAAAGAAAGTTTAGCCAAAAGCTTTCTAATTAATAGATTTATTAAAACTGGATTGACAACTGTGGCTTAGACCTAAGGGAGAATGGAACCTTCTAGTCTTCTCGTACTTCTAGATGAGCACTACTCAAAAGAAATATAAGCCTCAAATCCGAACCACCTATGTAATTTTAAGTTTTTCAGTAATCACCGTTAACTAATTCAAAAAGAAAAAGCTAATGTTCATTATATATTTTATGTAACCAACTATGTCTTAGATATTAGCCTAAGTTGTAATCAATACTAAAAAATTATTAATGATTTTACTTTTTCACATTAATTTATGAAAATGTAGTGTGCATTTTACACTTATAACACATCTCAAATTCAACTAACCAAATTTCAAGTGCTATCAATAACCACAGTGGTTAGTGGCCAGCATATCGGATGCATAGTTCTAAACATTTGAAACTACCTTGGGGAAAAGTAGACCAACCAGTTGCAAGTAGACAATCTGGAGAATGTACGGTCTGAGGCAAGTCCTGCCTAACTCACTCCCTTCAAGGAGAGAGAATAGAAAGACTAAGGCTGAGTTGGAGGAAGAATGAGAGTTCAGCTAATTGAAAAGAACACAGACCATTCCTAAAGAGATTTACCTCATCTAATAAAACATGGCTCAGTTAATGTCTCAGACTGTTACCAACCTAATTGGAGAGGTGAGTGAGAAAGGAGCATAAATGCTCCCACTTCCAGTTCTCTGGAGGAGAAGCAAAAACAGACTTTTGCTTCTCTACCATCGACAGCAAAATCCGAAGTATAAGCGAAGACTATCTCCCTTTCTCTCACTCTAAGACCCTTGCAAATGTTAATGACAGTTCATGTTTCTTGATCAAGGCACCAAATCGAGCAATGTAAGAAATATATTTTAATCTAATCCTTATAGCAAATCCCTTTTTCAGATGGGTAGACAAAAGTATAATGAGGTTAAATACCTTGTCCAAGGCTAGCTAGTCAAAAGTGGATCTGGCCCCAAAGTCTAACTTCTTAACTAAAACTCTACAGTGGAACAGCTTTCTCCTTCTTTTTTATCTGGCCAACTCCTGTGTACCCTTCAAAGTTCTACTGAAATATCACTTCCTCAGTGAAGTCTTCCCTGATCTCTTTGATAAAGCCAATCCTACTGTCACTCCACTCCAGTCAATTCTATTTCATTATTCTGGTTGATTTAGTGTTTTATCATGACTTGAAATCATTTTACACACATACATACGCTCTTTACTTACGTGTTTGCCTACTGTCTGGCTCCACCAGAATATAAGCTCCATGTGAACTCAGGCTTTATCTGTCTTGTTTTCTGTTGTATCCCCAGGATTTAAATCTGTGGTTAATGCATAGTAGGAAGAACTAACACATCTACCAGCAGATTTAGGCTGGTTGTTAGGCTTTGCAATATCAAAGTCCCTTTAGGTATAAAAAAGAAAGGGTGGGGCCAGACGTGATGGCTCATGCCTGTAATCCCAGTACTTTGGGATGCCGAGGCGGGTGGATCACGGGGTCAGGAGTTCAAGTCCTGCCTGACCAACAGGGTGAAACCCCATCTCTGCTAAAAAATACAAAAATTAGCCAGGCGTAGTGGTGCACGCCTGTAATCCCAGCTAATCAGCAGGCTGAGCATGCCTGTAATTCCAGCTACTCAGGAGGCTGAGGCAGGAGAATCACTTGAACCCGGGAGGCAAAGGTTGCAGTGAGCGGAGATCGTGCCATTGCACTCCAGCCTGGGCGACAAAGTGAGACTCTGGAGACTCTGTCTCCAAAAAAAAAACAAAGGTGGGGGATGTCCACAAACACAAGTGCTTTCAGAGATAATGGAGCTAGTCCTAGACAATTCAAGAATTTTCTTCTTTTGTACTCCACTTCTCCCAACACTCTGGTTCATTATTTGCTACATAATGGAATGCTGAAATCAATAATATAACATCTTACCAGATGTCAGCAAGTATAATGAGAACTAGGTTGCAATGTTATATAGAAACATACACACACACAAAGACAATCCCCCATAATAATGATGGCATAGCTAAGGCACATATTCACAGGAAGCAAATGACTGAACTTATTAATTAACAACAGCTAAGGTTTTTAAGTGTTTACAGGCTATTAGCATGTATAGTTTGATTTAATAATCACAACAATCCTATGAAGGAAATAAAATTTTCATAATACAGAAGGAGAAATTGAGACTCAGAGAGGTTAAGTGACTTGCCCAGTGTCCCAAAAATAATAAGTAGCAGAGTCAAGATTCAAGACCAGGCTGTGGGAATTCAGAGCCATAGCTGTGCCAAGTGAGGCTACAGCTACAGATACGGCTTGTAGAAATGAATGGTGACAGCATGGTCTTCCCAGCAGAAGCAGAGAGTGACACCAAGGCCCTATTTACCTAATTAATGTGCCTAACCCAATGTGGTTCATTAGCATAAGGCACGCTACTATGGCTAGTGTGCTGGGTCCAGGCAGATGGGCTCTTGAGAAAATAAGAGCTTTTTAATAAATTTGACCAGTTTCTTGTTACTAGACATTGTTTCAAGACTTTCTCTATTTTAAATAATAGAGAAATATATTGGCATATTTATGCACAACCATAATCACAAGATGTCATAAGATGAACTGAATTTTTTAATTTAAGTACATAGCTCCAACCTCTGACTCAGCAAAAGCTTATTCTACTTAATTCCAGTAGCAGCAAAGGAAGATGCAGTAGCGAAAGGCAAACCTATTTATTCATCCCCATGCTCTGTTATTCCTAGGGTCCTATAGGGCATAGAAGAGATGACAACTCTCCCAGAGTAGGGGAATTAAGTCATATTATGTTAATCACTTTCAGACCCTGATGTATGTCAGAAAGTAAAAAGCTTTTAATTTCTCCAAGTTGGTAAAATACCAATTTTTCTATGGCTTGGTGGAATAAAATATTATACCAGGTTAATTGATACTTTCTTGTTGGGATGCCCTTTGGTATCATCAGGACTAAAATCCAAGAGAAGAGGAAAGATTCTTCTTGGGGAGTAAGGGTGAAGGGTGCATTTAAGAAAGGCTTTCTTAGAATGGATTCAGAATGAAGTACGAAAAGCTGCTGGAAAAATCCCAAGGTTCCAGTCAGCAAAGGCAGCAAATGTTCACTGAGTATTGACTATGAGTTAGGTACATTTTTTATCTGCAGATAAAAATTTGAAAAAAAAAAAAACAAAAAAAAAAACCTTGTTCTGTGCCCTCAGGAAGCTTGGAAACTCAAAGTGTAGATGTAGAGATGGAGAGTTAAGAAAATGCAACTGCCATAAAAAAGGTGAAACATATGTAAACCTCTGTTCTACCATAAAGAAGGGTACCATTTGCGCTGAGCCCTGAAGGATAAGCAGGATTTCACAATTCATCCTGTGGCCAGTACATTATTAAGTGTTGAGAATGTAAAGGCCAATGGTACTCAAACAGAGAAGATCAGAAAAAAATGATGATTGGCCACCAAAGGTGGCTCTGAGTCCATATTCAATGCAATTTTATTTTCCACTTGCACAGAAATCATGACTCTCATCCTGGAACTTGACACAAAACCAAAAAGATAACAATGAAAAGATGAAAGAAATTAGGTTCTATAAGTCTGTGGGAAGCCCCATAGCTAAGCTAGTCCCTCTGACACTCAATGCAAGACCAAGTGCCCTCATCAAAATTAGATGTCACATTTCCATAAGATATTCTAGAGTTCTAAAGCCCTGTTTATATAAATAATATATCACTACATCTCAGTTAATTATATCTCCCCCAAAACCCACAGAAAATGCACTTGGCACTGTGCAGAAAGAAAATGTTCATATTAGATCTAGAAGATCACCCTTCTTTACTAGTAGAAGATAAACACAAATATCATCACCATTAGAGTTTTGCCAATCAAGCGCTTAAGTGTCACTATGCAAGCAGGATAAAATGCTACAAAGTCTCCCACCCTATTTCCATAATACATCTAAATGCACAGTGTGAAACAAGAAATGACATTAAGTGTGCTTACTAATAACAGCAAAGAAAAACAACGATTTAATTTAAACAAGCTAAACCAAACATTTGCTTCACTTAAAGCTTGGAATATGTCATTTCATTAAATCATGTTTTCATTTCAGAAGATGACTGTCAGACCCAAACTATTTTATTATAATTGAAGGAGGATATAAAGACAATACATTTTTAGGCAAAGTAACTCAAAATGTATTCTCATTTTAAAAAATTGTAATGAACTTATGAATCTGTATGCCTAAAACAGAAAGCAAATTTGTACAGATTTGTTTCATATGCTTTCCATGGTCCCATATCCATACAACTGTCTTTCTATCCATCAGTCTATCAGTTATACATTATGAGAGCTCTGCCCACTGGTGAGTATTAAAATCTCCTTAGCCTTGTACACAGTGACGTTGTTTATATTTCTGGGACTTTCTATGGCCTAGATTTCAAGCTCAAACTCAACCTCCTCTTCTGAAAGATGGCAAACAATTGACATAGCAGGTTTTAATCAACAAACTCTGCCTATAGGAGAAAGTATAAGAATAAAATAATAACAGTTTCTTTAAACCATGTAAGCATGTTTGGAAATAATTCTAGTATTAATTTTTTCCTAGCATTAAAATAATTTATGCTTATTATTATATTTTTGCTATAAATTTTATGCTATAAATTATGTTATAGCATATATAATAATTTTATGCTATAAATTATTATAAAAATAATTTATAGAAAAGTTAAAAAACACAGATAGGCAAAATTTTAAAAATTATCCATAATCTATAGTCAGTTTTTATATTTTGGGGATACATTTTTAAATACTGGTATAATTTTTTAAAATAGGAATTTAATTAAACACCCATCTGCAGCTTGTGTTTTGTATACATAATAATATACCAAATGTTCATTTCTTTTCATTGCATATTTTCTATATTATTATTTTAAATACTACTTTTTAATTGTATGGATATAGACTAATACATTTGACCAGTTTCTTGTCGCTAAACATAGTTTCAAGACTTTTTCTATTTTAAATAATAGGTAGATAAATATATTGATATATTTACAAACAAGCATAATCACTTCCTAAAGATAAATTCCTAAGAGTAAAATTGCTGGCTCAGAGGATATGCAACATTTTAAGACACTTGATGAAACTGACAAATTTCTCTGCTAAAAAAAGTAGTTCCCATCCACTTCCCAAAAGAAAAGTGAGAGGGTGTCCTTTTTCCTGCTGGTGTGATCTTTACCTAATCTTGTCTTATTTGATAGATGAAAAATGCATCTAATCATTTTAATTTGCATATATTTGATTAGAAGAGAAATTTAACAGTTTTCAATGGGCCATTTATGTCTTATGAAATGCCTTCTTATGTTTTGTTTTGCCCCATTTTTAAAATTTACATGTTTATCTTTTTTCTTATTGATTTGACAAAGTTCTTAATATATTAAGGATACACTCACTCATATATATGGCAAGTTTGTTATCTTTTATTTTTCAAGCCTTCAAACTTTAAGACTCATAAATCCCTTTTCTTATCCTTTGTCTCCTAGAAATTTCTTCATTTTTTTTGGTTTTTGCTACCCAAATATTTTTACAGTGGAAATCACTGTCATAATATAGGCTGTAGCTAGAAGCCAAACATGGTTTTCAATCATATTTCTGCCACTTACTCCCTGTGTAATTTCAGGAAGTAATTCAGGATCCCAGAGCTTCAGTTTCCTTATCTGTGCTAGATAATCTCTAATATACTTTCATGTTCTAAAATTCAGTGCTTCTATGAATTGGCAAATATGGAAGTTTTCATTTGATGTGCATTTATGTTTACAGGAACATTTATTTTAAGCTTTAATAAAAACATAAAATGTAATGTAATGGAGAAAAGAGCTTGCTAAAGTAATTGATTTGTTAAAAGAATAAGCTTTCTGTCCAGCGAGAAAATACATGTCTCAAATGAATGTTCCTTTAAAAGGTAGATTTTCCAGAAGACTGTATTATATTATATTCCAGAAGATTGTATTATAACAACCACAGTGTGTTAGTGTTCCTAAAAAGTTCCCTGAAATTTACATAATCCTCCCTCATTTTTTTAGATGACAACACCGAGGTCAGAAAGGGAAGGTGACTTAATAAGGAGTCAGATGAAGAGTAAAACAGGGACCCAAACCTCCTCACTTCTGAGGGGAAGTTTTTCTGCTACAGTACCTCTTTACCCTGAGATCCCAACTATAAACAGTTTGACTTCTAAAAGTTAGTAAATAAGGTATTATTGTTTGCCAATGTCATAATGTCCTGGATAACATGATGTGTCATATTATTCTTGGAAGGAACTTTCATGAGGGGAATGCCCAAGAAGCAATGTAGCTCAGCCTTTAGGAGCCAGGGCTATTGAACTGCTGCCCTGCTTCATTCAGTCTGACCCTATCCCTACTGTCTCTGTGATGTGGGCAAATTACTGGACCTCTCTCACTTCAGCTTTTCTATCCTCAAATAGAGGATATCCTCATAAGCATGTTGTGAAGATTAAATGCATTAATCCATGATGAGTGTCTGGCCCAGAGCCTAGACCACTGATAGTGCTCAGTAACTGTTAGCAGTTGGTAATACATTGACCTAGATATTATAATACTCCATAATATACAGAGTGGAAGTCAATATTCCCATCTAGCCCTCCTTTCCCATCCTCATTATTACCAGAAGTAAAAAAGAATTATTTGAATAACCAAAAAGTATTTTTAAATGATTTTTACTGAGCTTCTGTGGTATGCTCAACACAATCCTTAACTGTATAGGAATAGAAAATGAAAGGAACAGTCCATGTCCCAGTGTTTTGCCTTGAGAGGCATCCCTGACCCACCTCTCCCACCTCGGCCATGTTTAACCAGTCCGTCCTGGGTACTCCCTCCATTCAGTATGAGATCAGTCAAAAAATAAAACCATAAGTCAATATCCTTCCTAAATAAGACCAACAATCAATTAGAAAAGAGAAGAAAGAAGGTTTCTATTCATATTAGTGAACCAGATGCCCAAAGACACAGTAATAGATTTATAAAGAATTATGTAAGGTCTATAAAAAGAAAATAAACTTTAAAATTTTATTAAGGGATACAGAAGTTGACTTGCAAAAGAGGGATACTGTGTTCACATGAAAGTGTTAGCACTCTCAAAACTATTTATAAATCTAATGCGATACCAATTAAAATGTATATTTGAAATTTGATACAACTATTAGAAACACCTAGAAAAATCAATTAAAAACAAAAATAAAACAATTTTTAAAGGAAAAAGAGAGAAAAATTAAAATTGAAAATAAGCTGAGCTAAAAATATGTATAACCTGATATTAAAAACACAGCATAAAGCTACAAAAACTAAAATGCTGACTTAGGTATACATAATTTTTTCATATAATAAAAGACATTTTAAATTGGCAATAAAATTAGGATTATTTAATAAGTAGTTCTGGTACATTTGATCAACAATTTGAGAAAAAAATAATGACATTAGACACCTACCTCACACCATAAAGCAAGGTAAGCCACAACTAAACAATTAATTCTTTAAAATTAAACTACAAAATCGTGTAGAAATTAAAATAGTCTACCAGTGAGGACTGACTTTCAAATTATAAAAGCAAGGAAAGAAGCAGGATGATAAAGATTTTAAGGGTTTGACATAAATCAAAAATGTCTGACAATTCAGGAACACCATTAAAGAAAATTAAGAGGCAAATTATAAACTTAGGAAATAAGTGACCATCTTTTAAGCCATAAAAATAAAAAAGACAAAGATGAATACACAAATAGAAAAATGAGCAAAGGACATCAATTTGCAATTCACAGAAGAAATAAAATGCATAATATGCATACAAAAATGTTTAATATATTAGCAATAAAAATAATGTAAGTTAAAACAAAAATGGGCTGTCACTTGTTTACCTACCAAATTAACAAAGTCAAAAACTATATTAGTGAAGACAATCTGGTAGGGCTAATAGCACTTATCTATACTGTGGAATATAAATGGTTACACACTTTTTTGAGGAAAAATTAGGTTTAACAGCTGAGGTTTAAGAAGAACCTTAAAATGATAGAATCCATTTTCTTTAGCCATTCCAAATACTGTAAGAAAAATAATAAATATACTCACAAAAATATATATACACGATAATCACAACACTGTGTTTAAACAATATTAAACATTAGATAACTATAGTACATAAAAGATACAATGCAAGAAATCATTAAAAATTATGGTTTGAATATTTAAGGTTGAATAATATATTATTACTATTTGAAAAAGAATGTTGGCAAATAGTAACTACGCTGTTATCCTAACTTTATAAAAAGAAAAATATTTATATTACAGAGAAAGGGTAAGAGAGAGAGAAAAAAAGAGAGGGAAACACACAGGCAGAAATTGGAGGAGTTCAAATCAAAATGTTAACTATGGTTTATCTCTAGGTAATAGGATTATGGATGGTTTTATTTCATTTTTAAGATTTTTCTACATTCCAACTTTTCTGTAATGAAAATGTATTGCTTCTGAAATCATGGAAAGCAATCATGTTTTGAAAGATATATAGGAAGAACCTACAAAATAGTGAATGGGGAAAAAACTAAGTTCTTTATTGCTGTTGTTATTCTTATTGTTTAGATTTCATATAAGCAGAAATTGATTTTGACCAGGAATCTGGTTTATCAGAGAGACACATTCGCTCAAGAAAGGCACCCTGCAGCCTGTAAACATGGACACATACACAAAGAAAAGCAATTTTGCCAAACAATTATGTTTTAGGGAAACCTTCCCAGGCCTGACAATTTCTCCAGCTCCATCTGTTTTTGACTGATGGAGACTGTGGCAGGATGCTCTTGAAAGTGACAGAAAAGACTGAAAGAAAAGCTGATGGTTTTTTCCCTTCACTGTATGGGACTCAGGAAGGTTTTCCTAGCACCATCTGCTGCTTCTAAGCTAACACTGAGGATGCAGTACTGAGTGCATCCCTCTGTGTTCCCTGAGGAGGGCTCCTGCCCTGAAGTCTTCAAGGCTCTTGAAGAAAGCTCAAATTGCACTGTAAGAGTGCAATTAAGTTCAAAATGGGTCATCCTGAGTTCACGTCCTCTGCAGGGACATGGATGAAGCTGTAAACCATCATTCTCAGCAAACTAACACAAGAACAGAAAACCAAACACTGCATGTTCTCACTTATAAGTGAGAGTTGAACAATGAAAACACATGGACACAGGGAGGGGAACATCACACACTGGGGCCTATCGCGGGGTGGGGGGCTAGGGGAGGGATAGCATTAAGAGAAATACCTAATGGAGATGACGGGTTGATGGGTGCAACAAACTACCATGGCACATGTATACCTATGTAACAAACCTGCACGTTCTGTACATGTATCCCAGAACTTAAAGTATAATAATAAAAAAAATGGGTCATCCTAACACAGACCAGTTCCAGCTTTACCCACTGTTCAGGTTGGGACGGGAGCCCTCCTGCACATGGACTCCAGACAGCTGACATTCCGCTTCAGTGGGTGGTCTAATATCAAACACAGAGTGTCTATCTCCCTTCAAGCTGCCTGGTGTCTCTGCCACAATAAGCCTCAGTGACCCAAACTCTCTTCCCTTATCTACAAATCCCCCACCTGATTTGGTCCTGCCTACCATTCCAACTTCATCTTTTATCTCCATCTCCCACTCCCTCAACTCACCCACAGACACTGGACTCCTTTTTTCTTCAAACAGGCCAAGCTCATACCTGTCTTGGGGCCTTTGCATCCGTATCCCCTCTGCAGTGGATTGCTCTACTGCAAGGTTTGATGTGGGGGCTTCTCCTCACTCAGACCTCAGCGACCTCCTCAGTGACCAAACTAAATGCACCAGTCCTCTCGCCCACTCACTCTCCAGAGTCCCAAATATAACCCACTTTATTTCCTTCACAGCACAGCTGGAGATTTCCTTCCTCGCTATTTCTTCATACCTGGAACTGTAGCTGGCCTATAGAAGACTACTCGATAAATGTTTATGGATTGACTCACTACATTCATAAATTATTGGCTATACTCCCAACATATATGAAGAATCTTACCATTCTTACCACCTCTGCTGCTACCATGTGGTCCAAGATACTATCATCTCTTCTTGGATTTTTCTAGGAGCCTCCTAAGTGATCTGCCTGCATCCCCCCTTGCCACACTGATCCTGTTTAAATGTAAGTGAGATCATGTGACTGTCCAGTTCAGACTCTTCTGTGGTCCCAACTTCACCCAAAGCAAAAGCAAAAGGTCTTCCAATGACGTACAAGGCCTTGGAGATCCTGCCTACCCTAATCTCTACTTCACATCCCACTTTCCCCCATCTCACCACACTCCAGCCATAACGGTCTCCTGGTTGTTCATTCCTGTCTTGGGGCATTTGTACTGGCTATTTCTTCAGCCTGAAACACTCTTCTCCAGATACCTACATAGCTCACTCACTCTATGCAGGTCTGTTTTTGGCTACCTTCTCAGTGAGGAACACCCTATTAAAAATTGTACGCTTCCCACTACCGGCATTTCCCATCTCCCTGACTCTGCTATATTTTTCTCATCCACACTTGTCATCTTCTAATATACTATACAATGTGCTTATCTATTATGTTTATTTTCTATTTACTCTTGCTGGGATGTAAGCCCCATAAAAGCAGGGATTTTTCTCAGTTTTTTGTCACTGTTACAGCCCCCTCCCTGGCCCCTAGAGCAATGCCTGATGCATTGTAGGTTCTCAATTTTTGTTGAATGAATGAAAGAATGTGCCAGGAGAAGAGAGAAAACAAGTATTTATTTTGGCAGCACTGGTGCTAGACATGTGGTGAAGATCATTTCCTTATCCCCCACCACTCCTAGCCCTGGAATCTACAAATGAAAAGTGTCATGTCCCATAGATGGGAGGCCATAGTTACACGGATGCTAATAACAATCCAACCACTGGATTTCTTTTTTTATTATTATTATTTTTCTCAGTTTTCTCAGGTTTTATTACTTTTCTCATAGGTTTTTGGGGAACAGGTGGTGTTTAGTTACATTAATAAGTTCTTTAGTGGTAGTTTCTGAGATTTTGGTGCACATATCACCCGAGCAGTGTACACTGTACCCAATGTATAGTCTTTTATCCCTCAGCCCCCCCCAACCATTTCTCCTGAGTTCCAAAAGTCCATTGTATACTTCTTATGCCTTTGTGTCCTCATAGCTTAGCTCCCATTTACAAGTGAGAACATACAATGTTTGGTTTTCCATTCCTGAGTTACTTCGCTTAAGAATAATGGTCTCCAACTCCATCCAGGTTGCTGTGAATGCTATTATTTCATTCCTTTTTATGGCTGAGTAGTATTCCATGGTATATGTATGCCACATTTTCTTTATCTACTAGTTGATTGAGGGGAAATTGGGCTGGTTCCATATTTTGTAATTGTGAATTGGGTTGCTATGAATATGTACGTCAAGTATCTTTTTTGTACGAGGACTTTCTTTCCTCTGAGTAGACAACCACCAGATTTCGAGTATTGGGTGCAGAGTCCAGGAAGTGAGAAAGGTGTCTATATGAGGCTCCTGACCCTGGGATCCGTTTCCATTGGAAAGTCATCAACCTCAGCAGCTAGGACAACCTTAGGGAGCCAGTAAGGTAGTGAGGAATTGTAAGAAGTAGCCCTCCTGAACCCCAGATCTATAGAGACACAGCCACTTGGCTATCTAGAATAGATCTTAGAATTACGGAGTATCAGAATCAGGTGAAATCTTTGTGGTCCTAGAGTCTAACCTCCTTACTATACAGATGAGAAAACTAAGTCCCAGAGAGTTTAGGAGGCTATGAGGTGACCCTGGTATTTCTTCAACCTAGTTAAAGAAGAAGACAGACATTAACAGAGAAAACATTTTAAAAAATCATTTATCTTTAGAAGCAGTTCTTACTGACCCTGAACCAAGCCTTGTAGGCTGATCCAGGATATGAGTCTGAATATTTATGTGTCATAGAAGATTTAGAAATAATTTCTCTTCTCTGAGTCAGATAACACTGTATATTTTAATTCTTCCAGTCATTTCAGAGCCTGTGCTATCTAACATTCATATGACACCTTATTAAATCAACTTCCTTCAAAAAAAAGCCAATTTAAAATAGATTGTCTCAAAAATTACATTTATATAATTTATGAGTTTTAAGTAATCTCTATTCAGATTGTCACTTCCAGGAATCTGATTAAAATTATTAGTTTACTGAAGAAAGATTGAAGCTGTTAAAAAAAAAAAAGGGGGGGGGCTGGCTTTGCAAGTTTTCTTTTTTCAGTTTCTTCACATACCCCTAATATCACAAGGATAAATAAAACCATACATATTATCTCATGTGCTAAGAAGGAGTGGGGCAAGCCAAGTTAATAATACTGCTGACAAAGGCAGATAATTATATCTTATATTTTTTATTCATCGCTTCTGAAAGCATTTAAGATGTAGCATTAGCCATCACCAGTGATTGACATCTACATCTGCGTTTGCTTGTGGCATCAGTTGTCAAACTAACGTTTGATTAACATATATATGTTTTCCAATTTAACTTTTAAAGCACTAAATTCAGGCCTGCAATAGGGAGTTGCCGCAAATTAATGGCATGAATTAATTAACCTGAAGTCAGGAGTTCAGGACCAGACTGACCAATATGGTGAAACACCGTCTCTACTAAAAATACAAAAATTAGCCAGGAGTGGTGGCATGCACCTGTAGTCCCAGCTACTCAGAAGGCTGAGACAGGAGAATCGCTTGAACCCGGGAGATGGAGGTTGCAGGGAGCCGAGATGATGCCACAGCACTCCAGCCTGGGTGACAGAGACTTCATCTCAAAAAAAAAAAGTTATTGAGTCAATATCTCACTCTGAGGCAGCAGACTCTAAAGATACACCCTATGGCAGTGGCCCTGGTTAGCAAAGAAGGTGTTTATGTGTAGTTCCACACATTTAATCAAATGCAATCTACCTCTCATCTTGGGGGGAATTTGCTCTATGTTCCTTAATGACAGACCTTACAAGTCACTAAAGTTTCTGGCATCATCTAGAAGCCAAATCAACTAAAGTTGGCTAAAAGAGATGGAATTTCTTTGGGAGAGAGAAAAATTTGAAAACTCTTACAATGGGGTGGCTGCTCAGGAGAAGTTTCAAAAAATCAAAAGCACGTTGAAAAGGGTAACAGTAAAGCTTCCTTTAATAACTGCAGGGGCTTTATGGCCTAGCTCCCTTATAAAGGCCTGAAACATTTATTCCTTCGGATTCTGGAAGTGTGGGTAACTGGCAGCTTTCAGCTGAGTCTCTTTCTGGGAATTTCCCTTAGGGGAGAAGAGCTGCCTTTGTCAGAATAGGATTCCCAGAATTATGTCTCCTTCCTAGGGGGCACATCCAATGACTAGCATCTGCCAGGTTGATGTGATCCATTTATGTCAATGCAGGACAACTCAGCTGAGCCATCCCAGCATCAGAGCTTCCCGTGGAACCGGCTAAGGCTTTTATTGTGACTGCATGGCAGTTCAACTTCTCCATTTTCCTGCTCTATTTCTTCCATTTTTTTTTTTTTACAGATATCGATCTTGAGAAGATCCCCCAATAAATTCCTGCATGCTAGTCTCCAAGTCAGAGTGTGCTTTCTGGGGAAGCACATCTTAGAGACTCTCAGCAGCACTGAACTCTGTCTTGCCAGCTGGAACAATAAAGGGCAGCAAGCATGGAGGGAAGCCATGGCATAACAGGACAATGCCAACAGAGGAAAATCAGAGAAGCCAGTGGAGGCATGGACATTCCATGTGCATGGAAGGGAAGGGAGGGAAGTGAGAACCTAAGAATCCTAAAGTAGTTGGTAAACAGTGCTAAACATGCTTGTGGCTGTCTCCCTGTGGTTTGCATAGCCCCCGGAAAGCAAGAATCATCTTTGTTTACAACACGAAAAAGGTCAAGACTAAGTCACAGGTGCCAGAAAATTAAAAGGAACCCAGCAGGTTAAAAACTCCTCTCCTGTAAATTATCTTGGGAAGGATGGCCATTTGCATGATATTGATTCTTCCTACCCATGAGCATGGAATATTCTTCCATTTGTTTGTATCCTCTTTTATTTCCTTGAGCAGTGGTTTGTAGTTCTCCTTGAAGAGGTCTTTCACATCCCTTGTAAGTTGGATTCCTAGGTATTTTATTCTCTTTGAAGCAATTGTGAATGGGAGTTCACTCATGATTTGGCTCTCTGTTTGTCTGTTATTGATGTATAAGAATGCTTGTGATTTTTGCACATTGATTTTGTATCCTGAGACTTTGCTGAAGTTGCTTATCAGCTTAAGGAGATTTTGGGCTGAGACAATGGGGTTTTCTAGATATACTATCATGTCATCTGCAAACAGGGACAATTTGACTTCCTCTTTTCCTAATTGAATACCCTTGATTTCCTTCTCCTGCCTAATTGCCCCGGCCAGAACTTCCAACACTATGTTGAACAGAAGTGGTGAGAGAGGGCATCCCTGTCTTGTGCCAGTTTTCAAAGGGAATGCTTCCAGTTTTTGCCCATTCAGTATGATATTGGCTGTGGGTTTGTCATAAATAGCTCTTATTATTTTGAGATACGTCCCATCAATTCCTAATTTATTGAGAGTTTTTAGCATGAAGGGTTGTTGAATTTTGTCAAAGGCCTTTTCTGCATCTATTGAGATAATCATGTGGTTTTTGTCTTTGGTTCTGTTTATATGCTGGATTACATTTATTGATTTGCGTATATTGAACCAGCCTTGCATTCCAGGGATGAAGCCCACTTGATCATGGTGGATAAGCTTTTTGATGTGCTGCTGGATTCTGTTTGCCAGTATTTTATTGAGGATTTTTGCATCAATGTTCATCAAGGATATTGGTCTAAAATTCTCTTTTTTTGTTGTGTCTCTGCCAGGCTTTGGTATCAGGATGATGCTGGCCTCATGAAAAAATGCTCACCATCACTGGCCATCAGAGAAATGCAAATCAAAACCACAATGAGATACCATCTCACACCAGTTAGAATGGCAATCATTAAAAAGTCAGGAAACAACAGGTGCTGGAGAGGATGTGGAGAAATAGGAACACTTTTACACTGTTGGTGGGACTGTAAACTTGTTCAACCCTTGTGGAAGTCAGTGTGGCGATTCCTCAGGGATCTAGAACTAGAAATTCCATTCGACCCAGCCATCCCATTACTGGGTATATACCCAAAGGACTATAAATCATGCTGCTATAAAGACACATGCACACGTATGTTTATTGCGGCATTATTCACAATAGCAAAGACTTGGAACCAACCCAAATGTCCAACAATGATAGACTGGATTAAGAAAATGTGGCATATATACACCATGGAATACTATGCAGCCATAAAAAATGATGAGTTCACGTCCTTTGTAGGGACATGGATGAAATTGGAAATCATCATTCTCAGTAAACTATCGCAAGAACAAAAAACCAAACACCGCATATTCTCACTCATAGGTGGGAATTGAACAATGAGAACACATGGACACAGGAAGGGGAACATCACACTCTGGGGACTGTTGTGGGGTGGGGGGAGGGGGGAGGGATAGCATTGGGAGATATACCTAATGCTAGATGACGAGTTGGTGGGTGCAGCGCACCAGCATGGCACATGTATACATATGTAACTTACCTGCACATTGCGCACATGTACCATAAAACCTAAAGTATAATAATAATAATAATAATAATAATAATAAAAGAAAAAAAAAACAAAAACAAAAAAAAAACTCCTCTCCTGTAAGAGGGAGGATGAGAAGCAAGGGAACATGGTTACGTTATCCAAGAGAGGATTGTAAAAGGAAAGAAGACATCAACAGAGTGAAGGAAGCAAAGAGACAGATCATCATAATTAGGAATACAAATGAGGATTTCACAAAAGACCCAAAGGTATGAAAAACACTTTCACTTTTTTAAATGAATATGAAAATTCTGAGGAAACAGACAACTTTCTAGGAAACACGACCATAGATTGACCCAGAAGTATAAAACGTGAGGAGATCAAAAAGTGTACAATAAATGAAAAGACATCTAGCAATTATTTTCAAAAAAAGCTCCAGATCTCTTTTCACCAGAAAGTTGTTTCAAACTTCAAAATTACCAATAGCTCCTATACTCTATTAGTATCCTGAGTTAAGGAAAAAAAAAAAGGATATTTCCTAATAAGTCATAACTGGGTCTACTCTAGGGTAGGTAAAAGAGTCAGAAACAGAACACAGACAGTAGTACCCAACTGTACAAGAAATGCCTCATAGGGCAATTCAGTGTGGAACTGCCATCAGCATAAGGGTATAAAGGCAAAAGACCTCAGCTCTGGGCCTCCCTGACTTGAAGCATTCACCTTCTACGTGATGCACTGGTTACCTAGTTTTTGGCACACTTCTCTGAAGAATTAGAGACGCTGGGGAGCAGTGTCCATTCACTCACATCCTCAGCTGCTGTACACCCTTTAGACTGCATGTTAGCTGTTTCACTAGACAAACCAAGTAGAAGTAACATTAAACTAATTGTGAGTTATCATTCTTGAACCTAAACTAGCCCTCTGAAATCTGGCTAAACTTTTCCTGGCCCATTTTATATGTTAGCATAAACTTGGTACTAAAACCTAATACAATAACACAAAAGAATCAGAAAGATAGCTCCAAGATAAAAGCCAGTGCTGGTATAAAATACTAGGAAATAGTATTTAAGAAATTTAGAAATTCTAGAAATTTTACATCTGAAATGTTAAATAAATTGTATACTACTACTAACTGAGTAGGCATTTGTTCAGTAATGCAAAATGGCTTGACATTAGAAAAGCTATTAGCATATTACATGACATCAAGAAGTCATTTATTAATAGCCATTAGGTTCATCTAATACATGCCTAAAATAAATGTGGTAAAATTTGACACCAATTATTATAAAATTGTATTATAAAAAAGTATTTCCATTAAATTATAAACAACAAAAAAAAACGGGGGGGGATGCATACTATCATTTCTTCAAACATTAGCTACCATCAGAAAGTTCTGGCTGACAAACATATATAGCAACTGAAAAGAAAAGGATATAACTGGTAACTTTTGCAGAAAGGATATAACTTTTGCAGAAAGTAGGTGGTTTGTTTTGTTTTATCTAGACTTCCCAAGAGCAACATTTCTCATACTTAAATTCACAGAAGCCTAAAAGTTCATGGGTATATTATCAGGGATCCTCCAGTCTCCAACAGTGATTCTATACTTGTATCTTTATTCCTCTGATCATCTGAAAAACAAATATAAGCTTTTAACAAATCTACAGTAAATAGCCCAGGTGCTGGGGCTCACGCCTGTAATCCCAACACTTTGAGGGGCCAAGGTGAGAGTATCACTTGAGCCCAAGTATTCAAGACCAGCCTGGGCAACAGAAGGAAACCCCATCTCCACAAAAAAAAAAAAAAAAAGTTTAAAAATTAGCCAGGCATGGCGGTACATGGCTATACTCCCAGCTGCTTGGGAGGCTGAGGTGGGAGAATCCCTTGAGCCTGGGAAGTCAAAGCTGTAGTGAGCTGTATTCACACCACACCACTGCACTCCAGCCTAGGTGACAGAGTGAGACCCTGCCTCTAAATAAATAAATAAATAAATAAATAAATAAATAAATAATTGAGTAAATAAATGGGCAAAGCTGCATTTGGCCTGCAGGCCAAGAATAATTATAGTTGTGAATGTCACTTGATTGGGACACAATTGCTCCTAAGTATTACTGTTTTAATCACTGAATATTGATAAGAAAAGAACAAAATCGGACATAACATAAATTTTTCATTTTCATCAAGTGATGATATAAACGAAGGTCTTGCAGTGATGGGAAAAGAGGAAACCAGGGAGAGAATTGAGTCTGCACAGAACACATTATAGTTGAGGCATGCTAAACCCAATCTATGCTGAAACAGTCAGTACACAGCCATATCAAAAGCACTGGTTTGAATTCAGCCAAATCATGGTAGTAAGAACATATATGATAAGTGCTGTTAACTTGATGTTGATTAGTTTTGTGGTTTATAATTAAAAGCCACCAGAATAAGAAGTGTACTCTTAGTTATAAGTTTTACATTTTAGAAATATTCTTATTATCTCAAAAATAATTTAAATTGTCAGGTTGCTCAAAACATTTTTTTCTCTTTAAAAATTGGTCTATACCTTACAGAGACTTAAAAACACTGCCTTAGAGAATCAATTAAAATGCCATTAATACTCACAAAAGAGTTCAGCAATAAAGACAGATATAAATATACAGAAATCAATAGCATCCTTAAATGCCTGCAATAAAATGGTACAAAATATAATGGAAAAAGATAATCACCATATTAGCAGCACAACAAACGATAACCAGAAATAACATTAACAAGAAATATTCAGAGAGGACATATGTGTGTGTTGGGGGGATTATAAAACTTTACCTAGAAACTCAAGAGTACTTGAATACGTGGAAAGGCATTTATGACTAAACTAAAGAATGTTTAAAAGGCAGTTATTCTGAAATTTAATTATATGTTTAATTTCATGTCAATTAAAGCCCATATAGGATTATTACTGAAATGTGGCTATGTTAGTCTGGAAGAATTCAATGGTGAAAATAGCCAACAAAATTTAGCAAAGGTAAGAAATGAGGAGGTGGCCAGGAACAGAAAATTCTAAAATAAAATTAACGTAAATTAATTAAGTACATTAAACAGGTATCTTTCTAGCAGAGCTTCTTGGAGCTTTCTATATGCTAATATAAACTATTATGCTAATATACATTGTGAGGAAGAAGGTGATAGAATAGTATGCAGTGTTTACCAAGTGTATTTGAACATGAAACTCTTTTCTATAAAACATTTCCTATATATATAATTTCTATATGCCACAGAACAATTTGAAAAACACTCAAAACACTACTATGAAAAAGTCTCCCTGGACTCTCAGTTTCTTGACCTTGTCACCTTCAAACCACTTCAGACATTCACAACTTTATTCACACCCTCGCCTCATCATCATCAGAAACTGTGCTAGCTCCAACCATCTCACCTTAAAACATTTTACAATTCAAAATACTATCTCTTAGGCTCTCAACTCACTGTCATTGATTAGCCTCTGCCACATTTCTCACTCATAGAGGATACCAATCCATTAATCTATTTACTTTCTCACTATTCATCAGCCTGCCCTCCTGCCTTTACTTGCCCTGGATAATCTTTCTTTTTAATCATTTCCCTAAGCTCAACTCCCTTGGCCATCTGTTTTCCGATATACTTGTCCAGGCTAAACTCTAAACTTTTTTGAACTCAACTTTCTACTTTTCTGTGCTTTCACACAACTAACTGAAGCAAGTTCACACAACCAGCTGTGTAGAGTGTCAGATGGACATTACTACACATTCCTTTTAGCCCCTCTTCCCCATCTCTGAGACTAGTCAAACATTCTCTTACCTTCAGAGGCCCACATATGTATACTTCACAGCTCTCATCTGATAATCCCACTTCACAGAGAAATCAAACTGTCTAATATAGAAACACTCTCATCCTCCAACTAACAAATCAACACTCCTACCTGCATCCATCTTTTACTTCTTGTTAAGAAAAAAAGGCATGTCCATTCCCCTATCAGTGGGCAGTTTCCCCACTTGACCCCTAGATGTTAAGCCACTTGCTCCTAAAAGGTCCCCTCCTTCCTACTTCAAACATGTCTATTGGATCTTTCCCATTCACATATATACATGCTCTGGTATCGCTCATCTTAAAACATCAACATGCATACACATAACCAAACAACAGCAAAAACAAATTTCCATTTGTCCCCTGATCTGCCCTTTCTGATCCATTTTTCTGCTACCATGCCAAACTTCTCAAATGAGTTGCTTAACATGCTTTCTCCACATTCTTACTTTTAATTCACTCTTCCTTTCTGGCAGCTTTCTGCCCCCACCACTCCTATGAAAACTGCTTCAACAAGGTCACCAACAGACCTCTTGACAAATAAAATACAATAGATATCTTTCTGATCTTCTAATGTATCTCAGCAGCATTTGACAGAATTAACTCCTTCTTAAAACCGCTTCCTGCTGCTGCTTTCTTGCTAACGGCACCTTCTATCACCCTGGGCACAATGTATCCATCCTCTTTGTTGGCTTCTCCATCTGCACCCAAACTCTAAACTTCAAGCATCCTCAGGATTTGATCTGAGCCCTATCATTCTCTCTGCCAATCTCAAGCATTTTTATGGTTTCAAATGTCATTTATATCCTGATAACTCCCAGGTTATATCTCCAGTAACAGATATCTTTGAACTTAAGACTTATGTGTCCAACCTCCTACTGCTTATCTCCACTTACATATTTCACAGATATCTGAAAAAGAACATGGTCCAAATAGAAATCTTGCATTTTCCCTTCCCAAAGTGACTCCATTATCTGCAGTTACTAAAGCCAGAAACCCTGGAGTGATCCCTGACTCCCCCCTCTGCTTTACCCTACTATATTCAATTCAGAAACGAGTATCACGCATTTAACTTCAATAAATATATCTCAAACTCATTCACTTTCCCTTATCTTCACAGCAACCACCCAATCTCCATCCTCTCTCACTGGAGAAGCCTCCCTGGCATTCCTGCTTTCGCTATTGCCTCCTCCAATAGATTCACCAAAAACCAGTCGTTGGATCACATAAAAATCTAAATCACATGTTACATCTCTGCTCAGAATCCTTTAGTAGTAAACCCTTACACTTAGAAAAATTGAATATTCCTTAACATAGCCCATGGACCTTTCATAATGTGAACCCCTACATGGACATCATGGTGGAGGCACATCATGACCTGCCTCTGTCTCCCTTTCTCTCTCAGCAAAAGCCATGCTCCTTAGAACACACCATGTTCTTTCTAACCTTAAGGACTTTACATCTGGCATGTATTAAAATCTGTCCATTTGTTTCTTTTCTCATTTAATATCCATCTCCCACCCAGAATATAACTTTCACAAGTTCAGAGCCAGAGCTTTTCAATCTCTTTACTGTTATATCCCCGGCAATGAACACAGATGCCTGGGCCTGGTCATAGTAGGTACACAGTAAATACTTTTAAAGTTAGTGAATGAATACAAGTACTCTCATTGCCCACACCAGCTCTTTCTCCCCAAATGGGACTAGCGAATTTTCTTGCATCCGTCTTCAGTTGTTTTAAAAATAGATTTTTTCATAGCCATGCCCCCTTTTCCACCACTATGAGTTATTAACAGCACCATAAGCAATTTTCAGTGTGCTTATGGCAATTCCAGAAGATGCTTCAATGAACAGATCTGCAATTGCTCTTCATTCTATGTCCTCAATTTATGAAAAGACATGTTGATTCACTAAAAATAAAAAAAAAAGGCATTTCAAATGAAATGAAATCTCACAAAGCATATTCTGTATCATGCAGCTACTGCCATGGTAATAAGCCAAATACTGTAAAATTCAGTTTCAAACAGAGCTGGAACACATGGCTTGGAATTTATGTTGGAAACGCTCTCTGACTTCCCATTTACCTCAGATGTTTTTAGATGTCATCACCTGCAAGTTCTCAGGTCAGTATGGCAAAGGACTGGCTCTCACCACCAAGAGATGACAAGAAGGCAGCTACAGTAAGGAAGCCACTGTCTCCAGAATGGGGTTCCATTTCAGGCACCTGGTGCTGAGACAACTTCTGGCTTCTCTGTCATCTGAGGCCCCAGCTTTTGGCTGGGTGATGTAGGTGATGTACTGTTTGGACTAGCACCGTAATTGACTGTTTCAATGGATACTGCTCCACAGCAATACTGCGCTCCATAATACCTGTGAATATTCATTTTCTTAGCCCCTTGTCCTGTTGCCTCTCAAACCTTATCTTCCCTGTGGGCTGCTGGCTCATGAGCATAGTAGTATGGCCCATAGCAGTATGGCCCACTGCCCTGAAAATGGTTCCATAGGACATTAATAATACATAGATGTTTCCAGGATCTATGAATCCCATACAACAATATATTTTGACAATAGCCTTAACATTTTCATTTAAGCATATTCTGGATTGTTTTGATGAACACTTTGTAACTGAATACTGCCATGCAATTTTTATGCCCATTTTTGTTTTTCGTTTATAATACATTGTGTTAAGAGGTTATATTTTAAGTATTGTTAGCAAATGAGAAAAAAAGTAAAAGTAGACTTGATTCATAAATGATGTGTTCAAGCTGAATGAAGGCAAGATGGTATTTACAGCATGCTTCTCAAAAGAAGACTTAGCGATTGTTCAAATATAGCAAGAAGAGAAACATGAATCACTATGCCACATGTGGCGGTGCACACACCAGCCCCAAAGAACCTGTACCTTAGAATCCATGCTTCATACACATTGCCAGTGCTTATTTCACTTCAGCAAAACACCATCCCTGGTAATGTTAAATCAATGTAATTAATTTGAATTGTATTAGACTGTAGTTTTGTTTACAGTTACCTAGTAAACTTTCTTTGTAGTCGTGTAAGACCCATAATTATTAGCACTATACACCTGATTTTGTTTGTACATATTTAAGGACTATTAGAATAAACATAACTACATCAAGGTCTATGTTTTCTTGTCGCTTTTCTCCTTTTAAAACTTTGTGAATAATGGTCTAGTATAAAAACCTTGAATTTTTGAATCAGACCCATGTGAGCTCAAATCCCGCTTCTGCAAGCGACTAGAACTATGATCTTACAGAGCAACTTACACATTCTCTTGGAATCACATTTTCTCCAGAGTGGTTGTGAGCATCATGAAAGGTGATAAGGTAATACATACTAACCACCTAACCTATAGCTGGTGAGAAATAAAACTCAGTTACCTTTTACCTGACTCTGACTATTTGCTATAAAAAAGTAGCCTAAAAATTTAACTCAATATCCATGGAATGTTCATCCATTAATGCCATGATATTATATTTCTATTAACTATTTTTATTAACAATTAACTATGTTGTGTTAACTCAAAGCGACTGTGCAAGGTAAGGCATTACCTTATTGACGTGGAAAATTAGTTTTAAAGTAGTGGAGAGACTTGCTGAGAGTCATGCAGCGATACATGATTGATAGTGCGGCTTGGACTTTCCACCAAGCCTTCTCAGTCAAGTGCCACTGTTCTCTTCACTGTACTATGTCAAATTATGATCAAAGGAATCATTCTCTAAATTCTTTCAACATAATCGTATATTGTAGCTTGCTTATAGATGTAAGAAAGAGCCTATTTCATAAATAATGTATTAAAGATATTTATAAAATAGGAGAAAGTTGACAAAGGAAAGCTGGAAAGCCACAGCAGGTGACATTGCTTCTAAAGCAAGGACACTGATTACTGACCTTGACAATCTCATATTTTCCTCTGCTCTCCCTTAATCATTCCTCGTACAATGGTATCCTTTTAGAATTTTAAGGTCTATTACGATTCATGCTACAAAGAGGATGTGTAATAGCTTTATAAATTATATTACGTCAGCAAACAGTTATTGTTTTCTAACGATCCAAGATAATATGAGTAATAAGTGGTTTAAACATTTGCCATGAAAATATAGCACAACTGAATTTCTACTGAAATTGGATGAACTGCTCATTCTGGTCTTTTTAATCTAAGATTGGCTATGAGGACCAAAGAAGTCAAAGACAGGCTAATGATACTGATAGAGAAAATCCAGTGTCCAAGCAGACATCAAAAAATCTCTATTAAGAGTAAACCAGCTCCTTCTTTGTGCTCATATCAGGAAGGGTCCAAGCCAGGACTACCAACAAATCCATAACTTAAAGAGCATAAGATGATAGAGGCAGGAATATAGGCACAGGTATAAATATTAGAGAGATACAAGGCTTTGATGCACGATAATACATTTGCATATATCTACTTAATTAACACAGCAATTTCCTCAAAATGTATACAAAGATGAGTAAAAAGATGTTTATCAACTCATACATATAATAGGAAAAAATGTAAAGCAAAGTAAATGTTCAAAGAAGTAGAATATTTATATAATTTATTCTCTTTGTGATAGGATATTGTTCAACCATTCAATTGATGTTTACAAATAATTCTAATGAAATAGTTTTTTCACATGATGCCTAGTATGAAATTTACACACACACACACACTCACACACACACACTGTGTGTGTGTAATAATTTCAACGTGTAAAAAAAATTATATGAGGGCACAAGAAAAAAAAAGCTGGGAAAAAATACCAATATTAGTGATAATTTTAGGCTGGTGAGATTAGGAGGAAATATATTTTTATTTATATTTTATCTGTATTTTCCACCATGTTCGAAATAATCATGTTACTTTTGTATCAGTAAAAAAGTTAAACTATACAATTTCTACAAAGCTATTAAGATTTATTGCATGCATTGCAACAAAATTGAGCTCCTTCAAAAGAGGGCTTTGTAACACCAAAAGCCAAAGAAAGGTGTGGGTTAATAGAATAAGGGCATTAGAGATCTATATCAGCTCCAAAATGACCTCAAACTGCCTTTGGGAATTCCTAACCTCCAATTTTATGCATTTTAGATAAGAATTTTTATCTCTGTTAGTTCCTAAATGGGGACTCAATAAAGGCAAACCTGCCATATTATTGCACCTTTTTGTTTTATACAATGAAAATTGTACCAGTTGGCAATAATAATATTGAAGATGTTTACCAGAAACCTTGGTACGCATCTTCCCCAGAATACTGAATTTCGCTCCATCTAGAAAATCAGTGAGCAGTGGTAACTATTTCTTTAGGGGTCACATATAAAACTTTTCTATGGCAGAGTAAACATAAACTTTAAAAAGAAAAATTCCTGGCCAGGTGTGGTGGCTCACACCTGTAATCCCAGCACTTTGGGAGGCCGAGGCGGGTGGATCACCTGGGTCGGGAGTTTGAGACCAGCCTAGCCAACATGGTGAAACCCCGTCTCTCCTAAAAATACAAAAATTAGCCAGGCACTGTGATGCGTGCTTGTAATCCCATCTACTTGGGAGGCTGAGCCAGGAGAATCGCTTGAACCCAGGAGGCAGAGGTTGCAGTGTGCCAAGATTGCGCCACTGCACTCCAGCCTGGGAGAAAGCAGAGCAAGACTCTGTCTCGGAGAAAAAAAAAGAAAAAGAAAAGAAAAATTTCTGGAGTCATTCATTCGAACTCTTCCCCTTTCCCTTAAACATAGCTCTTTCAAATTCACCTCTGACCTTATATTTATCTTCCACTAGTGTCACTTCAACCTCTTATCACCCCCTTGATCTTTTTGATCCTTCTTCATCCTCTAACCCAGTGTTACTCAAAGTGGTTAGTCTGAATACTTTTTGTTACAGTCCACAGGGTAAGGAGTTCACATCAGAATGTAAGTCAGCACTCACTACTTCCTTCAAAGAGAAAGTCTTGCTGGAAAGAACACAATGCAAACAGACAAATGAACAAAAACATCATCTAAAATAAACAGCATGCTTAGTGACATAGTTGATTTACAGTCTAGAGCAAAGTCTTTTTCTTGTCATAAACTAGTAACACACATTTGCAGGCCAGCATTGGTCCACAGGCCACACTGTTGAGTTGAGCTAATCTACCCCTCCCCACTCTCTCCAAAATTATATCTCAGTGTGTTCAAATCACGATAAATGCAATGGAGAAAATAAAATAGGGCCACAGCACAGAGAGAGTAGTAAGAGACCAGGACGGTCAGGAAAGATTTCTATTGGCAGTGACATTTGAGTTGGTAAGAAAAACTTAGCCAAGCAAATATCAGAAAGTGAGCCAGCAGTGCTAACCCTTCCCTGTTTACCTCAGTCCAAATATAGTTATATACTTCTCTTTCTAGTATAAGTTACCCTTGGCCTTCTTTTTCTGTATCATATAGTTGTTTTTCTTGTGTTAGCATCTAATTTATATATGCATTTTTAAATGGAGAGTCATAGAAAACATATTGACTAGTTATAACCAATGGACTCATCAAACCAAGATTATCTTTCCAAATACAACCAAAAACACATAAAACAACAAAAGCATTTACGATCTATTGCCTCACTGATTGAGTCTCATTATTATCTTCCAGGCCTTTTGTACAGTTGCAATAAGGCAATTTGACCTTCACAACATGGACTCGTGGCTCATATATCAGTAATCCTGTGTGCCCTGATGCAGCTGGGAGAATGGATGCTTGCAGTTCGCTTATAAGCCAGGTATGTTAAACCCTAACTATAAACACATAAACAGCATTCAGTTGCCAATACAAAGTATCATGTTTCATCTATTTTTTTCCTGAATTTAATGGCCCATGAAAGGAACATTTTTACATTCCTGTTCTGTTATTTAACAACAAACGAACACCTCTCTTTATGCCCAGCAAGAAAATCTACCAGTACCTGTCCACAATAAAGAAATTAATCAGTCAAAAAGAACGGAGGACACTTCCATTTCCAGCAATAAGGCAGAATACATGTCCTGAAAACTGCGTATTACAAAACAGTAATATTGGATAAAATATAGCAAAACCTTCTTCAGATGACTCTCTGAGCTCGTAAGAATTTAAGGGAAGTTTGCAGGGGTCAAAAAATGGACGGACGGACTGAAAAGAGAGATATAAGTGGTTGCTGCCCAAATAACTGTTTGGAGCTGTTTACCAATCTCTATAACCAGGTTTCAATGACTGTTTGGGAAAGCAGAGAAGGATTTAGATTTTCTCAAAATGGAAAATTAAATCCTTAAATAAAGCTGGGGCTCTATGCATATGCAATGTATGCATATAAAAAACTATGCATACATTGGGGAACATGTGGACTAAAAATTTATCTGCCCACCAGAAAAGGGAGATGGATAATGAGGAATATGTCTTCCTTGTATATATAAAAATATCCCCTAGAATTGTATAAGCGCAGGCCTATACTGACAGTTTCACGGTCAAATTTATTTATTTGTGTAGCGTGAGATGGCCATTTCCAAAAAATTAACATAGAGTGGCCCAAGGTTAGCAGTTCCCAAATGCACTTAGAAGAAGCCAAAGCAAAGCTCTCTAGACCTGCACTATCCAGTAAGGTGGCTAAATTCACATTTTTAATTAATTAAAATTAAATTAAGTTACAAAATCGGCTTCTCACATTAGCCACATTTCAAGAGCTCAATAATCACATGTGGCTAGTGGCTACTATTAATGAACCCTGAAGATATAAAACATTTTCATCACCGTGGAAATTTCTATTGAACAGTACTGGTACTTGCAGGTACATCCTTAATCCAGGCTTCACAGGATCCCTATGATAATTGCTGCTGAAAATAAGTTCACAATCCAAAATTACTACTAGATGAATAAGAAAAAAAGACACTATGAGTGAAAGTAAGTAGAACATGAGCAAACAGTGAAATAAGACTAATAATAACATTAGATAATAGTATTATCTAATACATGTCATAAAAATAAATGTTTTTCATGTTTTTAAAAATTTAAGATGGACTAAAAATACAACAAAGGAAAAAGATCCTATCAAAGGAAACCAGAAAACAAAATTTTAAACTAACAGAATTTCTAGAAGTGTGTGTGTTTGTGTGTGTGAATGTGTGTGTGTGTGAGACAGAGAGAGAGAGAGATCACTGAAATTACGAATTCAGTGACTAAAGGAAGAATTCATTAACTGGCAGAGAGATCTAAATAAATTTCCAAGAGTGCATCAGAGGAAAATGGAAAGTGTGGAAATCAGGATTGAGAGACAAAGGCAGAATGCAAGTCTAATTGGAGTTCCAAGGAAGAGAAAATAGAGAATATGGGAAAGAGATAATACTTGAAGAACACCATGCTGTTTTGGTTACTGTAGCCCTGTAATGTAGTTTGCAGTCAGTGTGATGCCTCCAGCTTTGTCATTTTTGCTTAGGATTGCCTTGGCTATTTGGCTCTTTTTTGGTTGCATATAAATTTTAAAATAGTTTTCTCTAGCTCTGTGAAGAATGTCATTGGTAGTTTGATAGGAGTAGCACTGAATCTATAAACTGCTTTGGGCAGTATGACCATTTTAATGATATTAATTCTTCCTATTTATGAGCATGAGATGTTTTTCCATTTGTTTATGTCATCTTTGATTTACTCGAGCAGTGTTTTGTAGTTTCCTCGTAGAGATCTTTCACCTCCCTGGTTAGCTGTATTCCTAGGTATTTTATTTTTTGTGTGGCAATTGTGAATAAGACTGCATTCCTGATTTGGCTGTCAGCTTGACTGTTGTTGGTGCATAGTAACATTAATTTTTTTGCACATTTATTTCGTATCCTGAGACTTTGCTGAAGTTGTTTATCAGCTTAAGAAGCTTTTGGGCTGAGACTACAGGGTTTTCTACTTACAAGATCATGTAGTCTGCAAACAAGGATAGTTTGACTTCCTCCCTTCCTATTTGAATGCCCTTTTATATCTTTCTCTTGCGTGATTACTCTGGCCAGGACTTCCAATACTATGTTGAATAGGAGTTGTGAGAGAGGGCATCCCTTGTCTTGTGCCAGTTTTCAAGGGAAATGCTTCCAGCTTTTGCCCATTCAGTCTGATGTTGGCTGTGGGTTTGTCATAGATGGCTCCTATCATTTTGAAGTATGTTCCTTCGATACCCAGTTTATAGAGACTTTTTAACATGAGGGGTGTTGAATTTTATTGAAAGCTTTTTCTGCATCTATTGAGATAATCATGTGTTTTTTGTCTTTGGTTCTGTTTATGTGATAAATCACATTTATTGATTTACATATGTTGAACCAAGCTTGCGTTCTAGGGATAAAGCCTACTTGATCGTGGTGAATAAGTTTTCTGATGTGCTGCTGGATTCATTTGCCAGTTTTATTTTTTTTTTTAGGATTTTTGCATCAACGTTCATCAAGGATATTGGCCTGAAGTTGTTTTTTGTTGTTGTTGTATCTCTACCAGGTTTTGGTATTAGGATGATGCTGGCCTCATAGCATGTTAGAGAAGAGTCCTTCCTCCTCAATTTTTGGAATAGTTTCAGTGGGAATAGTACCAGCTCTTCTTTGTCCATCTGGTAGAATTTAGCTGTGAATCTGTCTGATCCTTGGCTTGTTTCTGGTTGGTAGGCTATTTATTACTGACTCAATTTCAGAGTTCATGATTAATCTATTCAGGGATTCAATTTCTTCCTGGGTCAGTCTTGGGAGGGTGTATGTGTCCAGGAATGTATCCAGTTCTTCTAGATTTTCCAGTTTATATACATAGACTCCTCTAATGGTTGTTTGTATTTCTGTGGGGTCAGTGGTATTATCCCCCTTTTTACTTCTGATTGTGTTTATTTGAATCTTCTCTCTTTTCTTATTAGTCTAACTAGCAGTCTATTTTGCTGAGTTTTTTCAAAGAATGAGTTTCTGGATTCATTGATCTTTTAAATCATTTTGTGTCTCAATCTCCTTCAGTTCGGCTCTGATCTTGGTTATTTCTTGTCATCTGCTAGCTTTGGGATTTGTTTGCCCTTGGTTCTCTGGTTCTGTTAGTTGTGATGTTAGGTTGTTAACTTGAGATCTTTCTAGCTTTTTGATATGGGCATATATTGGTATAAATTGCCCTCTTAGCTCTGGTCTACCTGTGTCCCAGAGATTCTAGTATGTTGTATCCTTATTCTCATTAGTTTCAAAGAACTTTTTAACGTTTGCCTTAATTTCATTATTTACCCAAAAGCCATTCAGGAGCATATTATTAAATTTCCATGTAATTGTATGGTTTTGAGTAAATTTCTTAGTATTGATTTCTAATTTGATTGCACTGTAGTCCAAGAGATTGTTTGTTATGATTTCAGGTCTTTCGCATTTGCTCAGGAGTGTTTTACTTCCAATGATGTGATCAATTTTAGAGTATGTGCCATGTGGCAATGAGAAGAATGTATATTCTGTTATTTTTGGGTAGAGAGTTCTGTAGTTCATTTGATCCAGTGCTGAGTTCAGGTCCTGAACAGACACATAGACCAATGGAACAGAATACAGAACCCAGAAATAAGGCCACACACCTATAACTATCTGATCTTTCACAAACCTGACAAAAACAAGCAATGGAGGAAGGATTCCCACTTCGATAAATGGTGCTGGATAACTGGGAAGCCATGGGCAGAAGAATGAAACTAGATCCCCTCCTTACACCATATATAAAAATTAACTCAAGATTAATTAAAGACTTAAATGTAAAACCCAAATCTATAAAAACTCGCAAGGCAACGTAGGCAACACCATTCTGGACATAGGAATGGGCAAAGGTTTCATAATGAAGACACCGAAAGCAGCTGCAGTAAAAACAAAAATTGACAAATTGAATCTAATAAAACTAAAGCGCTCAACATCACTGATCATTAAAGAAATGCAAATCAAAACCACAATGAGATACCATCTCATGTCAGTCAAAATGGCTATCATTAAAAAGTCCAAAAAACAACAGATGCTGGCGAGGTTGTGGAGAAAAAGGAATGCTTATACAGGTTTAGTAGAAGTAAAATTAGTTTAACCATTGTGGAAGACAGTATGGTGATTCCTCAAAGACAAAAAACAGAAATACCATTCAACCCAGCAATTCTATTACTGGGTATATACCCAAAGGAATACAAATTGTTCTATATTAAAGTCACATGCATGTGTATACTCATTGCAGCACTATTTTCAATAGCAAAAGACATGGAATCAACCAAAATGCCCATCGATGGTAGACCGGATTAAAAAAAATATGGTACATATACACTATGGAATACTATGCAGCCATAAAAAAGAATGATATCATGTCCTTGGCAAAGACATGGATGCAGCTGGAGGCCATTACCCTTAGCAAACTAATGAAGAAACAGAAAATCAAATACCACGTTTTCATTTATAAGTGAGAGCTAAATGATGAGAACAAATGGACACATAGAGGGTAACGACAGACACTAGAGCCTACTTGGAGGTGGAGGGTGGGAGGAGGGAAAGGATCAGAAAAATAACTATTGAGTACTATATATCAAACTTGCACATGTACCCCTAAACTTAAAATAGAAGTTAAATTTAAAAAAATACTTGGAGAATAGCTGAAAATTTTCCAGATTTTATGACAATCACCGATCCTCAAATTCAAGAAATTATTACCAGGCAGAATTAATATAAAGTAATCCACACCTGGATAAATCATAATAAAGCAGCAGATCACCAAAGCAAAAGAGATGATTATCCAGGTAATCAGGGTAAAAAGCATCATCTACAAAGGAATATCAATGTCCACATTAGCAGACTTCACACAAAGAGAGCCAAAAGACCATGGGATTATGCCTGTAATCTAGAATTAAACACTAAGATAAATTATTATTTAAAAATAAAAGTGAAATAGTCATTTTCAAATAAACAAAAAACAAATGTGTTCACCACTAATAGTTCTCACTAAAGAAACCTCTCACAGATGCAACAGTTATATCAAAGGAAAGTAAGCCAGGAAGAAAGACTGAGATTAGGAAAGAATGATGAGCAAAGGCTACGTGGATAAATCACATCAACATGACTGTGCAGTACAATAATATAAATAACAATTGATTTCAGTAGTAACAAAACAAATCAGAACTAAAAATCTGGAAAAAGTAACAAGAAAGACAAAGAGATGTTTGGACTTAAAATATCCTACATCGGCCAGGTGCAGTGGCTCAAGCCTGTATCCAAGCACTTTGAGAGGCTGGGGCGGGTGAATCACAAGGTCAGGAGTTTGAGACCAGCCTGGCCAACATGGTGAAACCCTGTCTCTACTAAAAATACAAAAAATTAGCCAGGCATGGTGCCAGGCACCTGTAATCCCAGCTACCTGGGAGGCTGAGGCAAGAGAATCACTTGAACCCGGGAGGTAGAAGTTGCAGTGAGCTGAGACGTGCCACTGCACTCCAGCCTGGGCAACAGAGCGAGATTCTGTCTCAAAAAAAAAAAAAAAAAAAAAAAAAAAAACCAACAACAAAAATTCTACATAAAGTCTGTAAGGAAAACAAAAATATATTTAGATTTTGGTAGGTCTGAATGTTAAAGCTCAAAGGGTAACAACCCACAATAAAGAAATAAAGGATACAACTTCAAAGCCAGTGAAGTTATAAAGACATGCTGAGAACGACAAAAACTCCTGGGGGGAGTAGGGACAATGCATTGGAGCCGAAGTACAATGCCTGAACTAGATTAATAATTAATACATAAAGAGGTATTTCTTAAAATAGATGGTAGCGACATGGATTTTTTTCAATTTTATTTATTTTATTATTATTATTATTATTATTATTATTATTATTATTTTGATATGGAGTCTCACTCTGTTGCCCAGGCTGGAGTGCAGTAGTGCAATCTTGGCTCACTGCAACCTCCGCCTCCCAGGTTCAAGCGATTCTCTCACCTCAGCCTCTCAAGTGGCTGGAACTACAGGCATGCACCACAATGCTCAGCTAATTTTTGTATGTTTAGTAGAGACGGGGGTTTCTTCATGTTATTCAGGCTGATCTCGAACTCCTGACCTCAGGTGATCCACCCACCTCGCCCTCCCAAAGTGCTGGGATTACAGGCATGAGCCACCACGCCCAGCCCAATTTTATTTTTTGTATCTTACCATCTGTTTAAAATCATTTATTTATAATAAGTTAAAAACAAAAAGTAATATGCTCCACTTGAAAAAAATCTGCTATACTAAGAAATATTAAGAAAAACCTTAAAAGAGTAAAGTGTTCTAAAATTTACAAAGTGCTATTATTTTCACTGCCTCACAACTGAAAAAAGACAAGTTCCATATTCTTCCTTTTGCAAATGAGGAAGGGAAAACAGGCAGAGTGGTGAACCACTTTCCTTAATATCACACAACTAAGAAGTATCAGAATGTGTTCTCAATCTGTCTTCTAAACTCTGATACAATTTCTTACAGTGCACAATGCTGCTACCTTGCATCTGTCAACAAATCCAAAGAATAAATTACAGAATTAGCAAGTCTCATAGAAATGGCATTATACCTGAAAAGAATTCTGAACATTAACATAAGAATTACTCAAAGGGAACAGTCAGGGATTTAAACAAGATTTATATACAAGGATGTTCACTGAAGCATTATTTATAAGAATGGAAATTGAAAATGATCTAAATATGTAACAGCAGGGAAGTGCACAGAACAGTCTATCTGTACAGTGCAATGTTACCTAGTCATTATAATTAATTTTCTAAAAGAATATGAAATAGCTGAGAAGTATGCTAATGATAGAATATTAAGAAAGAATATTATATTGAAAGGATAATACCCATTTTATTCAAATATAGATGGTAATGTAAAAATTAAGAAAAGCCGTGCACAATGGCACAGTCCCAGCTACTTGGGAGGCTGGGGCCGGAGAATTGCCTGAGCCCAGGAGTTAGAATCCAGCCTGGGCAACACAGCAGAACCCTGTTCCTAAACCAGAAATAAAACCTTTTTTAAAATTAAGAATGATAATAGAATACATGCATAGTAAAACCCTGGAAGGAAATATGCCAAATATCAATAGTAATTATAGCTACGATGGAGGGGTTCAAATTATTGGTGATTTTGTCTTTATTCTCTAAATGAACACATTGCTACTGTAATCTAAACAAAAAAAATTAACAAATAACTTTTAGAACATCTTTTTTGCAAAAGCATTGCCAACTTTAAATATCTCCCTCCCCTACAAGGTTAAATAAGTAAAAAAAAAAAAAAATACTAGAAGAAAATAACATAAGAAAATAAATCAAAGATGAAAATAAAACATCTCTGATATTGAATTATATGAGGCCATGGCCTAGTTAGTTCTCACTGTCACTGGGTCCTAATCAAATAAATTAACTGGCCTCCAATATGTAACTGAAAACCAAATACAAGACTCCAGTTACCCAAGTTTCTGGTTTAACAGCATTAGCCGAATATCAAAAAGGCTGCCCAAGGAAGGCACCTCAGCCAAGACATTTCATGTATAACTGTTGTCTGTATGACTAAAAGGTCAAATGGCTCTCAAAAAGTGCAAACTACCCATACAGAGATATATCATATCTTCTCAATGTGACAAGGCTTTAACCTGAACCAGGAAGAATCAGGGACGCTTCCTGGCCATCTACAGTTCCTAAATCCGACATGCAAGGGCAGTAACAATTTTCTTATACAAGACACCTGTTTCACCAAGTCTTTTCTGCTGATCCCCAAAGAAATATCTAATGTAATTTTAAAGTTCAATTCACAAGCTAACATACAATACTACAGGCTGTCACTTTCCCAAACTTGTGCTGATCTATCATCTAATACATCGTGATGAGCTTCCAATCACTTCATTTACTTCTGTACTGGCAATCTCTCAAGTACCCATTCAGCAGGTCACTCTAGAGGTCTTGCTGAGGATGGAGAAATTTTAAGATCTTCAATCTTGTTTTCAGGTATAATGCGCCTGCCATCAAAATAAAAGTGGTTAATGGTTTTTCCATTTCTTTTCCATTACAGAAATAGATGAATGGAGAGAGGATTGAAAGAGGATTGGAGAGGATTGAAAGCTGGACACTGGTACAGTAGGTGGTTCTTGCATTTATTTAAATCAAATGTTCTTCCATGCTCTTTATTCAACCCCTCTCCTGTTCTCTTCTTCTTCTCCTGCTTCAACTTGGGACTATGAATCCAAATCCAAGACTTATGGCAGCAAATTGGTTAAGGAAAAAATGTTTGAAAAATCAGATTAATCTAGTTGAAGTCATTAAAACGGAGTTTTCAGAGACAACCCTAGCACGTCGGGCATTTGCACAGGGATTCACACCTCAGTTACGTTTTCATAGTGCCTTTGGGTAATCACAGTGATGGTGACGGTGGTGGTGGTGATGATAACAGGATTGTGAGGGAAAGGAGGAGATGTTGAGGAAGAAATTATGAATTGGAAGACTCAGCAAACATAAACCTATGACACAACAAAACAAGCGTGTTACACAGACACCAAATTGACGAAAGATAAAAATCAAAGGAAGACAGTATAGACGTTGTAATGTGAAGCTTAAATTAACTTCATAAATTGAAATTTATGATAGGAAATTAAAGCTTGTTAAAGTGAACTAAATATGGCCTAAGAAGAACTCCAAACTTCTGTATTTGAGTCCTTGTGTCATTTGTTGAAGACAAAACCCCTTTCTCTTCCCCCTTTAATGAATATGATTAAAGTATAGCAGAACAAGCACATCCTTGCCACCCAAACAAGATGTTTACAAAGAAGCAAAAATCTGTGTACTTCTCTGCTTGGTTTCGGAAACATTAAAGTCAACACTTACAAATCTACAATACAGAGAATTGGAAAGGAGCGTTAACTGGCTCAGGTGATTCCAATTTAACTTATCTTGTAACAGCTTAGGCAGGGAATCTGTTTCTATTAAATTCCAGAAACCACCAGAGGGAAGGAGCAGAGTTAGGGGTTATAAACTTTTAAGGGCAATATACAAATAAAATAATAACAACTTGAGAGCTTTTTAAATGAAGAGAAATAAAAACTGCCCAGCTAATTTGCTTTTAAAATAAATCATTAGAGACATACAATTCCTCAATAAACACTGCAAACAGCACAAAATAAACCTTATCTCTTACCCTGGCCAAAGGGAGAAATAAGAAAAGGGAAAGAAAAAAGTAGAGAAATATAAATCAAAGAAGAAAGGTAACGTTAAAAAAGAAAGAGGCAGAAAAAGCATGGATACGACTGATAGGGGAAAATGGGAGAGAAGTGCAGCAAAAGAGAATAAAATCAGACTGGGACAGTTGCAGTAGATTCTTGGGGAAATGTATTAATTAAACTGCTTTGGCAATCCTAGCTTTTCATTTCATCAGTGGGCATTACCTGTTATCACTGCACTTTGAAATGCCAATTTAGGTCTTCAGCGTGGAGTCACTGATTTAAAGCCCCTGTTTTGGAAATGTTTTCTTAGCTCTGAATGGGTCAGATTTTCTCTGGCCAAAGTGCATTAAGCCTGCAAGAGGTAATTATTCTCTTCACACCCAGCCCAGAGATGGCTTAAAGCAGAGGTTCTCAATCCTGGCTGCATGTCAGAATCACCGGGAGAGCATTAAAATAAAATACTGATGTGCTGTTTTCTCTGGACTAATTATTAAAATAAAATACTGATGTGCTATTTTCTCTGGACTAATTAAATTACATCCCTTCAGAAATATAGAATGGCTTCTAGAGTGTGGGTACACAAGATTTTTACATGGTTACATTTTGTTTTTACTCTATTTTCAGCTCGTTCTTCAGGGAACAGAGTTTCTGAGAACTGAGTATGGAGACATATTCTTGCTGCAGACTTGAATACACTTAACTTTTTGTAAGATGTGTGCATGAGTTAGACTCCAGAAAAAAACACACACTGCAGCAGCAGCAATTCAGCATTGCATGAAGCACAGCTCAGCTTCACTCTCTTCTCCACTGCCAGGCCCACCCAGCAACACAACTCCTTGTAGTGCCTTTTAACTGAACATTTTTGTTCAACAATGAACTGTTCCAGATTGTTAAAGTTTCAGGGAAACTAAACTGCATTTTGCTAAAAATCAAACCAGGAAGAGAAAGTCCTTCAGGAACTGTAAACAGTCAGAAATTATTTTTAAAACGGCCCTTCCCCACTGGTCTTATTTGAAGAATCCCAGAACCTAAGAGGTGGTTATTACTGAGATCTGCCAACTCTGAGAGAGCCAAAGCATTATTTGTATATAATCCCATCAACATCCTTGAGAGTTACCTGCAGTGGAGAAAAACACGCATGAAGATCAGTGTCAACTATGGCCTAATGTGAAGATTCACAAAGAGGATCTCTAGGAATGGACTTCATGTAATTATGGACTTGTTTATTGTGGCAGCTTGGAATCTTGTTTCATTTACCTTTGTTAATAATCACTAGTGTATCACTAGCTGGTAATAAAAAACATCCAGGAGCATAAAAACTAGACAGAAAACCAGAAATAGAGACGAAACAACTAAACTAAACTGAACTAAACTAGGCTTTTCCCAGATTAACCACAGGAACTTCTTTTTTGATGATCCAAGTAGAGGTGCCCTGTGAGACAGACTGGTATTCTGTCTCATGGCGGAGTTATTGCCTTGCCAGAACTAGAACAAAGTGTGTAGCGCTTTTCATATAAATTTCATTTAAAATGAATTTTTGTCCTAAACCTTCCTTTATCTACTTCCTTTAATGCTCAGTGAGAGGAAAATAAATGCTAGCATTGATTCTACCCCTTCTCCCAAAGAACGCTTGTTAATCCTTCCCAGGATGCTGGGAAATGCCATGTCATAGCCCACAGGAAGGAAAAGCCCAAGAAGGCTAAAATTGCCTGTATTTCTAAGAAGGGCTGGGGCGGAAAATCTGGGCTGGCACACAAAAGCCAGCAGAATGTAATTGTTTGTGAGGTTATGCAGACCTATGTCATACTCAGCTGTGTGACCTTGAGCAAAACACTTAATCTCTCAAGCTCATGTTTCTCATCTATAAAGGATGTTCAGTAAGATTACTTAACTCAGAGGATCGCGGTGAATATTTTACAATTTAATAATGAATGTAGACTGCTCAACACAATGCCTTACACAAAGTAAATACACAATTTATTCATTCATTCAACAAACACTGAATGAGTGCATAGAATGTTCCAGGCAATGTTCTATAGTGACTGGGACAACCAATGCAACAGGCAAAAATTCCTGCTTTTATACTACTTGCCATCTATTGTTCATAAACTGGATAGTATTTTAGATAGTGATGACTGCTGTGGAGACTACATGAGAGAAGGGGGATGGGGAATGGGAATCATATGCTATTTAAACAGAGTAGCCAGCAAAGACCATACTGATTCGGTGAAATGTGAGTAAAAAACTGAAGAGGTGAGGGAATGAGCCATGCAGAGTAATTGCAAAGGCCCAGATGGAGAAGCTTGTCTGCTGTGTGTTGGCAGGTCAGCACAGAGGCCAGCACGGAGGCCAGCATGGAGGCTAAGAATGGGGAGAATCAGGAGGAGACAGGATCAGGGAGGTAAGGGCATAGCTCACTAGGCAGGGCTTCCAAGCTTTGCTTTTACACTGAGTGAACTGGGAAGCAGCTGAAAAGGTCTAGGAAGAGGAATGACATGATCTGATTTACAATTTAACAGGATCATATTAGGATGGTTTGCAAAAGAGATTGGGCAGAAACAGAGAGAAGAGTTAAGAGACTGATGCAATAATAGAGGTGAAAGTTTATGGTGGCTTAAACAAGATGATGACAATAAAAATAGGAAGATGTGACCAGATAGAGTCTAAAAGTATTTTGAAGGGAGTCAACAGGATTTACTAATGAATTGAAATTGCAATGAAAGAAACAGAAATTAAGAATGACTCTACAGGTTTTAGCCTAAGCAACTGGAATAATTGCCTTTAATTGCTGGGAAAGACTAAAGAAGATGCAGGTTTGGGGAGGGCAAGTTGTTGGGGAATAACTGGAGCTCATTTTGGGACATGTTAAATTTTGCATTCGTTTTCAACATCAAGTGGAGATATAAAGCAATCAGTAAAATATTAATCTAGGCTGAAATCAGATGTAAACATGGACATTACTTCTACATAGATGCTATCTAAAACCACAGAACAAGATCAGTTCACTAAGGCAGTGAGTATAAACAGAAAGAAAAGTCCATGAAGAGAGTCCTGGGACACTTTAATGTTTAGAACTCAGGAAAGTGAGGAGAAACCAGCAAAGAGAGAATTAGAGGAAATCCAGGGGATATATACATAATGTAAACTTCCTATGCATTAAATTTGTTCACCTTATTATGGGGGTAGCCATGCATCTATTCATTTAGTATAGCAAAACAGTTAAGAAAATAGGCTCTAGAATGAGATTAACCTGAATTCAAATCCAGATTCCCTCACTTACCAGCTCTGAGACCCCAGGAAGTTACTTAACTTTGCTGTCCCTGCTTTCTTGAACTATGAAATAAGGAGAATAGCACCAACCTTATAGAATTGTGAGAATTAAGTGAAGCTTTGTATCTAAAGCATAGGGCTTGGTATACCAAAAGCTCAATATAGAATGGCTATGGTTTCTATAATTATTATTCATGAAGGACTTTTTAAGCACCTATAATGGATGCACAAATAACCATGTCAGGTACAGGGAAGCGGATTCTACCTCAGAAGGATAACAACCTAACCAACAATAAAAGATACACAAAAATTTCAAAAAACATTATACAGACCATGGTCCCCAAGACAAGCTCTTTGAGGACAGTGACATTTTCTGTATGGTTTATACAATATCCTTAGTGAGTGGGACATGGCAGAGAGCTGGCTCGCAAGTGTTTCATGAATGAATGAATCAGATTGAGACGAAGAAACACTTTCAGTTCGTAGCAGAAAGAGATTACTGGGAGTTGAAACGGACAGAGGACATTTCATTCACAGGACAGGAAGAAAAGTTTTAGGTAATTCTTTTTCATGCAATGAACCATAATGTACATAAATAGGAAAGGTGGAAGAATAGTCTGAATTATAAAAAACTATAGCCTTGGAAATTATTGAATAAATCCTGGAAACTAAGTAGACAGGAGGATCGTTTTTGCTGCCGTGTCTTGTTTTAGAGAAGTTTATTTTGTTTCATGTTTTTCACTGATAGAATGCAAACCTTTTCATGAGAGATAACACAAATAAAAGCTAAATGTCATTGAGCTCTTCCTATGCCAGGCATTCTTGTAAGCAATTTATATCCAGTTACTCCTCAAAATAATCCTACAAGATAGATATTACTCCCGCTTGATAGATGAAGTTTGAACAATACAATTTTAATTAACACTTCTAAGTGGTAGAATTGGAACTGATACCTCTGTGAGACCATAACTATTACAGCACTTCCTATGGGGACCATATGAGTCCAGGAGCCAAAATACTGACAGATTTTCAATGACTCTTTTGGGTAAACAAAGCCATAAAACAGAGAATGTAGTCAAATTAATGATAAAAATGATAGTCAAGATCACTCCTCTGGCTTACTTGATTTTAAGTAAATCAGTGTAGAAGGTATTTTCTAAGTTGGTTTGGTAGTTCAGATATTTGTGAATGAAGTAAATAAATGAATGAAACCAGTGCATTCCTAAAATGCCTCAATTTCTGAATGACCTGGTGTTTCCACATTCTGGAACATCAAAACTTATCTAGGTCTTCTTTTCTTCTCTATAAAGAATAGGAATTGTTATTACTTTTGAGAAGTAAATAGCTATCTTTTTTGTAACAAGGCTTTTGTAAGAAGCTTTCTTACAAAAGGAAGGATTTCTAAGAAACATTTGCATCTGTTTTGGTAGAATAGTTTCTATGCAACACTGCATTGCCTTAGAGCAATGCTTAGTGATTATTAATATATGTAAAAAATGAAAAAATAAAATACGTTACACTGAAACCCATTGACTCGAATGAGCCAAAAGACATATGCATTTGTTTTCCCCAAAATGAAAGACCAGGACAATGACACCACACCAGGCACCTGTGCACATGCAGGTGGGAGCTGGAGCCAGTAGATGTCATACATTGTCTTTATTAGCATGTTCCACACTACATCACTCCACAAGCCAAGCAGGGCTGCACACTGCCTACTTTCTAAGTAGTAAGACATGTAGGAAGTTGTTTTCTAGGTAGGGAGTATTCCCCCACCAGTCTATTAAATTTGCAATTTCATAGACTAAAAAAAATAATTTAGCAGCATTGAATAGTTTTTGATTTGAAAAATAATAAATATGCATATTAGAATATTTAGAAAATACAAGTAAACACACACACACAAATTAACATCAAAGTCATATTGCCACTACCCAGTGATAACCCCTTAGATCCACTACCCAGTGATAACCCCTTAGATTCACATAATTTTTAAATCAAAATATAAGTCATTTGGAGAGATAATAGAGCTGTGGCTGGCTGTATTGTTTCTGTTGGTACTCTTTTCACATTACTCTAAAATCATTTTGTGACTTTAAGGTACTAAGGCTTAGTCACAATTCTTCATTTTACAATGAGAAAACTAAGGTTCAAAGGAGAAGAATGGCTGGCTGAAGAGCACACGCTGCTTGGCTCTGGAAAGAACTTAACCGCTGACATTTTAACTCCTGTGCTAACCTTCCAAGGCAATATCCCACTGTTCTATCTCTATGCCTTTGGGTCTTTACAGTGTTTTGCTTTTCAAATTTCCCTATAAATTTGAAATACCCTAGTTAAGCTTTGGGTTAGAAAATTTCAGTGAGTATTCTTCCCAGATGCAGGCCCTTTGAGGGAACCATAGAGCACTAATGAGTAAGATATCACCCTAGTCCTCAGTTCAGCCCCACTCCTCATGTGGCCCTTCTTTCCTATCACAGCCCCTAGGGTCCTGCCTGTTTCCCTTTAATATCTTGAATTCTACCACCATCTCCTTTCTTTTGGAGTTAGTAATCATTATATCAACAATTGATTGACTGCTTAATATATGCCAGGTGCCATACTATACATACATAATCTAATTTAACCCTTATGATAACTTTGTGTTCAGTTTATTATCTCTATTTTCTAGAGATAGAAATACAGGAGGCAAGTTCCCAAGGTCACAAAAAAGTAAATGCTGAACTCAGACTTGAAACTAGGATTGTCCAACTCTCAACTCTCTCTTCTCCTGTCTGGATACTGAGAAAGATGAACTCTTCCAAGTTCTTGCCATCATGGCTGTTCTTGAAATCCTTTTAGTGTCAAGAGTTTTACTGTAGATCACTATGGGGAAATTGGAAAGAGAAAATTAAAGCAACTGATACAACTTTGGACTTAGTCCCATTTTCAAGGTTTAGCAGCCCAATTTAGTAGCTGTGTAATCTGACCTTCGGTAAATTACTTGAACTTCTGAGCCTAATTTCCTTTTATGCAATTACGAAGTTTTGAGCATCTTCCCCAAAACTAGAGTACCTATACAATTTACCATTAGAATCAGTAGAGTTTGAAAGTGAAATGGGGTTCTGTTAATAATTTTGGTGGTACAACAGGTGGGAAACAGGAGTTGCCTGAGCAAATCAGTACCTATGGTCCTTTAAAGGTAATGTCAAAGAACCTGCCACATGGTCCAGCATACAATTTTAGGGTTTCAACATTTTAGATTCCTTTCTTTTCCATATACATGAAGCATCAAACAGCATAGTGGTTTTCAACTAGGAACAATTTTGCCAACCAGGGGAAATTTTGCTTCCCAGGGAATATTTGGCAATACGTGGAGATATTTTTGGTTGTCACAAGTGGGGCAGGGGATGTTACTGGCATCTAGTGGGAAGAGGTCAAAGATGATGCTAAACATCCTACAATGTACAGGACAAGCCCCTACAACAAGAATTATTAATCCTCAATGGCAACAATGCCAAGGTAGAAATTTGGTGAAATTGTATTCCTCAACACCAGAGTAGAAGACATGGTAGAGAAAGTCTGCTGCCAAGGACGCAAGTTCAGTTTGCTTCTCACAGTTTAATTGAGGGTCAGCCCAAACATGAAGCTAATGAAATCAGCCCATTTGGAATTCAAGAGAAATGGAACATTATTTTGATAGTTTAATTACTATAAACAGACTTGCAAACGGGCCTATCACCACCATGAAATCATCTCACATCTCAGAGACAACTTGCTATGCAAGAAAACAAGAGGCCAAGTACCATGTACATAATGAAATTTGCATGCATTCAAAGAACAGCAGTTCGTGTGCAATTTACACAGGTGCTTCTCTAAAGATATGAAACTATAATTAGCAATAATAAAGCTTTCATCTGACTTGCCTTCCCTAAGACGTGCTCTGATAATGAAAATAAGTTTAATGTTTTAAGCCCCATGCCTAAAATAAAGCAACTATTTGGGGGAACCAAAGTTCTTTGAAAGAGAATGAGCAATTATCCACAACTCTATGGGCCATAATTAATTGATCATTCATGGCATTTTCACACTCGCAGATAAACATGAAAGAGATATTGAAGTTTTAAAGCTCTCTTCATATTCACACCCCACCCCCACCCCCAGCCCCATCAAGCCAAGTTTCAGTATTCAGTGTTGCATTCAGAGTATGCAGCTTGGCTGAGGAGACTGGCTGTAAGACTGAATATGTAAACTCATATTTATCTCAACTCTTAAGGCAAATATAGTTCATTAAAATACAGTTGCAAGCAAAACATTATCTCTGTTTCTCTGTGGAAAGAACATTTGGTAGTTGTGAAAGTCTAAAAACTACAGTAAAGAGATTTTAACTCTCTCTCTGTGTGTGTGTGTGTGTGTGTGTGTGTGTGTGTGTGTGTGTGTTCTAAGTTTCTTTCTGCTCTATCAGCTGGCTCCTCCTTACCAGGAAGGATTTTTTCCTGATTATCATGAGAGTGAACCAGTTCAAACAGCTCCACAGATCACTGCTATTTGGTACAATACAACGTCCAGTTGGCCAACTGCATGAGCTCTTAAGATTAGTGGTTGTTTATGGGCTTCCTACAGTGGTGTATCTTCTGAGCAGGAAAGGGAATGAAAGGCACCTGTTCAGAGGCCCTCCCACACAAAGATGTATTTTCTGACATAAATCTATGTATCCAGGCAGAAAAAGTGGAGAGGGGCAAGAAGGAGTGATGTCTTCCAGCTACTGCAGATGAGGGAGAGGAATAAAAAGTGATACCAACTGGGGAGACAGAGCAGCTTAGATGTGCAGAAGCTTCAAGAAATAGCACATCTTGAGTTAGGCTAATAAGAAGAAGTTTCTACTTTCAACCTGGGAAGCACTTTTCCTGATCTGCTTTGTCATCTTTTAAAAACTAACCTTCCAAAAAAAGAAAGAAAAAATAAACTAACTTTCTTCTCAGATGGCTTCAGATAGAATTAATCATTCCAATCTGGTGCCACCATAGTAGAGCATATACAGTTCTATTACACTCGTTGGACTATATAGTAACAAATTTACTTATTGCCTGTGAGTTCACTTAGAGCACTTTTGATTTCCCACTGCTCAACGCTGTGTCTGGCATAAAGCAAGGCATGAAATAAAGCTTTGACCAATTAAATTAAAATTATATGAGAACCACACAATAATGTTGTATTGGTATGCTATTGTTCTGAAGTATAGTCAATTACATAATGGTTAACAGCTACCAAGCACTTACTAAGTGCCAAGTACCATTCAAGGTGCTTATTAATTGGCATATAGTATTTTTATTTGTGCATGTTAATTGACGTATAACCATATAAGATGAATACTCATATCTCCATTGTATAGTTTAGTTAGCTAAGGCATAGAGAATTGCCTGTGGTCACATGGCTAGTAAATGACAGGTAAGGACTCAAAGTAGACATTCTAGCTGCAAAGTCTAAATTCTTAACTATTGGCAAATATTGATACAAGAGATTTCCAAGGAAACTGAACAGAGAATAATCTAATGGTGGTTGATATTGTTAAGTGCGGGGCTTATTAGGCTAGAAACCTGGAACAGAATTCAGGTGGGCCCAGGGGCTAAGCTAAGCCATTCAGGGTGCTCATCACCTCCTCAGAGTTCTCTGCATCCTAATGCAGCTCATCCTGCTTGGCCCTGGAACTCTGGGACAGGGTTAAATAAGATACATCATTGTGTCTCAACCACAGCAGTATTGGCATTTGGGATCAGATCATTTGTTGTTGTTGGGAGCTTGTCTTGTGCTTGTAGAATGTTTAGCAGCATTGGTGGCCTCTACACACCAGATGCCAGGAGCACTCCCTCCTTCCCCTGTGGTTGAAACAGGAAAAAATGTCTTCAGACATTTTCATATGTCCCCTGAAAGGTAAAATTGCCCCCAGTTGAGAACCACTAAGATACACATAGCCCCTAATTTGACAAGAATGCCTCGCAGAGTGCAGAATGACTCTTTTCTACCATCAGAGTATACCATACTGTGCCTGGAATGACCCTTCTTGGGCCGCATATACTTGTGCATTCTTCCCCGACTGGATGTCAGCAGGATAAGATGCGGTATTAAAGTTCAGCTGTGTTTTATTCACTGCTTGGGATCCAATGTTCCTATGTAAAAGCTCACTCATTTAGAGAAAAAGAAATACTACTTCTAGGTTTGCCCTAGAATTAGAAAATTTAATCAGACTAACACACCCTAGGAGGTAAGAAAAGCAATTATAATCATTTCCATTTAAAAGAGCATGAACATGCAGCTCAGAAAGGTTAAGTGATTTGTCCAAAATCACAAAGCTAGTTCATGTTAGAGCTAGAGCTCAAGCCCAGACCCTTTTATCTCAAACTTTATTATATCTCCCTGCCACCCGCAGGGGAGTACAGCTTTCAAAAGACCAATTAAAGCAGAAAGATAGGTGAAAACTTCCCAATTGCAATCTGATGACTAAATCATCTTCAGTAGAGTGGGAGATGTCCAAACATTAGGAATACTTAAAACGAAGTAGAACACAGAGCTGAATAGGAAGCAACCTCTGCAGATGAGAAATGAATAAGGATCCTGCCACATAGCATCCATCTCTAACTCATACCATTTGGTAAATAATAGATCTAAGCATTCCTGCAGTAAACCCACTCGCTAAAAATTTCCAAGTGCAGCTGAACAATCACTGAAAATACACATCTTCTCTTGCACCAGCCTGTAGGGAAATAACAGCACATTACCCACTGGTCTCATGTTGACAGGGGCACCCAGGACCTCTTTTGCCAGCAGGAGGTCGTAATCTAATGTGCCTAGCACATTGAAACAGCAGTGACAACAGCCAGACTGACAGAGAGGAATTCTTCTCTCTGAAGAATTAGATATTCTCCTAATCAGGATGATCAAACCCAAACATCTGACACTGCTGTAGCCACAACAGCAGTAAGTTTGTTCCCAGTCACTATCAGTCTAACAGATCACTCTTTGTGCCCACGGGCCAAAATGTTGCTTGTAGTTCCATAAACTCCAGCACAGCTCTTATAGGATGACAGAATCTGTAACAGCATGGCCTCTAATTCCCATGGTCAAGTGTACTCCTTTGGAAGTTATAAGGCCTATGTTAGTATTAAAGTGTTTGATCATTCATTCATTGAACATGTATTATTGAAACCTATTCTATCCTAGTTTCTGGGCTAGAAATGCCAAGAGAAATAAGAAAGGATTCTCTTCCCAAATATCTTGCATAATTAAAGAAAATACAAATATACAAATATATAATTGAATATGTCAATCAAGCCTGATAAATAAGGCTGAAATGCAGCAGGATCAAAGAGGACTCTCCAACTGTGACAAATTGTGCCTAGGATCTCAGAGGCATGGATGAAAGAAAGATCTCCCCAGCAGATGGAATAGCAACAGCAAAGACACAGAAGTATGAAATACTAGAGCAAGTTTTGGGTTCCTTTTGAAGTTCAGTAGGGCTACAGCAGAGGCTATGAGTAGGTAAGTCATCAATCATGGTAGACTTCATTCTTTCATTCCAACAAGCTGATTTCCACTTCCCCTCACAGATAAGGATGATAGAAGGATGGGGAGCTCTTCGTGATAAGAAGAAGAGAGACATGATCAAGTTTGCATTTAGAAATAGTATTCCTCTAATAAAATAAGGAATGGATATATCATGCAAGCAAGACTGAGAATAGAGAAGGCTCCCAATAAGGGTGTATAGAATAGAATGGAGCTCATATTCCAGTAGTGGACACAAAATATTAAGAAAGGAGTATATTTCAGGTATATACCTGAAGTATAGCTTCAGGTATATTTGTTTTTCAGTTAATTCTCTGAAGCTGGTACCATAATTCTCTGCATTAAACTGATGAGAACATTGCACCACTCAGGGTGTGGCTAGAAAAACAGAAGCCACTCCATGTACTCCAGGTTTAAAAAATAGGTAATTAGAGATAATCATAACATTGGGAAGAACTAGGAAAGCAAAAGCTGGGAAGCAGCCACCAGCAATCCTAGGCTGCAGGCAGCAAAAAAGTCACTTATTTTAAGAACTCACTAGCAAGCCTCTAAAAGTTTTAAGAATCTCCAGGAAGCTTCTACCACTGTTTGGAGCTACAGCAGCAAACAAGTCATTCTCAAGAGTTCCCTGGGAAATGACTGTGGCTCTCACATTTGCCCAGGTGTCTGGCTGAAACAGCTTCTGGAGAATGGTGGCTCCTCCTTTCCTGCCTCCCAACATTTGTGCCGGTGCCCGTCATTGGCCATCTCTAACACAAAATCATATGGGGAAAGAAATGCTGGGAAAGTGTTCTTGTTTCTCTGCAATATGATGCAGAAGGGACCTTTAGAAGGGAATGGTGGTGATGATGCCAGGTGGATAACATGGAATCCAGCATAAAAACTGAGGCAAAGGAAATTTAGAGACTTTCCCAAGAACAGCTAGGAATTGAGACCAGAGAAATTAAATAATTTGCCCAAGGTAATATAGCTCATAAAAAGTAGAGCCAGGATTTTGGACTTATGCAGTCATATTATAATGCTTACCAATTTTACCACTATGTTGATATGGGAAGTTAGGGGGGAAAAAAGAGAGTAAGCCCCTGAAAGGTTTCAAGTTGGAAAATGACCTTAGGTGCTGTTAAGTTTAGAATAGGTACAATCATGTACCAAGTAGAGATGTGGCCTGAAGGTGGAAATGATCAATATACAGGTGGGAAAGGGGTCACCGGAGGTTTAACAAGGATAGGACATGTGGCAGTATCCTGCATGTAGCATAGGAGTTTATCGGCTGTGGGTGCAAAGTGGGAGACTATAGCAGGCAAAGGTAATTTGAGGTAGGAGCACATTGTGTATAAAGGCACCAAGAGGCGACTGGGCATGATTTGTTACAGGAACTGTGATTTCTTTACTATGGCTAGAACAAAGGGTACGTGTGGATAAGAATGGAGAAAGAGACTAGAAAGGTGGTGGAACTAAATCATGGCAAACCTGAGGTGCCCTGCTTGGGAGTTTGGGGAGCTACTGACTGTATGAAGCATGAAAAGTTCATGTTTATAAAAATCACTCAGCCAAATGCATTGGAGGCCTAAGAAAAAGTAAGTAGTACGTTCACTTATTTGATTTATCCCAAAGCTTCTCTAGTTAATTTATCTTCACCTATTGAAAGGGAGAAAGTGAATGAATTAAGCTAAAGCTGATTTGTCATTTAAAACAAAGCATGTTATTACACTCACCTTGCCCTGGATGATCTTGTCGGTCCTAACACACAAGAGAGGAAGAAAGGTTAGGCTTCTGATATATTCGTTATCTGCTATCCATCCATTAGTGTCCAATAATGCCGATAAGCACCACAATGGCAGTCGCTTCTCATTGCAGGACCTGCAAGCTCGTTACTTTCTGCCGATACCAGACACACAAAAGGCAAACGCTACAAGACCCTACAGCTTAGCCCTCGGACACAAAAGCTCTACACATTGCATTCACACAAACCAGGACTAAATGGTCATTTATAAAGCAAAACAGTCACCCAGAAACGGTCACAATGCAAGGGTGATTAGCAGGCGGCTTGTGGGAATGGAGGATATGCTGTGTTGACAACAGGACGTGCCTGGCTTATGAGGGGCAATGGCATGTTTTAACTTAAATGCAATGTTAACACCTGTAAAGGAGAGTCATTTAGAGGGAAAGCACAGATAGGACTCTGGAATTGATTCTTAGTGGGAGGGAAAGGAGAAAGAACTAGAGGAGGGAAAAAAAAAATCTTGAAAATGGGCCCTACACTCCATTACCAAACAAAGGTGTTTCAGAAGCTGCTGACCTTTCCACAATGGCATTGATCCAGCCACACGGGGAAACAAAGCTGCAAATAAAATAAAGTCACCTCAGTATAACAGGTTAAAGCAAATTGTGAAAGGAAGAAAGAAGCTGACCTTGAAAGGCAAATACATTGTCAGGCCAGCACCACCTGGACAGGCATTTTTAACCAAGGTCACTCTAAGGTAGGAACTACTATGAGCACAGGGAAAAGGGTACCGATTTACAGAGCAAGTCATGAGCCCACGTATCAAGTAATCACAGCAGTAATTTCAACGGCGAGGATGAATCTCTGCTTTTCCTCCCTTTTCTGGGCTTTTCATTGACAACTTTGCTTCATTCACACTTGGTTCTCTAGGGGCTTGTTCATTCTTTGTACAGGCATCCCAGTCATATATGAAACTAATATATTCATCAAACTCCTGATGTTAAAGCTGCAAGAAAATTGAGCAGTACACTCACAGAATAAGGGGAAAAGGAAGAAGAAAGAAAACTGGTAAACAGAAAGAAGACTTGTCAAAAGACAGTTACCTTAAGAAAAAGAGAATTGACATGAAAAGAAAAGATCCAGAGATCTAAAAAAGTGAACGAAGTTCAAGTCAGTGAACAAGTATGTTCAGTGATAAGTGAAAATCAAGAAAAAGAAACTATCTGATAAATACAATGGGGAAGTTCAGCTGATGAAAACAAGAGCCAAAATCAAGACTATTTTTCTCAGAAGTACTTTAAGAGGTTCATCATAATGAAATAACCACAACGAGGGCAGGGAGACTATAACTTTGCTTGAATATTAATTTCATCATATATGTTGATTATAAGATTTCAAGTTAATTAAATTGGATAAACTAATTACATTCGCCATCCAATATTCTTTGTTTATTCAATCAACATTATTGGGCAGCTAACATAGCACCATGTTAGACACTGGGTTTACAAATATGTATAAAACATAGTGTCTGCCCTCCAAGAGTTCACAGTACCCTCAGATTAGAGCAGTTTGCAGGCAAATAATTACAGAAATATAAGTGCTGAAACCAGGAGGTAAGCAGGCATTGAGTTATGGGTTTATCAACCCTGTGAGTATAAAACCTATATTCGTTTTGTAACCTAGTTTTGGTTAGGAAAAGTTCAGACTCTCTGAGGAATGCCAGCACTACTGGGCTGAGAAAGTGGTACATTCAACTACATTTCTTCATTAAGCTGTCTTAGAAAGGATCTTTCCCACTTAGTGTTCAAACAGAATTTACAGTGTGAACAGGGAGAAAAGAAAAGGAAAAGAGAGCAAGCTTGGCTCTACCCCAAGAATTTCTATTTTAGAACATAGGAAGACCTGCAGGGCACATGGCTTGATGCAATCTGCCAAGTGGAAGCATCGAGTCATAGTCAAAGGCAGTGAGAGTGCAGGCCACCCCTACTCAGAATCCCAGTTGCGTATTACATCAAATCCAACTGAATCATTGAGTTGACTCAGTTGAGTCAAACCTAAAACCCCTGTCAGAAGAGTCAACTGAAACAGCCTCCATTTGCCAAAGTTGGAACAATTAGAGAAACAAAATAAAGCAGTATTGTATTATAACCCTAAGTGTAAAATAAATATCAATGAGTCTTCCTCCTCAATACACATAACCCCAGCCTAATTATAAGAAAAAAATCAGACAAATCTAAATTGAGCGATATTCTAAAAAAATACCTGACCAGTACTCTTCAATATTGTCAAAATCATCAAAAGCAAAGACACCGTCACAGGCAAGGAAAGCCTAAGGAAATATAATGACTAAATATAAGTGGTAGCCTGAATGGGATACCGGAACAGATAAAGGACAATAAGCAAAAACTAAGGAAATCTGAATAAAGGTATAGACTTTAGTTAAACACAGTGTATTAACATTGGTTCATTAATTGTAACTAAGTACTGTACTAAGATTATGTAAAATGTTAATAGTAAGGAAGACTGCAAGCTCTGTACACATCTTCACAATTTTTCTGTGACTCTAAAACTGTTCTAAAATAAGAAGCTCATTTAAAAAGAGAGAAAGAGGGGAAATACATCCTTGGCAGATAATGTAGGACCCATTTATTCCTCAGCAATCCATTTAGGCAGCTGCCATAGGCAGGTGATATCTTCTCCCGGCTGGTTACTTCCTTGGATGCCTTGTCCACAGCCCCGTGCTGCAGCTCTCCATTTTCACCACTTGCCTCAATATTTGGAACCAAATTGGCCCCTCTCAACCATCTCCAAGCAGCTCTAATCTTCCTGGGCACTGTTTCCTATACCCTGTGGCCAGAATGAGGGCTGGACTCAAGTGTCCATTCCAACATGGGGCATAAGCCAGCAGGTCCCAGCGGATGGCCAAAGTTCTGCTTATGAGGTCATAAAGAGGGCCATGATGCAATTGCCTTTGCAAAAATTAGAACAGTGATAAAATCGTGACAGTAAAAGAGATCTGACCTAACTGACTCAATCTTGCCTTTAACCTCCAAGCTGCCCTTTGTTCATTCTTGGGCTTAGGCCAAAGTAACTTGGGCAGGAATTTAATTTATAAGTTAACTTTGAAACAAAGATGATAACAGCCCTTCTCCAAAACAAATCCTTTCTTTCCTTGGAGACCAGACCACCTTTGTAAAAACAAACAAACAAAACAGCCCCAAGATTAGAAATTATGGCTCAGGATTCATGCAGCCAGAGGGCACAGGATTACTAACCTCCCCCCCCCCGCAATTGCTTCTATAGATAACATCACTACTATAAAGCCTAAGATTGGTGTTTGAGGTATTTTTCAGACCCTGCATTCTGATGGATCAGATGGTATCATTCAGACTGGTAAATGGGCTCATCTGATCTTGTGGTCCCTACCCAGGAACTGACTCTGTACAAGAGGACAGCTTCAACTCCCTATGATTTCATCCCTGACCCAACCAATTAGCATTCGCCATTCCCAACCTCTCTGCCCAACAGACTATCTTTAAAAACTCTAGCCTCCAAATTTTCAGGGAGGTTAATTTGAGTAATAATAAAACTCCAGCCTCCTTTTTAGCGAACTATATGTGCATTAAACTCTTTCTCTATTGCAATTTCCGTCTTGATAAATTGGCATATCTGGACAGTGGGCAAGAGGTTCTCATCAGGCAGTTACAATGGGAGAGACCACAGATCATAGCTTGTCCTAATAGATGCCAGCCAAGACTCCCATGTAGGATGGGGGTGAGCAGGTTTCTGATGACCCTAATTTCAAGACAATGGCCCTAACTGGGGAGAAAGAGAGGTCATGAAAGAAGAAAACTGTGTGGTCTTGAATGGAAGGCTGGCAGGGAGAACAACTCTGAATGTTGAACACAGACAATATCTAACATATGCTCTCAAGGTTGGAATAAACAAAGCAAACCATATGAAGATGTGCAAGGCCAGGATGCTGTAAAAAACAGCATTCTGGATGGAGCAGAGCACTCTCCTTACTGTAGCGTGGCAGCAACTGAAAAGTAGAGTGGCTGCAGTGGGGCTCAACTTGGGGGTTGCCTATGTTATTCGACATTGTGTTGGACTCTTAATGTGGAAGCCAGAGAAAACATAGGTCTTAACCCAAGAAGTGCTCTCAGCATGGTGCCCAGAAGCTCTTAGCACAGTGGTTGGCACCAAAGAGGTGCACAGAAAATAGTTTTCTATACTTCACATTACGGTGATGAATACAGTGATAGAAATAACTCTAGAAGTCGAACATGAAAATAAACACTGGTTTTATGCCTATTTGTGGAATGCTTATTGAATAGTTTATTGGATTTTCATTATGCGCTAAGTGGTGGAGGCAAGGAACAGAATCAGTGAGAGGGAGCTCACAGGCCTGTAGAAAAGGTAGACAACAACCAATTAACTATACACATGAGTGTGTTCACTAAGAACCTAAAAGAAATACTCTGCATGTACAGTAGGCACAAAGATGGAAACCTAAGATCCCCATTCATGGATGGACTTGCTGCCCAACTGCAGACAGTGTAATCAGCAGACATTCTCCAGCTGTCAGTTCTTTCAGGGTCCACTTCAGCTCCAGAGAGATGCCTGGTCTGAGGACACAATCTCCCCAGGGCAGTCTGCATCTGGCAAGGGGAGCCAGGTAGAGGTATAAAGGTATAAGGGTCTGGTTATTTTGGTCCAAGATAGGAAACTCAGGTACAGTATTTGTTACTGATCTTTGTCATGCTAGAATTATAATTTCTTCCTCTTCTCTCTCTGCTTAATCCTGCTTCCTCCCCTTTCCTTTCACAGGTGTTGATCACTAATAAATCTTCTGCACCCCTAATGCCAGCTCGGCAGTATCTGCTTCCAGAGAATCCAACTTGTAACAGGAAGAAAGGGACTTGTCAATGACAATGAATAACAAATAACTCTGGGCTAGACCAGGAGATCCAGAAAGACTTCATCATAGAGGATATTCTTGGGTTGATTTCTGCATTTGATTAGATTTTAAGGAAGCAAAGATAGGGGAAATAAAATTGCCAGCTGGGAATTAAATACACAAAATCCACATACAATGAGTGAGATTAACCATCTGGGGAAATAAAGCTAGAAAATGTCTGTAAATGTGTGACTGAGGTAACCAGGAACATTGAAACCCCCAATCAAGGTGATTTGGGAGTAATTTCAAGGAAGGAAAAGTGCAGTGTGATTGTAATTTGCTAAGCAGAAGGAAGTCTAATCAATGGCATTGTACCCTGTTTAGAGACAGACTGAACAGAAAGGGGGCTGGGCAGCCCAAGGTAGAACAGTACTTTACAAGGTGACTCAGCTCAAGACTGGGGAAGCTAAGGGCGGTTTGCTGAAAAAAAAAAATTTTTTTTTTTTTCTAATTATCTGGGGCAGGGAAAGGGAGTATTTTTGCCTGCCTTAAAAATTCCCTAGTAAAAAATGTTCCTAGTCAAGCTTTATGGCATCTCACTTTTCAAAAGAGCCCTTCAGCTTTACTCCCTATTTAGCCTATTTTTAAGGTGTATAGTTCTAGGCACTTTAAATATATTTTGTTGTTCACCCTCACTTTCTAGACAGTGAGTATTACCACTTTGATTTTAAGGAAGAAGGAAACCAGGGTCCTAAATTGTAAATTAATGTGTCTGCAGTCAGCTGTTAGGTCAAAGAATGGAGATTTTGCACACTGGTCTATTATGCCCCAGGCATTGGGGTTTATAACTGCAAACTCATTCCTTTCAAACCTCACCTGAAGCTTACAGTTGATCCTAGCTCTATTGTATTGGAACTTGGAAAGAGAAGGAGAAAGGCAGGCAGGGTGGAGCAAGGGGTAGTTAGCAAGCTGAATCCTCACTATAAAAGAAAGGCAATAGATAATAAATAAAATTGTATAAAATATAGCAATACAAGCACATTATTAGAAGAAAAGAATGGAAGTAAACAGTAGAAGAAACTTAAGGAAAAACTTCTTAGGGGAGGAATAGGGAGGAGTGAGCAGTAGACTGCTGTTTTTCATCATAAGCCATGTAACACATATCATATTAATACATGAATTATATGAATTAAACAATGCTCTACTAAGAGAAAAATGTTTGTGTGGTACAGTCTGAAAGAGATGCAGTCAATCCATTCCTATAAATCCTTCACACCACCATTCCTGGGTTAAGCCAGAATAGCAAACAGCCACATCCCACAGCACAGGGAGAAGATTAGCAAGTTGGCAGGGCCCGTAACAGTGGGTGGGGGGAGGGGGAGGGGGTGCTGATGGTTGCTCAAAAACTGCCACCCCTTGACTCTGTTTGTGTGTTGTTGTGATGTACTAACCAGCCTACCAGAACCCACTGCTATTAAACCTTCCTCTGAGCACATGCTCGTTAAGGAAGTCTCTGACCATTTTTTCCTTCCCTTCAAGGTGAGAATATCCTAGTCTGAGATAAATGTCTGACCTGCCTGACAGTTACTGTAAATTGCTGAATTTACATTCTGAGATATCATATATAATCAAGTTCTACGAGCATGTCAAATATAATCCTGTCCATAAGAGACGGAACTCTTCTCAGCAAACTGGCAAAATCAGATTTCTGAGGCAGCAAGACACAGACCCTGGGTAGTCGTGATTTCGAGCAGAGGAAATGCCACGTTGCATGTGAGCTCTGGGTAACCAATTAGGCACCCTTGTGCCTGTGATACCCTCTGCCTCACTGTGAGCCACAGATGTGTCCTATGAGAACTTACAGGGTCAAATTTGGATTTGGGTTTTATTAATCTCCTCATCAACAGTGAACACCATGAACACAAGCAATGCATCTTTTCATCTTCATATCCTCAGCACTTTGCATGCCATCTAACAGACAGAAGACCTTCAATTACTGTTAGCTGAAGGGATGAATGAATAAATGAACAAGTGATACTAATTGCCATGAGGCTACATAGAAGTTGATGTGAAACAACATAGGGATGGATCAATGCCGAGGAGAACGCCCAATTAGGTGAATTAATGTTCCAGGAATTATGCTGGAGGCAGCCGTGAGTCAGAGATGAGCATCCTTGGGCCCCATGCAAAGTGGCTGTCATGATTCCAACAGTAAATTGTGGCACAACAGTTTCACACATACCAAATAAACACAGGTCCATGGACATCAAGGTGTTTATAAACATTCATGTCCCACCAATCAAATTGCCACAGTTGCCCTCTCCCTGATGAACCTGATTGGATCCCATTGGAGACTCTACCTTACTTGACACATTGAATGCTGCAGTTGATGGAACCTCGAAACCAACAGTATTTTAGAAGCTGCTTCTTCTCCTCCATGTTAAATTCTACTTTCCCTTACCTGTTAAATTACTTTTGTTAAATTTCTCACTGTTAAATCATAATTGTATGTTAATGAGTTACTAGAAGAGCCGGTACTATGACACAAAAGAAAGTTATCTCTGCCCCAGACCCCACAGAGAAACCTCTGGACTTCACCTGCCCCTCATTCTTGCCTGGGATACATGTGAGGATGGGTATAGGTCTCCTAACAAGCTAACCTTTCCCTATAATAATCTCTCCCATGCCACACTTCTGTCCATAGCTTTTCTCCTTATTAGTTCTTTATACACATTTTTCATTACTTACCCATTCATTCATTGACTCAATAAACATGTTTTTCAGCACCTACTATGATTCTAAAAATTACTATAATACAGCCCCCGTCCCAGTCTGGCTAGATCCCATGTATTAGAAAGAAATCTGAAACATTCAGACATTAAGAAAAAATGTCCTAGTATCCCTTTACTTAGAATCATGCAGACAAAATACTTAGATATTTTAGTCAATAAATAACTATTCATTGAATCTTTCTACTAAATAATTAGCATCAATTTAGCCTTCATGATAGAAAGGATTTAAGATGTAGTTTGTATTCAGCTACATTTAAGGTATAGCTGAAAATACGTTAAATGTTTTCAATTAACTAGGTTAGACAAGTCTGCACATATGAAACAATAAAGAGTAATGTAAGAAGTTCCAAAACGTGTGATCAGTCTGTAATTATTTAGGGATTCAGAGCTATAATTATTGTAGGAGATGAGAGCTGGCAAGTCCAACCTTTTTTACCAAGTAGTTAAAGGCAAGTTACTTCACTTCTCTAAGCATCCATTTTCCCTACCATAAATTGAGGAGTCTGAATTAAATGATTTATAAAATCACTTTGAGCTCTGAATTCCTTGATATGTCTCTAGGACAAATCACAGAAAGCTTCAGGTTGAGGCATTAACTTCATCTGAGCCTTTGCAAATAAACAAATGTAGATATTTCTATTCATATTGACATCTTTAGCTATGTATCTGAGGTGTTACAAAAATCATCTTATGTAAGTGGGCCATACCTTAACTTCAAAATTTCTCGTTTGTAAGTGGGCATCTAAATCCGATTATCATTGTTCTTTAATTTGAGAATGGAAGGATGTGTTAAAATTACTCACTGTTAAGTCATAATTGCATAGCACCTACAATTGCAAGTAAGTGTGAATGTACAGGTGTCCCTCCTACACAAACCCATCACTCAGACACCAAAAGGATGGAATCTGGCTGCCTTGTTTCTAACAAAAAAAGAAATCTTAGAGAGGAAAAAGAATGCCAGTGAGGAAGGCTAACAGGGAGTGTAAGATATGCATGCAAAAAGCTCCAAGCAAGGGTTTCAGCAGTTCCTGCAGAGAGCGGCCCCAGGGTAACACTAACTTTCATCCCAATCATTTCTGCAGTTTCTCACTCCATGCCTGATATGTGTGTGTGTGTGTGTGTGTGTGTGTACATACACATACACATTGGTTGTGAATGCCCCAATCCTATCAATGTCATATGTTATTATGTCTTCTGCAGAGGACAGATCACTAAAGACTGACATTTGTAACAAGTTTAAAGGTTCTAGTGATTTCAGAAATGCCTACCCTCAACACTGAAAACAAAATGTATAACCAGACAATAAGAGGATAAGAGAAAGATGCGAGGTACAGTTGACTGCTTTCTCTTGTCTCCCTACTTATGAGACAGGATGGAGGATTAAATCTGGAATAGAATCCTTCCTTGCTCAAGAGAACAGGCCTATTCTTGTGACTCTGTTCTAATCATAAGAATAAAGCAGGGTCAGCCTACATTTGCTTTGAGATTGTTATATATAAATATATCAATATATCACCAGCTACCCCTCCAACAGGTAGATATCCATACAAAGTTAACTTCGATCTTTATTTTGTGCTTTGCATTCTAAGGTATTCGCCATGTTAAAGGTTGCTAGAGAAGATATTTATTTCACTCCAAGACCAAGGAATTTCCTTTAACCCAGCCTGCCCACTTCCCTGTGGGGTTGTCAGAGACAACAGTCTTGTAAAGGGTAATACCAAGTGGAAAGTATTGTACCACAGTGGCCAAAACTCCAACGCCAAGCTCTCAGATAAACACGATGTAGTTGAGGCTTTCAACCCTGAGAGGAGTTGGGGGTCTTATCCCTCTTTAGCCAGCTGCAAAAAGGGACCGTGTCACTGAAACTTATAAGCACCAAGGGGAAAAGAAAAAACAAAAAGGGATTCGAGAGATTCACTATGCATGCTGCCATTCTGAGTCTTAGAGATTCCAGGCAAAGCATTTGATAAAAATGTTTTTTGAGTACCACCAGGAAAATAACATAAAGAAGAAATCTTGTCTTAATATGTTTTCTGTTGCTATAACAGAATACCATAGACTGGGTAATTAATAAGAAAATGAAATTTATTTTTTACAGTTCTAGAGTCTGGAAAGTCCAAGGTCAAGGGGCTATATCTGGGGAAGACAGCATTACTGCATTATAACGTGCCAGAAGGCATCGCATGGTGAGAGGGCAAGAGCATATCAGCTCAGGTCCCTCTTCCTCTTCTTATAGAGCCACCAGTCCCATCATGGGAGCCCCCACCCTAATTCTAATACCTTCCAAAGCTTCCACCTCTAAATATCATCAACATCTAAATACGGGGATTAAGCTTTCAACACATAAAATTTGGGGGACACATTCAAATCATAGCAGACCCATACATTCAAACCATAGCAGATCCCATCCTGGAACTTCACTAGATGCTAAGTATATATTTTTTTCTCATTTAATTTCCTGCCCCCCCAAATCTATGAAATTATCAATTATATCTATTTAATGGATAAGAAACTGTGATTAAAGGAGATGAAGTGAGTTGCTCAAGGCCACTAATAACTGACACAGGTGGGATTCAAACCTCAGTTGGTCTAAGTACAAAGACTATGTGATTGCTGCTTTGCTATACCAGTGACAGAAGAGATGTTCCTAATATTTTGAAAAGGCACTAACCAAGAATAAGTATACCGTGGTGGCACCCACCACTTTGGTTTGTATTTCTAAAGAATCCATCACGGTTATGTTTGCCACTGCAAATTAAAGTCATTTGAACTGTGATGATTCAAGCAAGGGTGTACAGACAATATTAAAAATGAAATGCCATTGTGAGTTAATGAGACATCAGAAAGCTTTTAACCTCAGGCTGCAAAACTGTGTTGTTAATGCCAATGCTCATGAACACAGTCTTTATCAAGAAGAGAAGAGATTGGAAATACAAGCTACCCATTTATAAAAGACAAGAGCCAGAAGGTAGCAAAATGCCAGCAATCAAGCAGCAGCACCCCTGTGCTGTGAGCTGGGCTCTAAATGCCACCAGTCTGGTGAACCAACAGTGTTCCTTCCCTGGCAAAAACCCTGCCACAGTCCAGTCTGAACAGCCACAGGGTGGAAATGCAGCCTGAGATAAAACCACATTCACTCTGTTGCATTAGCCTCTAGGTCAAAAAGAGCGAAATCTGTGATGTTACCTAATTTGTAAACACAGAAACAAAACATGTAATTGTCTACAATGCTCTGGACATAATACAATATTAATTTTAAGTGGCTTAAATGAGAAGTAGAAGTAAACCTCACTTTAAACCATACTGTGGAAAATCATCATATCAATGTTTTTAACCACTCATGTCAGTAAATACAATAATGAAACACAAGTTGATAAGAATGACATGCCTACAGAGTTATTATTCTGAATATGAGCTCTCCCTTTTCAGGGCTATAGCTAAAACAAATATAAGAAATTAAATTTAGTACATTCTTATTCCAGGACACACCCTAAATGGTTTTTGGATGGATGTTATCCTAATTAAATTCCTGATATAAGCTTGTTTTCTCATTATTTCCTTCCAAAAGACAGGTATAGAAAAAATTAACTAGTTGAGGTGTTCCACAAAGGTAGCCATGGTTCCTAGGCTTTGAGGTTTAGCAGACTAGTAACACTTCAAAAAATTATTTTTAATAATATATGTCTTACAAATTGCAGCCAATGTTCCTTTGGGCACTTAACGATTTTTTAATATACTATATGCTGCCACTCTCATTTTATTTTAAAAGGGGACATTTTAGCACACACACACACACAAGGATGGCCCTTCATCTTAACATAAGCTTAGCATTATACATTAATGTATCTTAGCATCATTTTTAAAAACCTCACTTTTATTACTCTTTCTCACTTAATCATGGACATATAAAATTATCCAACTACTAGCAATCCATACCTGGTATCTGAAAACCTCCCTGTAGAGACCAAGGCATGTGGATTGATGCCAGGATGGGTGGAAAACTCAATTTCTCATTACATAACATTAAATATGGCTTCTCTGATTCTGTGCCTTCCTACAGAAACAGGGATAATAACAACTCCCTCATGGGGTTGATATTAGAATCATAATCAAGCAAGACAATAAACAAAAATACTTTATAATTTAAAATATTTATAAAAATGTTTATTATAATGTATAATATTAGCTAAACTAGACTGACTCTAAATAATTAGATTTTATTAACCATTTCAATTACTGTATTTTGAACATCTACTACATGCCAGTACACATAATAAGCATTAGGGATATAAAGATGAATATAGATATTCCCCACCACTCAAACTCACAGCACAGCCAGGGAGAGTCACAGAAATAACTAAAATAACTAAACCTTAGTACCACAAGTACTATAAAGTGCACAGGAACACAGATGGGACAACAATCTATTCTGCAAGATGGATCAAAGGGCATTAGTGATGCATGGATGAATAAAAGTTTCCCAGGCAGAGAAGTTGAGGAAGACATTCAAAGGCAATGGAAAGTGCAAGAAAATCTGTATGAGTCCTCTATTTTCTCACATTCATCACTCCACAATTATCTAGAAGTATATTCATCTGTATATTATATTTAGTACTTCTCAACTTTGAGAATTTGAATCTACAAAGTTTAGAGGTACTGAACTTTAATAATTTATGGATAATGCAAAAGGTAATCTAGCATTAGTGCTCACAGTTTGTTTCTTGGAGTCAGAGACCCTCAGAGAGGAGGACCTTGGATCCAACTCATCCTGCAGCTTACCAAGTGACAAAATCTCTTCCAGCTTCCCTGACACAGGTCCATAGGTCTCTGTACCAAAAACAGCAGGGCAAAGCAGAGTATAGAGAAGGAGACAGAGTCCCAGCTCTTTCATTTACAGGCCCCATGACTATGGGCAAGACATTTTTTTCTCTTCAAGCTTTTGTCTCTGTACCACAAAATAAAGAGTTTGCACTAGATGACCTCTAATACTTCTGCAAGCCTAAACTTTTCAGGATGTCCAAAGCACAAGATTTATGTGACCTAGCAAAAACTGGCATTTTAGTAACCATTGCATTGTTGATGCACTTTGAGTTTGTTCTTTGCATAGTATATCTTGATTCAGAGGTAGCTGTTCACCAATTATTTCCCCACTCTGTCAAGAAACCAGAGATCTAATCATTAAGCTAAATGGGAAAAACAACACATTTTTTCAGAAAGGAAGTTATATGTTTATAGGCATGATTTGTAGGAAAAGCTAAAGACTGAGCATCCTGAAGTTGGAGACTATATCTAAATTAGTTTATTCCCAAATTTATTCCAGCACAGATCCTGGAACACAGGAAATGCTCAGCAAATGTTTATTCAATAGAAAATCCTTATTCAATGAATTATCAATTAGATGAGAAGAGATGGCACATTTAAAAATACAAAAAAGAAATCAATTCCACTCATGGATGAAACATTAACTTAATATTAATTCTACTAATAGTTAAAAAATATAATCATGTTAAGGATTCAGTGCAAAACCCAAGAAGAAGAGGAATTGGGGGAATTAAGATAAATTCTTAGCATTCATGGATACTCCTAGAATAGCCAAAGTTTGCTGAAAATAATTCACTGCAAGTGAAATTGGCAGGAGACAGAGTGTGACAACCGCAGGTGGAAACAGGACTGGCAGAAGAACAAGTTTAAGGACACTGTGCCTCACCAAGGTGACTTATAAGAGGAAATTTTTCCACTGGCTTAGATCCACAATACATGAGGCAATTCTCTCAGTAAAGCAGAACCCTAGACAAGAGAATCTCTTTCTGCCATATTTTTTGGATGGAGCAGGGGAGACTGTTGTTGGATAGAATGTAGAGGCAGGTTTAATGCAGGCCCATGGAGACTTTTCTGGCTGAGGAAGTCCCTAAGTGTAGCTAACCCTTGCTCTGTAGTATCCTATCTATCTTTATTGTTCTGATTAAAGCTTTCTAATAAAAGTAATCTGTCCAGACAAACAGAAAGACTTTCCAATCTACCATCCACCTACCCAAGCCCAAACCCACTAACAGCATTTCCCTGCTATAGGCATAATATTTACCAAAGACAGAATAGTCAGAACGTCCAAATATCTGCACAGACTTTCCTTTTGTACATTCATTAATGTAGGTAACTGTTATAATATATTCTTGCTCAGCTTTGATATTCTTCTAGTCTAAAGTCTTTTATGGGCCTGATATATAGATTCTCCTCTGAAATGCTAGCTGTAGAGATGCTGAAATGGCTGTGAAATATACGGAGAGGCAGTTTGCCATTCCCAGTACCCATAGATGTGCACTGCTTGAATCTCTCTTCAAGAAAGACCTTGCTACTCAGTTGTGAAAAGTATAGTTAGCCAACAGACTTCATGTGCATTAGACCTGGAATCCACCACAGTGGCATCAGAGCTGAGGTTCTTCAACCAATTACTGAGTATCACAGGGGTACTAAGGCTGGGCCATTTTGCCCAACATGAGACTCTAACAGACACTCTTCATTCAAATGGCCCCTTAGCCTGCTGCCTAGGGCTGCTTCCATCAGCTCTCACTCTTCAGATTGGCAAGTGGTGAGTCAGACAGTGAACAGTCTTCCCCTAGCTCCAGGAAATGCGCAATTTCTCCAGAGCATCCTTGAGGCTGTTCTCACTAGGCTTAAGAGGAAGACAAAATCCACCTCTCCTCCTTCCAATGTGGGAGCTCCCCGTTGATTGGCCAAGATTTTGTAAGATTCACATCTGGTCTGAGGCTCTCCTATTTTGCTTCTTTCGTCTTCATTTTTCATAAGCATTCCCCTCTTTCTTAATAAACCATCGGCCCCTCTAGCTCGGTCTTAGCATCCGCTTCCCAGAGAACACAAATAACACACCAGGGATATCTGGAATGTAACTCCAGTGGGGGGTGCAGATCCTTTCCATTCGTGCCCTTTAGCCTGCTGCCCAGGGCTGCTTCCATCACCTGTCACTCTTCAGGTTGGCAAGTGGTGAGTCAGACATCAGTGAATGGTCTTCCCCTAGCTCCAGGAAATACACAACTTCTCCAGAGCATCCTTGAGACTGTTCTCACTAGGCTTAAGCGGAAGACAGAATCCACCTCTCCCCTTTCCAATGTGGGAGAAAGTGGGAACAACTTAACAACTTTGTCCAAATAAATGTTTTATTTAATCCTCAGCTCCCCTCATACCTTTCCAATCACTTAATAGAATAAAGTGAGAAGTCAAGAGTTCTTACCACAGGATAATAATAAAAACAATAATAATAATAATGATGGGATAGGGGAAAACTTTGGAAGGTGATGGATATAGCTATGGCCTTGAAGACAGTACTGTTTTCATGGGTGTATACTCATCCCCAAAATATGGACAGTTTTACATTTCAATCACACTCTAGTTTAAGAAAAGAGAGTTCTTTGTGATCCCTGCTTACATGGCCCAGCATTTCCAGTTTGGAATGGGGGAGTATCATCTGATCTTGGAAGCTAAGCAGGGTCAGGCCTGGTTAGTACTTGGATGGGAGACCTCCTGGGAATACCGGGTGCTATAGGCTGTCTACGGCCATAACACCCTGAAAGCACCCGATCTTGTCTGGAATGGGGGAGTAGAGTGGCCACCCGCTATTCTGTTCTACGCATGTGGGCTTCCACCCATGGGACAGAAAGAGTACTATTTTAACATGCTGCTGCATAAAGAATATTTAACTTCAGAAATAATGTCTGTCAAAAGCCTCATCTTCTGCTGTATCTTGCAGAAAAGCAATTAATTTGATCTATATAAATCCCAGTCAAATGTACTCCATTGAGATGAATTGGAGGCATTATATCACTCTCTTCCATGGAGTCTCCTCACTTCAGGAAAATCATGAGATTTTGAAAGTGACTTAAAGCTGGCTTTGTCTTTCCTAGGTTTTCCTTTTGCTTTTTTAAAAGTGCATTATGTCATGTCCTAACTGCTAGATTGGGAATCTAATTCCATCAGAGGATTCTGGCTAAAGATCAACAGCCAACAATAGCTCTGGGAAACTTTAACTCTGGGTTCCAAAAAGATTATTTGAATGACAAACTTCATAAAGGTTCCCTTAAGTAGCTAATACACAAACATTTCATAATGATCTTGAATCTCACCACCCTCTGACACAGTAAACTGGTTTAAGATTCTTATTCAAGGTCAAACAATAGCTAAGAATGTCAGCTAAGTAGAAAAGTTTCTCAAGGCCAGATCCACATCTTTCACTGTAATTTAGTCAATCATTGCCAACAGCTTTCGTTCAACTCCATTTATTTACCCTTGGTGGATCTGAGGAACATCATCTATTAGTGCTCTAACTGAAACATCCCCATCCAAAGACACACACACACACAACCTTCATATGACCTTTCAACTAATCAAATATAATTAGCAAACATGGTCTGGAGTATCGATGTCCTTTACAGGGCAGGTGGCAGATTAGAGCTAAAACTTTAATACCGTAATGAAGAAAAGAACAACAGAAGCTACCTTATTTGATTGAAGCTGAGAGACATTTCCAGTTACAACAGCTGAAAACTCAAATCAAGAAAAGTCCATGCCTTTTAAAGTTGGAAGACTCAAGCGAATTTGGGGCTTTTTTTTTTTTTTTTTTTTTTTTTTTGCAAGGGTATCAAAGGTTTTACATAATGAACTTTTTAGAAAACAAGGTCTGGAAGATGCATATGAGGGGAGAGGCCACTAATTTTGAGGGTAAATTCAATGGATGCTCCTCAACTTCCCCTAAAGACTCATACTCATGCTTTGGAAATAAAAAATAGCATGTAATCAAAGGAAATTCAAACCGGTCACACATTTTTAGTAGGAAAGTCTAAGGAATCAGTTGAGTCTCTTGGGTAGGACTCTTTCTGCCCAATGGGTGGAAGCCCACATTCGCAGAACAGAACAACAGGTGGTTGTCACCATTTAAAATGTCATACACCACATAGAGTGCAGCCAGGGTCCTAAGAACTAGCATGTAGAACAAAAGCAAAGCTATGGACAGACTGAGGTGAGGATGAGACAGTAGCATCACATTAGAGCTTAATGGAGTCCCAAATCTTAGATAGGAGCCAAGAGTGATGGGCAATGTGGCAAACAAAGAAGCAAAGGAACTAAACAGAAGGTTGTGGTATCTCTTTTATGTACAGAATTCTGCCATGACAGGGTTTCTGAGAGTCTTACAGGCTTGGAACCTTAACCCCAGCATTTGACATCCATCACTGACTTAGCATGGGGACATGGCAAATAATGTAAAACATCAGAAACCACCATATACACCAAACTTGGACTCTATGAGTCTTTTTTGCAAACCTGAACTTAGCCAAATGTATGATAGAACTCTCATTTAATTTTGTCCAAGTTGCATTTGCTGCTTTTCAAGTAATGGTAGAAGTCACCCTTTGTCTGATTCCTATTGAAAATGTATATTTCATTTTAAGAAAAGCTGAGTTTACAGAAAGAAGGAAGAGCTCCATAAAAGCAATTTTTACATGAATGTAAGAAGACATGCAATTTTCATCATCCCTGGCATTATATAGATTGAATTTAATCCAATCTCATCTTCTACAGAAGCATACACAGGCAGCAGTTCTCAAGCTCGCTCATTAAACTGTGGAGTTAATAATGCTGACCAGCAGGAAGATGGAAGACAGCCAACATTTTCCTACTGGTCAACATTATTGACCAAGCCAAAGCTGTTAAATTAGCTGCTGCTTTGGCTTAATAGTTCTCAAGATGCATTTTGTGTCAAGGTGCTTACACACCTAGGAAAGACGATAAATTTGGATAATAACAGAACTGGAGGTATATAGAGATGGTGTAGGACTGTTTGTAAGGTGTTTAATGAAAATTGTCACCATCCTCACTGTGAAAAAAAAAATTGTAAACTGAGAGTACAAAAATATATCTTAGCAAAAGAAACTTCAGAAGGGGTAACAAACAAAATTCAGCTATGGCTAAAACAAAATGAAAAAAAGCTTATGTTATCTAAACTAAATGCAGAATATCCTGCACTCTGAGGGAAAATTAATCTATCAGAAGTGTTAGAAAATCAACATTTTTCTCTCTCTTTTGTAATATCTGCATGGCTATTTACTAAATGCTATTTGTTGAAAACGGGGCTATAAGTAAAACAATGAAAATATACATATATACACAAAGAAATATGAGAGTTTTTCATTTCTTAATATTCTTATAATTTTTCAAATATTCTAAAAATCTCAGAAGATGGAAAATGTTAACAATTTTAAGAAGACTGTAACAAGAAATATAATAGTTTGCATTTTGCTTGTTGCTTGTGGGCTTGTCCACAGGTGCAAATAATTTAATTTTTTATTTTTATTTATTTTTTGTTTGTTTGTTTAGAGCTGGGGTCTTCGTCTATCACCCAGGCTGGAATGCAATGGTGTGATCATGGCTCACTGAAACCTAGAACTCCTGGACTCAAGTGATTCTCCTGCTTCAGCCTCCTGAGCAGCTAATACTACAGGCACACCATCACACCCAGCTAATTTGTTAATTTCTTGTAGAGACAGGGTCTTGCTATGTTACCCAGGCTGGTCTTGAACTCCTGGGCTCAAGCAATCCTCAAAATGCTGGGATTACAGGTGTAAGCCACCGTGCCTGATCCCAAATAATTTATTTTAAATAAACTGTCTATGTGGGAATAATTTTACACACACAAAAAAGTTGTAAAGATAGTACAGACAGCTCCTGAATACCTCTACCACAGTTTCCCCTTATGTTAACATCTTATATACCACGGTGCATTTGTCAAAACTAAGAAACCAACATTGATTGGCACATCACTATTACCTAAACTCCAAATTATATTCATATTCCACAGATTTTTTTTCACTAATGCCCTTATTCTGTTCCACAATCCCCACCAATGATAACATGCTACATTTAGCATCATTCTCTTTTTCAGCCTGACGTGGGGCAATAGAATCTGATCCCAGTGCTCTGGAATGGCTGTAACGTACAGATGAACCACTGACTTACTGTGTCTTGTCCTTTAGCTTTTTTATGATGCCTAATGTTTAGTCTTATCATGTCTCACCCATACTACTGACATGGTGATAGGAAACTTGAAATCTTAAATCGAAAGCACTCACCACCTTTCAATAGTCATTGAATTGGAAACCAAAAAATATTATTGTACCCATTTGGTTATAGTCATACATTGTATTTATTAGTAGACAAATTTTGGGAAATATACCTTGGTGTGTTTTTCCTCTTAATCATCTAGTTGTTACAGTGTTGTTTTCTTCTTCCATTATAGCTTCTCTCATCTTTAGGATAAAGTTTTTTTGTAAAAGCAAAATGGACGATATGCTCATGGGGTAGGGAAAAGGAAGAAATATGATGTAGGAGAAGTTCCTAAAATATAGGAAAAGGAAGTTGAAGCCATTCCAGTAGAGGATATGGAGGTGGGGGAGATTCAGAAAGGATATAAGGAGAACAAAGGTGTTAAGGACCTAATACCTCCAACTGTTCAGTTTTATGGAGATGGGTAAATCAGGAAGATAAAAACTCTAGAGAGGGCAGAGGAGGATTAAAGAACAAAGAATTTGCTACTCAATTTGCTGTCTGGAAGTCTAGAAGGAGAGCCTCTAAAGATGGACTCCCGTGCCCACAGAAAAAAGTTGTAATTTAACAGAAATGGGGATGTGGCACATCCAGGGTCCCTCAACTCCTGATATGGGAAGAAAGGGATCCAGAGTTTCCTATACCCACCATGAGAAGCTTACTGAGTATCCAGCTGGTGAGGTCACCAGGGAAGAGCCACAGGGTGAGATACAGATGATTTCAAGGTGGACCGCCCAGGCAGGTAAGCAAATGGAAGCTGAAATTAGGTCCTGGAGAATCAGTAGCCCCAGTGACAGCAGAGGTGGGAGCATAGCGGTTAAGATAGAAAGGCTTCCTGGCAGCACTCACCATGCATGGAAACCCATGCTAGGCTACAGCAAGAACAGAGACTACCACTCAAAGACTGGGTAAGACGAATTACATCAGTCACTCCAGTCCTCTGACAGAACATGCAAGTACTATCTTGAGCATAAGGGAAAGAGGAGGTCTCCAAAAGCTGTGAGGAAGCTCTAAACTTTGAATGAGCTGAATACTTAGCTTACCTAAACGAGCTGAGTCCATCCAAATAACAGTTTTAAGCTAAGTGAGATCCAAGGACCTATAACCACATAGGTCCTCCTTTTATTAAGAACAGGGCATGGGAATGAGACCATACTGAAGAAAATAAATTCTTATACATTAAATGGCAGGGTAATAATTTCAACCCTGATACCTGAAGACTAATATATTAAGTAAAAATAAACCCCTGAAGAATGAGCGTAAAATGTTTCTCTCCTTTTGTCCTTTAATCCAAATCTTGTTCATTGTTCAGCCCTTGCCTTCTTCACGAAACTTCCATCTAGTTCAGTGCCCAGTGACCTAACTTTTCTCTGAATTCCTCCCTTACTTAAATTCTCTAGCATTCCAGTGAGCCAGATTAGCTCTAAGGAGATGATTTACAGAAGACAGAGATCATGTCTTACTCTTTTTTGATATCCCACACTGCCCAGCATGAAACAGAGCAGCACATAAATATGTGTTGATTGACTTATTGATTGATACACAGTAAGGCAAAGAAAGCTGGTTGAAGGGATATAACAAAGGGAAAGAACTGAGTTAAGAACTGGAGCCACTCTGCTCTTCCGGGATGTAGAAATGTGAAGCAATTTATAGAAGCTGATTTTTTTTTTTTTTTTAAATGGAGTCTCGCTCTGTTGCTCAGGCTGGAGTGCAGTGGTGCGATCTCTGCTCACTGCAACCTCCGCTTTCTGGGGTCAAGCAATTCTCCTGCCTCAGCCTCCGGAGTGGCTGGGATTACAGGCATGCGCCACCATGTGTGGCTAATTTTTTATATTTTTAGCAGAGACGGGGTTTCACCATGCTGGCAAGGCTGGTCTCAAACTCCCGACCTCGTGATCTGCCCGCCTCAGCCTCCCAAAGTGCTGGGATTACAGGCATGAGCCACCACGCCCAGCCAGAAGCTGATTTTTTTATTGCTCCCTCTGACTCTTAGTTATTTACAGCTACTAAAATTAGTTAACGATTAATCACAAGAAAAGGATGAGCAAAGTTAATTCCTCTGGACAAGTCACACACACTATACCTAATGCGATTCATTTTCTCTGCAGCAATTAGGAGTTAAAAAAAAAAAAATTAAGTCTGTTAGATATCTGCCTCCTTTTGAAGCTTGCAATTCTAAAACAAAATAACATCATGTAAGTCAGGAGTAAAAAGAGAAAAAAGTTTCTACCAGGGTATCTCTCCTGTTGCCACTTGAAGACTGCAAGGTAAGGGTGGTGGAAATATGAAAATGGCTAAAATCCATGTCTAACATGGGCTGTTAAAACAAGATCTGATCATCTCAAGGTGGAATTTGTTAGAAACAATAATTATTTATGACACTTTATTGCAACACCCTCCAAAGCATATGTTTACCTTATTAGAAATTAAAATTCATTTTCATATAAATCTCAGCAGGATATTACACTAAAATAACTAGAGTAACTCCAGGGGACAACAAATAATTCTAGTTTAGCTCTTCTAAAGCCTGGCACTTGTAATATAAAATGTAAACTAATTCACTTGTAAGTACAATGGCATATTTGGAAAATGTAAGCAATCTATCTATTGCAAGCATGAGGATAAATATTATATATTCACCACTTTGGGGACATAAGTAATTTACATTTTCCCTACAAATTTCCACTCCTTGGTTTTACATTTTCCAACTTAAAAAAACTTTTTATTCATTAGCAATGCATTTGTTGTTCTTTTTATTCATTAGCAATGCATTTGTTGTTCTTTCTTGTTTTTAATTGTGGATGTCAAAGCATAGCTTTTAGCTGATTGACTTTCTGCTCTTTCAATCACAGTAAACAATACATCAGATTATAAAAATCGGCATGCTATTGTGAGCCAGTAGAAGCACTGATGCACTACAGATATTTCTAACTGTTATGTCTAACATAAGTTTCATCAAATTTCTTTTAACGCAGCTTTGACTGCTCAGGGGATCTTCATGTTTTTTCATGACAATACTCAGTGCTTATTTTCAAAATTGGCCTGCTGAGTTCGTATCATGATTGTTTTTGATATTGTGCTGTATGGGGAGGAAATGGGTGTATGTGTCTTTAAACCCAGCATTCAAATCCTAACTAATAATGGCTTAAAACATAATATAAGGCCCCGAACCTGTATACGCTACAAAAATACACAAAAGTAAATTAGATTTCTTAAAAGTTGTCCTAATTAGCTAGAACATTATTTTGTAAGCTAGATAGGGATTACATGATTACCACAGTTTATCTTTGCATTTCCATCTTTGAAGATATAAAGGAATATTAGAATCACATTTGTCATCAAATATTATTGAGGATGCATAAAATGGTAATGCCTGGTTCATACTGATTTTTTTTTTTTTTTGGCAACAAGATAATGCAGTCAGCTCTCTGTATCCATGGGTCCCCCATCCCCCAATCCATGGATTCAACCAACTGCAGGTCAAAAATATTGGGGAAAAAAATGGATGTTTGTGTCTGTATTGAATATGTACAGACATTTTTCTTGTCATTATTACTGAAATAATGCAGTATAATAACTATTTACATAGTATTTACACTTTATTAAGTATTATCAGTAATCTAGAGATTATTTAAAGTACACAGGAAGATATGCATAGGTTATATGCAAATACTATCCATTTTATGTCCAAGACTTGAACATCCATGGACTTTGGTGTCCTTGAGGGGGTCCTGAAACCAATCCCCCCCAGACACTGAGGGATGAATGTACATTTTACTATATTCATTAAGACTCTGTTCACTGACCAAGCTAATGGACACTAGCCCAAATCACTCCATGGCCATCATGTCTAATTAAGAAGTGATGGGATGCTTCCAACAAAAGCCTTACCATCAAATTTGCCACAGCCCATTTCTGTGTGTTCATGTAGTCAGTCAACAAACAAGTATTGAGCACGAGTGATAAACTAGTTATAGTATCCCCTGCCCACAAGGAACCCACTGTGGTGAATGATGTGTCACTCAGCAATCATGACATCATGATTATGTTAGGTGGAATTATAATGAGTAGATGATATAAAATGAAACTTAGTAGAGAAAATCTAAGTCTGCCTGGGGAGTCAAGGAAAATTTCAAGGAGATAGCTTCTAAATCGAGCCATGAATAGCATGTAAGAGTTTGCCAGGCATACAAAGTAAGGATGGCATTCTAGACAGATGGAAGCTCACTTCATTAAAAGAGGAAAGTATGACACGGCAATGATTGCCACAAACCTCCTCACACAAAACTTCTAGAAGGTGGTCAAAAACGCCACTTTTGCACTTTGGGAGGCCAAGGCGGGCGGATCACGAGGTCAAGAGATTGAGACCATCCTGGCCAACATGGTGAAACCCCGTCTCTACTTAAAAATACAAAATTAGCCAGGTGTGGTGGTGCATGCCTGTAATCCCAGCTACTCAGGAGGCTGAGGCAGGAGAATGGCTTGAACCCAGGAGGCGGAGGTTGCAGTGACCAAGATCGAGCCATTGCACTCCAGCCTGGGCAACAAGAGAGAAGCTCTGTTTCAAAAAAAAAAAAAAAAAAAAAAAGCCACTTTTGCCTAGGGAAGTAGCAGTCATTCCAATCCAATGGCAACAGCCCTGGACATTGATTAGAAGACAAAGTTTATGCTCTAGGCAGTACCAATTACTCTTCACCTGACCTTCACCCATTCAAGGCCAGAGAAGGGAAAAGACTCTCCCAAAGCTACAGACTTATAAATGACAAAAAACTATGAACAGAACTAGAACCCATGTTCTTAACTCTCTGGATCTCCTTTCCTAATCTACAAAATGAGCAGGTTTGAAATAATTTCCAAAGGTCCCTACAGGCTAAATTTCCACAAGCTAAAATTGAAAACAGAACCAACAACAACAAAAAAATACCCAAAAACATTCAATCCTCTGGCAGACTGCAAATCCTAGCATCCAGCATCCTGGACAGCAGTGAAATATGTAACGAATTCATTTTGAAGGACTGCACAGAAATTAAAAGCATGGATTAAGCAAGAAACCTAGAAACCCCGTCCTATTTGTTAGGTATGCATTCAGTAATTGAGATCACATTTAAATTGAAACAGTCTCCTGGCCTGGCCTCCCCATCTTAGAAGCCCTGTTTACAGAGCTGCCCCAGAAATTGTTCTTCCTTACATATTAAGCAGCCTGTATCTCTGAATGAATAACCTTGCATGTAAATATCTTTGTCTTCATAAAAACATTATTGAGTTAAATACAAATATTTTCAACTTTTTTTTTTTTTTTTGTATTCTACACTAGCTTTGAAAGAACCAAAGATGGAGAGGGTTTGTTATGCCCTTTCTGTACAATACCTGTCACCTTGGGAATGTGATTCTCCTCAAGTACAACACTTCTGGGAGAATGCAGAATAAGGGATGAGTTTAATTTCCTTCTGCCAAATTAACTTCCTCTGCTGCTGCAAGTAACATGCGTAATGATAAGCCTGGAGAATGGAAAGTCAGTGTGGACTAGCGAGTATTGTTCCCAGAGCAGGTTCCAGTTCAAAAGCAGCCACGCCTAAAGGCAGGCAGGATCAGCACCAGGAGACATTGACTAAGGCATGTGCCATTTGATGCAAACAAATGACCAATCCTAGGCACGCCCCAATATGCTGGCCTGGCCAGACATGCTTTCTCCATTGTTGTTTTATTGTTATGTAGGGGAAAGAGCAATGAATTTTAGAATCAGACCAATCTGGATTTCAATTCTAGCCCAAGATCTAGCTGAACTGAGCATGTGACTTGCCTATGGCAGGGCCTCCGTTTACTCCTCCTTAAAATGGGAATAAGGTCATCTATTGCACATAATTGGTACAAAAATAAGAGCACATTATTAATTTTAGAAGGCACTTGATAAGGGTTAACATATGTTGTCTTTCCCTTTTTGAAAATCCACCTCAGAAATCTCAGTGGCAGTAAAACAGTGGACTTCTACAACACTGCCCAGTCCCTGATCTGCTGGAACAAAGACAATGCGTTACAACAAAAATCTTAGTCTCCAGAAACGTTGGTGTCAGAGGCAGGAATAATGAGACAAGGAAATGCAGTCCAGGGCATGTGTTCCCTTAGTAGGCAAGACTTTTCTCCCCTTGTGATGGCACATGGCTCTAGGCTCTCATCAGATCATGGTGTCTGAATACTTCCTTAGGATAATCCCCATCCTAGGAATCAGAGGCCATCTGAAAAAGCTGGACCTGTTGGGCAAACACCAGAGTTGGTTTTCAAGATCAGGACTGGGTCAGGAGAATAGTGAGCTGTGGAATCCAGGAGTGGAAACCACCAGAAGATACCCACAGAGCATGGCTAAGGAAGCACCTGGGGTCAAGAGCCAGAGAAGCCAGTATAATTGGATGTTCAGCAGGACTTCTCCCCAGAGCCAGAATTAGTATCAAAGCTGAGGATGAAATGAAGCCAAGTACTCAAATCCTAAAGAAAGTTAAAAAAAAAAAACAATTAGGTGCCAGACACCATCTCCAAGTGTTGCTATCTAAATCATTACAACTCCATCCCCTTGCCTATCCATAGAAGCAAAAATGACAGCTCAGGGAGAAAGGATAATATGGTATGAGTCACTAGCTCAGAAGGAATGCTTTGACCTTCTAAGAGATTGGAGGTGCCAACAAGAAGAACAGCCTAAGATGCCATTCCTCAGCTGGGCATCTATTTATGCAATGAAACTACCAACTTCTGTGTCTGAGCATGGAGAGAAAAATGCTAGATAAAAATGACAAAAAGAGTTCAACAGCAGAATAATCTCTTGGTACTGGCATGTCCTGGTACTGTCATGTCAAGAATGTATGTTTTCTATGGTCAAGTGGGCACTGTGAAAGGTAACTAGCCTTGAGCCACTTTGCCAAGGCCACATCCAAAATAGTTACTGGTTGGGTGAGGAGACTTCAGCAGTAAGAGGCTACAGAGGCATGCTATTAAGAAAAGGATCTAAAAAGGAGGAGTGGTTAGATATGAGGCCAGGCCAGAATGAATCTCCCTGTTAGAGACACGTGCAAAGGGATGGTCATACAGGACCTGCCACAGACCTTACTGACCCATGAAAGGGCAAATATTTGCAGGCCCAAGGCAAGGCAAAACTGAAAAACCAAACTGTACTCCCTCCATATTGCAAGCCCTCAGGCCAAAGCTTGGACAGTGCTAAAAGGAGGAAAAAGAAGAGCTTTAAATTGGGTATGAAACCGAAGTTGCAAACTAGACTGGAATTTCTTTTTTTTGTTTGTTTGTTTTTTTTTTTGAGACGGAGTCTCACTCTGTTTCCCAGGCTGGAGTGCAGTGGTGCGATCTCGGCTCACTGCAAGCTCTGCCTCCCGGGTTCATGCCATTCTCCTGCCTCAGCCTCCTGAGTAGATGGGACTACAGGCACCCGCCACCACACCCGACTAATTTTTTTAAAATATTTTTAGTAGAGACAGGGTTTCACCATGTTAGCCAGGATGGTCTCGATCTCCTGACCTCGTGATCCGTCCACCTCCGCCTTCCAAAGTGCTGGGATTACAGGCATGAGCCACCACACCCGGCCTAGACTGGAATTTCTATAAACAGAAGTCACTAAAAAGCTATGGAATCTGCCTATGATGTTGTCAAGGGAATAGTTGAGGGCAGTTATTGAAGAAAAATAAAACTGCTTCATGCTTTATACCCCAGCTAATTTCAGACTGTTCAAAGGTGATCAGTTATGCCAAATTCTGCTGTCAAGTACGAAATGAGGTCAAGACCTGAAAAGAAAATCAAAGTCAAGAAGATAAGGTAATGAAACAGAAAGGGTAACGAAAGGATGGGAGAAGGACCTGGAAAAGTCAAAGCAGTCTCAATACCCTGGCCTTTTATGTAATGATCACCCTTTTTTGTATTGATAACCTTTCTGAGTGAATAGACAGGCCTGATTTTCCAGCTCAGAACTGGGAAGATGCTAATACCCAGGAATGGAGCCCATCTGCCTTACCCACTGCAAACAAACTGCTGGGATAGAAGACCCTATTCAGAGAACCCCAGGCCTCACGTGTTCCACAGGGGCTTAGGACCAGAGATCACAAACTCTTCCTCTTCAGAAACTGAGGAAAACAATGAAGAGAGAGCATTCTGCATCACAAAGACTTGGATTTGTACCCAGCTCTGCCACTTGTTGGCTATATGAGTATAGGCAAGTGGCTTAACCTTGCTGTCTTTCACCAATACCACCAAGAGACACTATTGTTACAGATGGGAAAACTGAGGTCAAGAGAGATTAAGCACCTTGCAAGAATTAGCATCAAATAGTTAGCTAGTGGAGGAGTCAAGTGTAGAACTCAGATATGTCCAACTCTAAAGCTGTCTTTGGTACCAAGGTGAGAAAATAACAAACCTCGGCCAGACGCAGTGGCTCACACCTATAATCCCAGCACTTTGGGAGGCTGAGGCGGGCGGATCACAAGGTCAGGAGATCGAGACCATCCTGGCTAACATGGTGAAACCCCATCTCTACTAAAAATAAAAAAAAAATAGTCAGGCGTGGTGGGGGGCGCCTGTAGTCCCAGCTACTCTGGAGGCTGAGGCAGGAGAATGGCATGAACCCGGGAGGTGGAGCTTGCAGTGAGTCAAGATCACACCACTGCACTCCAGCCTGGGTGACAGAGCGTCTCAAAAAAAAAAAAAAAAAAGAAAATAACAAACCTCTCTAAAGTGTCCTGACAACACAGTAAGAAGAAAATACTTTCAAATATATACATACATATATGTATATAGATAGGTATGTATATATACACACATATATATGTACATGTGTATATATAGAGATATGTATATATGTGCCATTATCTACAAGCAGATGATAATAGGTCTTGTGGAATTAAACTTACAGTTATTATTCACCATGATAGGTCATTCAATTCTGATTCAGATGATGAACTTCTACCCAGAAGAAAGGCTTTTAATACATGAAGTACAGTCCATCCCTATGTAATAAAATAGCAGAAAAGGCAAAGGGGAATTTATTGCATTAAGGAAACACTATTTCTTTAAATGACATGAAATATCAACTACCGTATAGCAGATTGAAGATACCACAACATATTTAAGTTCTGAAGTAGAAGTTGTAAGTGCAGCATGACTCAGAACGCTGAGCACAGGGGTGGCTTAGTTGTTGTAAACACAGGAAAATCCCAATGTTTTTTGTGTCAGTTTTCTTTTCTATTAACTAGGAATCAATATATCATGGTTTTAAGAACCAACAAATTATTTCCACAAAATACTCTGTGAGCTGAAGAAGGTAACAATTTCATTATAATATTAAAATGTGTTAAGCATTGTTCCAATCCTTTATGTATATTAATTAATTTGTTCTCAGAGCAATGGTATGATGTAAATACTACTGTTATCCTCATTATACTGATAGAAAAAAAAATGAGGTACAAAGAAATTTAAGTTGCTGATATAGTTTGGCTATGTCCCCACCCAAATCTCATCTTGAATTGTAGTTCCCATAATTTCCAGGTGTTCTGGGAGGGACCCGGTGGGAGGTAATTGAATCATCAGAGTGGTTACCTCCATGCTGTTCTCATGATAGTGAGTTCTCACAAAATATGATGGTTTTATAAGGGGTTTTGCCTCCACTTCACTCTGCACTTCTCCTTGCTGCCGCCATGTGAAGAAGGACATGTTTGCTTCCCCTTCCATCATGACTGTAAGTTTCCTGAGGCCTCCCCAGCCATGCAGAACTGTGAGTCAATTAAAACCTCTTTCCTTTATAAATTACTCAGTCTCGGGTATTTCTTCATAGCAGCATGAAAACAGACTAATAAAGTTCCCCAACATCCATAGCTAGTAACTGGTAGACAAGGGATTTTAACCTAAGCAATATCTCTCCAGAGCCCATGATGCATAGGTTTTGATTAGATAAGAATAAGTACATCCAAGGTTAAGTTAGTTAAGGATGGTTTCAAAGGGGGAATAAGAAATAAAATAGGATCAGTGTAGAGTAAAATCTACCCAAGTTAAAATGGCTTTGGCCTTTTTCATTAGAATTAGGCAACATTTCAGCCTTATGGCGTTTCCTTCTTGTCTATTAAAAAAAGCCATTTTGATTATTGCCTCCCATATGCCAGGGGTGTACCAGGCAAAATTGCATGATATATTCTGCAGTTTTCAGTTTTCTTCTGAATTAATTCTTTAAAATATTTAATTTTTCAACCCAGTTAAATAATAACAAATATTATGACTGAAGTTTATTTACATAGAAAATGCTTTCTTACATATTATGTAAGTGAAGATTATAAAATTGGTGTAGGGGAGCTACCTGGTGATAACTGCATTCCCTAATTTTCTTAAAGAGTGCTATATTTTCCCATCATTGTAGTTGAAAGCACGTACAATGATACAAATATTGACAGTCACTTGTTTTATTGATGTGGGCTTAAGAAAGGTAAGAAAAAAAAGGTGCCCAAATGTCTAGAACAGTGATTCTAAAAGCATGTTCCTGACCTCAGAAATAAGGGAAGGATGCTGTGTCTTCTGGGAACTTGTTAGAAATGCCAAATTATCAAGCCCTACCTGAGACCTAATGAATCAGAAACTCTAAGGCTGGGGCCCAGGCACCTGGGTCCAAGTGATTTTGATGCACATGGAAGTTTGTGAACCACCAGCATCTGGTAAAACTGATCCTCTAGGGCCTTGTGCAGCTGCTAAAGATTTCAATTGCCAAGGCTGCACAAGGAAAAGGTCAATAAGACAAGCCTCTCCAAATTGGAGGTGAAGGTGACAATGGCCCGCTGAAAAATGCAATCTTTCTTAACAATGCCTTTCACTCCACATCTGGAAAATGGGCAGATCTGTCATGGGAGAGAACGGGACCTGGAATACAACTGTGAATATGAAAGGAGGGTCCTGGGACTCTGAAAAGTCCTGATCTAACATATTCTCTTTTGAGACTAACTTGAAGTATTGCCTAGTCTGCTCTGCCGAAGGCTCCCTGGCTTGTAGAGAAGAGAGCTGGGTGTATCACAAAAGGTAGCGGAGGGGAGCATGGCAAACTGGAGGCTGCAGACTCTGCCAAGAGGCATCAAATTAAAGTCTCCAAAGTGCCTGTGAGCCAAAAAAAAAAAAATCTTCATATCAAGTGTAGCTCATAGCATGCCAGCTTTGGGCTTCTAATTCTAACTTCTTCATTGCGAAGACAAAAACTGGTCAATGAGGTGAAGTCCATTAGTAAAGCCTCACAAGACAGTGACAGCAGGAGCCTAGCTCTGAATCCAAAAGCCTCCTTCTTCCAAGAAAATGTCATAATTGTTGTGCATGGATAATGTGAATCTTGCAACTAACCAAGGTTCTTCTTCTGCTCCATAAAAAAAAGTACAGCACAATTTCACTAATTATATAAGACTTGTGGCCAAGAAATTCAGATATAAATTCTCCCCCCACTTTGACTTTTGGCCAGTTTATCTAAACTAGCATGGGTTTATTCTTCAGATAAAGGAAAAGACTCTAATCTTCTTCCCCCCACTTCCCAAAATACAGGAAACTGAAAAATTAGAGATTCAAAAGGGCCTGACATTCTCTGAGAGATGCCCTCAGTCCCTCATCCTGTGTGTTCTTATGGCACCATACCCATCTCTGCACATTGCCCTCACACAGCTCTATGATTTATTTAATTAGCTGTCCATTCCCCCAAGCTGAGAGCAGCAGTCATAGATTTTCCATAACTGTATATCATTTCTAAAATCTCCCTAGTTCTACTTACCACTCAGCAAAGTGGAATACAGACAGCTATTCAAAAATAAAAATGATAGCTATATTTTATTGAATACTTACTATGGGTTAGAGTTTGTGCAGATAAACTAAGAAAACATATATAAAGTTTTATCTTTCTAGCTAGCCATGATTTCACTGACTACTGGAATTTTACTTTAAAATTCATTTCTACTATTTTATTGTACTCGTATATTCTTGTAAATACAGTAAAATAGTAGAAATGAATTTTCTACTACTCAAAGAATAGTAACCACTTCAAATTCTATGAAATGAGGCAAGATATATCTAACAACAGGTAAATTAACTTGACCCAGTTTAATCATTCTGTAAGTTGACCAGGTGATTCACATCCAAAAAAATTATTTTACATATTTTTCAGCAAAGTTGACCCAATCAACCTGAAACCTTTTGGGAATCAATGTAACTGACAGGAAACCACTAACTTGGTCAGACCAATGTGGATTTTTAAAATCCATTGAAACTTGGTTTAAATCAAAGAGGGTACAAGTAGAAATGCTATTTGAGGACTCTAAGAAGAAATTTAATCATCTAGTCTTAGCGACCAAAGAGAGTTAATGTACCTTCAAAATAAGCCAATTACTCCCTTCTCTCTGCAAATGACCCATCATCATAAATGTTGGTCATTAAGGTGTCATATGATTTTGCAGAGAACAGAGGATGGTGATGACTCATCACTAATGAACTGAAGAGCATCCAGTAGGAGTCATGAAGATGCCCGGCCAGGCTAAAGCAGGAGATGGCCGTAAAGGCTAGGAAAAATGTAAAGAAAGAGCTTCCCAACATTTGTGAAACATAACCTATTCTATTCTAAGTGGGGATTGGAAGGATGGGAGGAAAGAAGAAAGGGAATGAATTACATCAGACAAGCCCATACTAGGTAGTAAACTACATTATCTCATTTGGTTCCAACCTATGCAGTAGAATTACTAACCCTTTTTGCAGATCAGAGAACTGAGAATCCAGACAATTCAAGCAATTGATTCAAAGTCAGGTAGCAATTAAGAAGTAAAGCCAAGATACGGACTCAGATCTGTTTGGCTTCGGAGATCTTCCATTTTCAGTAAAATAACAGCTGAGATTCAAATATTTATTACTTACATATGTATCAAACAGTTTATTAGGTGCTAGAGATACAATGTTCATAGGGAAAATGTCCAGAATCATTGAGAAATCCTATAAACAAATATAAAATTAGCATTGTGAGGGTACAAAAAAGGAGAGATATATGATCCTAGGAGAATGCATATTGGAAATTACATTGGAACTGGGCAGGGAAGTCAACTGAGAAGGTGGTAACTAACCTGAGATCTGAAAAAAAAAGATGGATAATAACTAACTGAAGCTAGTAAGGAGTAGGGGAAGAATGCTGTAGGAAGAGGGACTAGCAGATATGTTACTGAGGGATGGCTAATGTGAATGGAGACAAAGAGGGAGCATGGTGCAAAATGAGATGAGAAGGCAGAGAGATCCTGAAGGTTCCTGTGGCCTGTGATAAGGATCCATCTTGTTCCTTATAGCAATGAGAAACTGTGCACCAAGGCCACGAGGGCAAAATGTTCAGTTTTGCATTGTGAAAAGATTACTCTGTATGCAACATCCAAAACCAATTAAAGAGAGCTAGAATGAAGGAAGTGAAGAGGCCACTGCCAAAGTTAAAATAAGAGACATGAAAAGCTGGGTCTAACGGGTGTCAAAACATGTGGAGGGAAGTTGATGATTTGAAAAGATACTCAGTAGACAAAAACAAGTGAGTCTGGTAATCGACCGGACTTTGGGGTGAAAAAGAGGAAAGCATTAAGAATGTCTCCTAAATATGTGACTGTGTAATGGGAGGGTTGGTGCTATCACTCACAGATAGAGGAAACACTGAAAGAAGAGCAGGTGTTCAGGGCAGAGATCATACATCTTTAAAACATGAAGTTTAGACAAGTGGTCTGAGCTGGGGGTGTAGTATACAACTGTGATAGTAAACCACTTATCAGAGTTATGGCACTGGTATAGATGGGTTGGGTATGGGGGATGGGGAGTTAGCAGAGGCCGATGTCTGGGATCAAGCCTTAAGGCACTCCATCATCTGTTGTCTGACGAAAGGAAAGTGAGCCAAGAGGTGGCACAAATTCCAGAGTGACATATCACAATAAACTGTGTTTTAAGAAGGTGCAAATGGAATATGAATTGAGTAAGTTTAGAATGCTATTGAGGATACTGATACAGAACAATAAACAGCGAATACTTGCAGGTCCCCAGAGGCTCAATAAATTGCCACAGTCACAAAACTTAATAGGAGCCAAACCAAGATTGGAACCCAAGTCTTACTGATCTGAAGGTCTCTTTCCACTGTATTATGCTGAAAACAATGAAAATCAGATCTTAAAATAACATAATAAATAGATCTGACCATACTCTAAGTAAAAGAGATATCTGAAAAATATTTGCCAAAACAAAGGTAAATTTGTTGGAGGTTTTTCACAAAGATTCCAAATCATTAACCATAGAAATCCTTCAAGTAGTAAGCTCTGCCCTTTTAAGATTCTTTAACAAAAATTCCCTACACAAACAACTTTTTAGAAACTGTAAATCACATTGGCATAATTCTTAAACTCTCCCAGGGCACTTTTACAACTGCTGTTAAAATTCTGTCTTTAATATGAGGAGAGAGAGATTTTGCTTACGGTTCTACATTTACTGACTATACGGCCAAGTCACTCGACCCTCCTCTTCTACAAAATGAAGGGGCTAAATAATACTGAAGACATCATATGAATAACATCCTGTATCTCACTACAAGCACTGTGGCATCTCATAGCAAATGAATATCGTTACTACCGTTAAACAGGTGAGGCAACTAAGGTACCTGGGGTTTTGATCACATAGCCAGATAGCAGCAAATAGGGACTTAAATTGGGTCTCCTAAATCTCAGTTCAGTGTTTGCCCCACATAATCATTCTCAATCATATCATCATTTTGCAGGTCCCTCATCCGCAAAATTGAAAGACATCAGAGTAAAAAATAGCTGTTGGTTTTTCCTACCAATAAACTATCCCCTCACTTCTAATACAACACCCTCGGTTTCCTTTGAGCAGGCATCTCTGCCCTGCTCTCAGTCACATTGTTTGAGTGAAGGTGAATTCTCATCCTCACTTTCCAGGCATGGGACTGTGTTTCAGGACTGGCTACTCACTATGTTACAGATTCTTGGATACCTGAGTTGTTTGGGGCCAAGCCTTGGACCCCCACAGACTCATCAATTCTCTGACACTTGCTAGAATCACTGGGATTACTTAGTTAAGAAGACAAGCTTGAAGATGATGGTAGCAGTTGAACCAATCTGCCTGTGAATAAAATCAACAAAAGTCAGAAGGAGAGAGAGAGAGAGAGAGAAAGCCCTGGTGACATTGTTTGAGCCCTGAATCCAGCTTTGCCTGAAGGCTACTCCTGAACTTTCAGTTACTTGAAGCCATACATTTTCTCTGCTTAAGCCATGTTGAGTTTGATTTTCTACCATTTGCATATCAAAGAATCCTGATCAGCACAATTGGCCCTTTTATATACCAACACGAGTTCCTTATTTTAATGAATCTACCACACATCTACACTTTCTTAGCTTATTGATATAAGAGAAATCAGAAGGTGACAAATAGAAATAGGGCCAAGGCAAACGTTTTAGGCTTAACTGCACTTGTCAAAGATCTAATGATTTTTGCAAACTATTCACAAAATTGAGAAACAGCCCCCAACACGGCTCTGCTCTGCTCAGAAGATTAGGAGTGCGTAGTGGGCACTGTTAATAATCATAGTTAAAGTAAGAACTTTACATCACTTCATATCCTGCCACTGTCCTACATGTAATTTATGTTCTAGATATAGTCAACTTTTCAACTGTATTTGGCCATCATATCATCTCCTGCTCAGTCTAGAAACTGTTTTCTGTCATACCCACAGGTCTTTGATGGGCCCTGAGATACCAACAGACTTATGATTCCTACTAAAATTATTTAGCCAACTTCTACAAACTCTTCTAAAAGTACTTTTAAAATGAAAAAAATTAAGAATTTGATAAATAAAGTTGTCAAAATACATATGCCTTTCCTTCTGCCTGGCATCCTTTTTTCTCCCTATTTGTCTGGCAAAATACTTTAAAATTCAGTTTTAAGCACCTTGCATGGTGGATTCCACATACAGCTATCACAGTTTAGCTGTGATAACAAACAATCCCAACATTTCAGTAGTTTAAAACAACAAAAGTCCATTTAACTCATGTTATATGACTATTACAGGTCAGCAGGTGGGCTCAGATTACTGAAAGCCTCAGGAACCTAGGCTGACAAAACAGTCCTTTTCTCAGATTGCTGGCTGGAAGGAATTTTGGAGGTATTGCTCACTAATTCAGTGCTCTGGCTTGGAAGCAACACGCATTGCTTCTGTTCATAACTCCTTGGCCAGAACTACAAGTCCTATGGCAAACACATTAGTGCCCAGAAGGGGGTAGAATCAAAAATATTTGGTGCACTGCTTAATAGCTGCACATCAGAATCCCAGGGCCTTGGACTCACTGGGTTACACAATGGTCAGACTATGGGGTAGGGCATTAGCAAAGCAGAGAGAGAGAGAGAGAGAGGAGATAGACAGAATTTTAGAGATAAATTGATATGCAATATTGTCAAGTTACTATCTTAAAAAATTCAGAACTGTACAGAATTTCTTTAGCCTTATTTCTACATTTTATTTTCAAAAATACTGAATTACTTATGGGAGAGATACACCACAAACCTTTCAGTGGTTCAGGTCTCTAAAGATTCAACTCTGACTCTAGGTCCAGGAAAGGTCTTAGAGAAGAGTGAATCTTTGCAGAATTCATTAGGAAACTGCAGCTCACCACATTCAAGAACCACAGGGACAAAAGAATAGGTATAATGGGCTAATCCAAATTCCAAACTTAGTCCTAATTCTTCTGGAATCTATATCTTCATCTTTAAAAATGAAGATTGTGAAATCTACTGTATAGTCCACTATGACCATTAAATAAAATGATATACATAAATGCACCCAACACAATGTCTGCTGTATAAGAGGGATTCAGGAAACGTTAACCTCCTTTCTCCTTTGTAGTCTTAGTACCTAGCACAGTATCTGAGAACAAGAGATGCTCAATAAATTCAGACAATAAAAGGAAAAGAGGAAGAAAAATCAACTTTTCAAACTTTTAAAAAACTTTAGTGATTCAAATATGTCTACTTTAAGTCATTGAATATTTAGAAAAATGCATCCTGACCAATGTACCATGTACAATACTAAGTGCTAGAGATGCAACAGTGAATAAGATTTCATCCCCGACCTTAAGATCCCGTTCTTCCTTTGTTGTGTGTCACTTCAAGGAAAAAAGCCAAAATGACAAATGGGGTAGAGAAATAACCTCCAAAACTGTGCCCTGGAGCACACACAACTACAGGCAAGAAGCCTCAACCTGGCCATGCAAATCTAACATTGTAAATGAAGAGGCTCAGAAGCAATACCTACTGTTAGCCTTGTGGACCCATGAGTATTCTTAGTCACCAAGAAGGAATTCAACAATGAACGCGGCCTATCACTCTAAGACAAGAAAGAGGATTCAAGAATTTAAAGATTTCAACAAAAAAGGGGGAATTTAAGAGTTCCAAGATTTTCTCCTCAGATACTCAAAAATTCCAATTAGCCAGAATACTCCATTCTCTGAGTACATCATTAATCAGTTTGAACATGTTTTCCATTATTTCCAACTTTATGGTCCTGGTTTAAAGCAGGTATTATTTCAGAACAAAGATTATTTCATTCTTCTGGGAACATCATAAAACATGCTATTTACATGGAAGATAACATGGGGGTAGGCCCAGTAGCATGATTTATTCTAACATAAAACACATACATGTGCACACACAAACACACACACACTGACACATCTTCCATTCAGGAAAAGTTTAATTTATAGTTTTTTAAGGTTTTAGCAGTTCAGGTTTCCTTTTATGATAGCATGGTTACCAAATATGCTTTGTTTTTTCATTTCTAAAAGAAAGTCACAGATTTATTATGTTCAGCTCCTTACTAAATGAGCTGAAGGGAGATTTATAAAGCAAATAAATGGAAAGATTTACAGTTTCTTCCTCACAACAGCTAAAAATTATGGAAAAGCTCATTGACCTTTCAAGAGAAGAACTTGGTTCAGTCGACCAAAAACTAAGGGCACCTAAGAGCTTTCCAATTAATCCTTTAATTTAAACCCTTTGTCTTTCTCCAATAAATATGCTGGGGGGCCTGCAAAATCCTATCCACTCATTTTCAAGTGTAACTACCTGTGGCCACTGCAAACAGCATGTCCCATCACACTAAGCAGTAAGCATCAATAATGTTAATAATAATTAGAAAAGGAGGGAATTGGGAGATTAGAAAGAGAGGAGAACTAGAGCAGTAACGTGGGAGAATCTGATTTTGCAAGGTAACCTAAAAAGAAAGAAAAGAAGCTGAGGGAGAGGACTCCTGCATCTTGAAGGGAGAAGGAAGGGGATGAGAATCTGAAGGTTGCTAAGGACAGGTTTATTATAGACAGGGCCGGATCAAGTATTCTGCTAAATTCTATCCTGAAGTTCTCCATAGGGGAGAAATTTGGAAGGGGATTGTGGAAGCATGTCTGAATCTATGGGAGACTAATTCCTTATCTATGCTGACCTAAAATTGTAAAATAAGAGTTGCTCAAACTGTCTTCTATCTAAGATACACAAATTATGTTCCCTCAGGACCCATAAAGAGAGTAAATATAAACAGGCAAAATCCCTCATTTAGACTCTGATATTTGGTCTTCGTTGTGTGTTTTTTTTTCATGAAGACAAATATAATATTGGATTAGGAATGAAGGCATGTCATTTATTTATTAACAGCATAAACTTGGGTAAATCATTAATTCTCTTGGATCTTTGGTTTTATGGGGATAATAGTAATATCTAGCTTCACAGTGACTATCATAGAGTACATGCTGAGGAAACATTAGCTGTCAACAACAGTAGCAACATTGTCATCTTTTGTCAACCACGACTGAAGCAGAACAAGAGAAATGAGATGGTTTGGTACAGAAACAGCTGGATTCAGTATAAAAAGATACAAGTTTAAGTATATGTGAGCTTCAATTCCCTCTTACAAAGATGAGAACTAGGATTGTAGAATCAAAGCTCTAACTCCACTACTTAACTTCCTAGGTAACCTTACTGTGAGTCTCAATTCCCTCTTACAAAGATGACAAACAGGATTGCAGAATCAGAGCTCTAACTCCACTACTTAACTAGCTAGATGACCTCAGGCAAGTCTCTCAACTTTTCTTAGTCTCAGTTTCCTCACATGTAGAATGAGAATAACAATATTTTACTGGAGTATAATAGGAAAAACCATGTAAGGTACTTAGAATATAAATACAGAAAATGTACTAATAAATATTAGCAGCAACAACAACTAGGATTTATTTATTCATTTATGCACTCAACAATTATTTACCAAGCAGCTGCTTGGTGCCAGGCAAGTCTGGTTATCAGAGAGTCAACAGTGAATGAAGTAGACAAAAATCTCTGATATCTTGGAGCCTGCTCTCCATGCTAATAAGAGTGTCTTGTGCACTTAAGTATTTGTTTAATAATTTGAGTATGTTTTAAGAGAGGACAGCATGAAAAAAGTCCTAACCTGGATTAAGATTTAATTTGCCAGCCGGGCACAGTGGCTCATGCCTGTAATCCCAGAATTTTGGGAGGTCCAGGTGAGCAGATCACAAGGTCAGGAGATCAAGATCATCCTGACTAATACGGTGAAACCCTGTCTTTACTAAAATACAAAAAAATTAGCAGGACATGGTGGCAGGTGCCTGTAGTCCCAGCTACTCGGGAGGCTGAGGCAGGAGAATGGCGTGTACCCGAGAGGTGGAGCTTGCAGTGAGCCGAGATGGCGCCACTGCACTCCAGCCTGGGCGACAGAGCGAGACTCTGTCTCAAAAAAAAAAAAAAAAAAATAGATTTAATTTGCCTGAATCTTGGGAATGTCACTTTACCTCTTTGGGCCTTAGTTTCCTCAACTATAAAATACCCTAAGAAAAAATAAATCCCTAAATTATGAGAGTTTATAGGATACTAAGGAAACAATATATATTAAAGCACTTTATAAATTAAAATCCCTTATACAAATATTTGTTATTGTCAAATTTATTCTAGCTATACACGTGCTTAATGGCCACATATTCAGGAACATCATACCCAAACTTTACCCAAAGAACAGAGCAAAATGATGAACCGTTCTCTTCTTAATTATGATTCAAAAAAAATAAATTTGTGCATAGGTTCAGCAAATTATGGAAGAGAAACAACAGGTTTTGTAGGAGTTTGCGTTAAAGAAAACAAACTTTTATAACTCACTATAGTTACCATAAAAAAATCCTGCCACTTATAATATAAATATACAGAGATTTTTAGGAATTCCCAGATTTGTAAATATTACTAAAGCTTATAAGTATGTAGTAAAAGCCATTAAGGAGCATTTTTGAAAATATGATCCACACAATTCTGGTTTTATGGAATGATAATAAGTTTCATGTGTGAATTACAATAATTCCATGTACAAGTAAGTTAAACAGATGCTATGTTAAACACAGTTTGCAGTGAGCTTTTCAAAACCATTATATGCAAGTTTGATAACTGGTATGTAAAATGTTCTAAACATATTTGAACAAGGAAACATTTTCCCTCTCTTCTTAGGGAAAATGGAATAAACTTTAAGAAACGTAAGTGAACACAACTGAAACATTTAAGTTACCCCTTTGAATTTTCAACAAGAGGCATTCAATACTCAGTGACAGTGGAGAACCACAAAGCCCAAAGTTGGGTTGGGATCTAGATATCAAATGGTCTGCTTGTCACTCAGTAGCCAGTTAAATTCTGATTGTGTTTTGGCCAATTACTATATGTCATGGGCATTCATTGTCTATACTAAAATTTATTACAAATTATGTTCAAAATTCAAAGTAAAAAATCAACCTCAACATTACATGTATATATATATACACACAAAATCTGTATATGTATATGTATATATAATACATATATAATGTATATATATACACATATATGTACATACATGTATATAATACATTATATATGTACATATATGTATACATAATACATAACAAATAATATATTGAATATATAGCTATATCCATGAAGAATAAGAAATATCTATTTTGAAGCTATACCAGAACTAATCATACAATAAACAGTGGATTTCAATGGCATTCTTAGTGAGGGGCAAGCTGTTACCACTGGACTGGAGAAGAAGAATGGATGATATATACATTTAGATGTGTTCAAGAACACAAAAAGGAAGCCCCAGCCGGGTGCGGTGCTTCATGCCTGTAATCCCAGCACTTTGGGAGGCTGAGGAGAGTGGATCACTTGAGATCAGGAGTTTGAGACCAGCCTGGAACATGGTGAAACCCCATCTCTACTAAAAAAAAAAAAAAAAAATTAGCCAGGCATGGTGGCGGCCACCTATAGTCCCAGCTACTTGGGAAGCTGAGGCAGGAGAACCACTTGAATCTGGGAGGTGGAGTTTGCAGTGAGCTGAGAGCATGCCACTACACTCCAGCATGGGTGACAGAGCAAGACTCCATCTGAAAAGAAAAAAAAAAAGGCCCTGATTTTTATCATCTATGGAAATAATGTTAATGAATAACAGTGAATAATCATTCACTAAAAATGAGTTGCAATTTGTCAAAGTTGATTTAGGGAAAAAATCCACTTTCTGGAAGTAGACTGAGGCATCAGGTAGTAGAAAGTATTAAAACCATTTACCTTTTTAAAACTTAAGCATTTCAAACTTTACATTAAACAGATTCCCTTTGACTGCCTATACCCCAGACCAATAGAGATACTGAAGCCTTCGGTGTAAGAGAAATCACCCACTCGAGAATGGAACCAAGTTGGAAAACACTCTGCAGGATATTATCCAGGAAAACTTCCCCAATCTAGCAAGGCAAGCCAACATTCAGATTTGGGAAATACAGAGAATGCCACAAAGATACTCCTCGAGAAGAGCAACTCCAAGACACATAATCCTCAGATTCATCAAAGTTGAAATGAAGGAAAAAATGTTAAGGGCAGCCAGAGAGAAAGGTCGGGTTACCCACAAAGGGAAGCCCATCAGACTAACAGCAGATCTCTCGGCAGAAACTCTACAAGCCAGAAGAGAGTGGGGGCCAATATTCAACATTCTTAAAGAAAAGGATTTTCAACCCAGAATTTCATATCCAGCCAAACTAAGCTTCATAAGTGAAGGAGAAATAAAATCCTTTACAGCCAAGCAAATGCTGACAGATTTTGTCACCACCCCTACAAGAGCTCCTGAAGGAAGAGCTAAACATGGAAAGGCACAACCGGTACCAGCTGCTGCAAAATCATGCCAAAATGTAAAGACCATCGAGACTAGGAAGAAACTGCATCAACTAACGAGCAAAATAACCAGCTAACATCATAATGACAGGATCAAATTCACACATAAAATATTAACTTTAAATGTAAATGGACTAAATGCTCCAACTAAAAGACACAGACTGGCAAATTGGATAAAGAGTCAAGACCCATCAGTGTGCTGTATTCAGGAAACCCATCTCACGTGCAGAGACACACATAGGCTCAAAATAAAAGGATGGAGGAAGATCTACCAAGCAAATGGAAAACAAAAAAAGGCAGGGGTTGCAATCCTAGTCTCTGATAAAACAGACTTTAAACCAACAAAGATCAAAAGAGACAAAAATGCCATTACATAATGGTAAAGGGATCAATTCAACAAGAAGAGCTAACTATCCTAAATATATATGCACCCAATACAGGAGCACCCAGATTCATAAAGCAAGTCCTGAGTGACCTACAAAGAGACTTAGACTCCCACACAATAATAATGGGAGACTTTCACACCCCACTGTCAACATTAGACAGATCAACGAGACAGAAAGTTAAGAAGGATACCCAGGAATTGAACTCAGCTCTGCACCAAGTGGACCTAATAGACATCTACAGAACTCTCCAGCCCAAATCAACAGAATATACATTTTTTTCAGCACCACACCACACCTATTCCAAAATTGACCACATAGTTGAAAGTAAAGCTCTCCTCAGCAAATGTAAAAGAACAGAAATTATAACAAACTGTCTCTCAGACCACAGAGCAATCAAACTAGAACTCAGGATTAAGAAACTCACTCAAAACCGCTCAACTACATGGAAACTGAACAACCTGCTCCTGAATGACTACTGGGTACATAACGATATGAAGGCAGAAATAAAGATGTTCTTTGAAACCAATGAGAACAAAGACACAACAAACCAGAATCTCTGGGACACATTCAAAGCAGTGTGTAGAGGGAAATTTATAGCACTAAATGCCCACAAGAGAAAGCAGGAAAGATCCAAAATTGACACCCTAACATCACAATTAAAAGAACTAGAAAAGCAAGAGCAAACACATTCAAAAGCTAGCAGAAGGCAAGAAATAACTAAAATCAGAGCAGAACTGAAGGAAATAGAGACACAAAAAATCCTTCAAAAAATTAATGAATCCCGGAGCTGGTTTTTTGAAAGGATCAACAAAATTGATAGACCGCTAGCAAGACTAATAAAGAAAAAAAGAGAGAAGAATCAAATAGACGCAATAAAAAACGATAAAGGGGATATCACCACTGATCCCACAGAAATACAAACTACCATCAGAGAATACTACAAACACCTCTATGCAAATAAACTAGAAAATCTAGAAGAAATGGATAAATTCCTGGACACATACACCCTCCCAAGACTAAACTAGGAAGAAGTTGAATCTCTGAATAGACCAATAACAGGAGCTGAAATTGTGGCAATAATCAATAGCTCACCAACCAAAAAGAGTCCAGGACCAGATGGATTCACAGCCGAATTCTACCAGAGGTACAAGGAGGAACTGGTACCATTCCTTCTGAAACTATTTCATCAACAGAAAAAGAGGGAATCCTCCCTAACTCATTTTATGAGGCCAGCATCATCCGGATACCAAAGCCAGGCAGAGACACAACCAAAAAAGAGAATTTTAGACTAATATCCTTGATGAACATTGATGCAAAAATCCTCAATAAAATACTGGCAAACAGAATCTAGCAGCACATCAAAAAGCTTATCCACCATGATCAAGTGGGCTTCATCCCTGGGATGCAAGGCTGGTTCAATATACGCAAATCAATAAATGTAATCCAGCATATAAACAGAACCAAAGACAAAAACCACATGATTATCTCAATAGATGCAGAAAAGGCCTTTGACAAAATTCAACAACGCTTCATGCTAAAAACTCTCAATAAATTAGGTATTGATGGGACCTATTCTCAAACCTAAAACCATAAAAACCCTAGAAGAAAACCTAGGCATTACCATTCAGGACATAGGCATGGGCAAGGACTTCATGTCTAAAACACCAAAAGCAATGGCAACAAAAGCCAAAATTGACAAATGGGATCTAATTAAACTCAAGAGCTTCTGCACAGCAAAAGAAACTACCATCAGAGTGAACAGGCAACCTACAAAATGGGAGAAAATTTTCGCAACCTACTCATCTGACAAAGGGCTAATATCCAGAATCTACAAGGAACTCAAACAAATTTACAAGAAAAAAACAAACAACCCCATCAAAAAGTGGACGAAGGATATGAACAGACACTTCTCAAAAGAAGACATTTATGCAGCCAAAAGACACATGAAAAAATGCTCACCATCACTGGCCATCAGAGAAATGCAAATCAAAACCACAATGAGATACCATCTCACACCAGTTAGAATGGCAGTCATTATAAAGTCAGGAAACAACGGGTGCTGGAGAGGATGTGGAGAAATAGGAACACTTTTACACTGTTGGTGGGACTGTAAACTAGTTCAACCATTGTGGAAGTCAGTGTGGTGATTCCTCAGGGATCTAGAACTAAAAATACCGTTTGACCCAGCCATCCCATTACTGGGTATACACCCAAAGGACTATAAATCATGCTGCTATAAAGACACATGCACACGTATGTTTACTGCGGCACTATTCACAATAGCAAAGACTTGGAACCAACCCGAATGTCCAACAATGATAGACTGGATTAAGAAAATGTGGCATATATATACCATGGAATACTATGCAGCCATAAAAAATGATGAGTTCATGTCCTTTGTAGGGACACGGATGAAATTGGAAATCATCATTCTCAGTAAATTATTGCAAGGACAAAAAACCAAACAGCGCATGTTCTCACTCATAGATGGGAATTGAACAATGAGAACACATGGACACAGGAAGGGGAACATCACACTTTGGGGACTGTTGTGGGGTGGGGGGAGGGGGGAGGGATAGCATTAGGAGATATACCTAATGCTAAATTACGAGTTAATGGGTGCAGCACACCAGCATGGCACATGTACACATATGTAACTAACCTGCACATTGTGCACATGTACCCTAAAACTTAAAGTATAATAATAATTAAAAAAAAGAGAAATCACCCACTCTGCTATAGATTCCCAGAAGAGCAGCCCAGAAGGGAGAGCTAACTAAAGATTTTTGACAATCCTGAGAATTGCTATTCATCATAGCTTGTCAGAAATTGTGAAAGGATGCTCTGTTTACCCTCTGCACCAAAAAATGCTGAGTTGGCGTATCAGAAAGACTAATTCAGAGAAACTATTATTTCTGTGAAAGAAATTTGCAGAAGTCTAGAACTGGAGAAAATGGACAACTAACCAAATGTATCCTGGGGGGGAAAAAAGGATAACAGGAATCAACTGGAGTTATTTTTCCTCTGGGTCATTCTATAGGGCCATGAACTATTTCTGACGTCAGATGGGTCTGAGATTAAATCCTGACTCTGTCACATACTGTGTGATGAGCCTTGGTTTATTTATTGACCAATTACAGACAGGACTGAGGAAGATGACAGGTATTAAGACCTGATTAGCACAATGCCTGACACAAATGTTAGCTTTCCTTTTTTACCAAGAAAAACTTATCAAACACCTGGGAGTATCCCACATCATACCACCAGCTGTTCGTTTATTCAATGAATACTTACTGAGCACCCACTCTGTTCCAGGAACTATCCGAGGTGCTAGGGAAAAAACAATCTGCAAAACAGGCAACAATCCCAGTCTTCATAAGGCTTACATTCTGGCACTTGTAAAGAGAATGCTCATTTCCATTCCTTCCTCTCAAGCCTAAACAAGTAAACTTATTCTTTTTTCAGTCAAATGTAACACATGACTTCACACAATGCTGAAAGCATCAACATGTGAACTATAATCTATCTGACAAACCAAGTTTCTTTAGCTGGGCTCAGAAAGTTCCCTTTAGAGTTTTGAGGAGCCAGGTGTCAGCATCAAAAGACAAAATTCAGCATTCAGCAGTAGCAGGAAGAGTGATAAAGATCCAGAAATGAATGGGAAAAAGTCCCTGAATCTCTATAGCAGCTCCTCAGAAACTGTTAGTTAGCACTGGGCTTTCTGTAAATCCTTTCAATCCTAAAAAGAGAATGAGAGGTTTCTTACAAAGACGTGCAAGCTGTAACTGGAACACATTTCAAGGTGGCTTTTTCCACCTTAAAATTGGAAAAAAAATAACAAGATCTATCTACGAGATGCCAAATGTCTTAGTGGAAAGAATCCATAGAGCACTAAAGTTTATCCATGGAATCACACTCTTCTACCTTCATTTATTCATCAGTTCATTCAGAAAGTAACTAGTATATTCCAGGTGCTAGGCTGGGGATATAAAGATGAATCAGGAACAGCTCTGGCCTTTGAATAGCTCTTAACCTAAAAAATATGTTAAGAAAAAGTAATGAAGAGGCTGGGCGTGGTGGCTCATGCCTATAATCCCAGCAGTTTGGGAGGCCGAGGCAGGTGGATCACCTGAGGTCAGGAGTTCGAGACCAGCCTGGCCAACATGCAGAAACCCTATCTCTCCTAAAAATACAAAATTAGCCAGGGATGGTGGTGCATGCCTGTAATCCCAGCTACTCAGGAGGCCGAGGCAGGAGAATCCTTTGAACCTGGGAGGCAGAGGTTGCAGTGAGTCAAGATCGTGCCATTGCACTCCAGCCTGGGCAACAAAAGCGAAACTCTGTCTCAAAAAAAAAAAAAAGTAATGAAGATCCTGTTTGACAGACATTCTAATAAGGTTTGACAAAGTGCTACTAGAACCCAGAGGAGGGAGCCTCAAAGTCAGCCATTAGAGTTTTATTTGATAAAGATGAAATAGCCAGAGAATTGATTCTAAATTCACTTTTCATACAATATCCAATCTACTCCTCACACCCAATCAATGGATCCTGTGGGTTTCACCTCCTGCCCACATTTTCCATGTCCACCATTGCATCTTGTCTGGACTGCAGCAGCAGACTAACAACTGATGTCCCTGATTTGCTGCTACCTTCTGTCCTCCACTGAAGCCAGAATGATTTTTCAGAAATACAAACTGGATCTTATCACCTCTTTTAAAATCTCATCAACAACATTTCATTTCCTACTGAATCCAAATTTCACAAGGCCTACAATGCCTCCCAATTCTTTTTCTCTCTGCACTCAACACTCTCAATCTCCCACACTGAGCTGCAAACACACTAAATGCTCTTTTGCTTTTTGGTACCTCCAGGTTTTCAGTCACACTGCTCCAAACTTGTATATCAACCTCCTCTCTTCTCAGCCTCCCTCTAGTTTCTAATTCTATCTTATCCTACGGTCTCAGTGTGAATTTCCTATACCACCCCACACTTCTCCGTCAGACATTCAGCATTAATCATAGTCACTGTAGTCCTGATCTTTCAACCCACCCCCTCTTGACTGGTATCTTTCCTGCTAACTCCAAGAATTAGCCCTTCCCTTCCTCACTACTCATTGACACACACTCTGAACCATATATTTTAGGACTTACTTATATCTTATTGAACTTTATTATATTCAAATTTAACACCTATTGTGTGCTGGATTCTGCCTTAAATCTTTTCATTCCCCTTAGTTCTTATAGCAATTTATTTTTATTTTTCATTTTACTTTAAGTTCTGGGATATATGTACAGGTCGTGCAGGTTGGTTACATAGGTATACATATGCCATGGTGGTTTGCTGCACCTATCAACCCATCATCTAGGTTTTAAGCCCTGCATGCATTAGGTATTTGTCCTAATGCTCTCCCTCCCCTTGCTCTCCCACCCCCCAACAGGCCCCAGTGTGTGTTGTTCCCCTCCCTGTGTCCATGTGTTCTCATTATTCAACTCCCACTTATGAGTGAGAACATGTGGTGTTTGGTTTTCTGTTCCCGTGTTAGTTTGTTGAGGATGATGGCTTCCAACTTCATCCATGTCCCTGCAAAGGACATGATCTCATTCTTTTATAAGGCTGCTTAGTATTCCATGGGGTACATGTACTACATTTTCTTTACAGCAATTCTTTAAAAAGACAACAGAGATAAGTATTAGCACACTAATTTTACAAAGGGAAAATAATGAGAGGTGAAGTTCCCTGCCTAAGTTCACAAAACAATAATAAAGCCAGGATTTCTAAGCCAGGTACCCCAAATCTAAATCTAAACTTTCCATCAGACCTGTGTTATTCTTCTCTAATTGTTTACCCAGGCAAGCTTCACCAGGAAGCTGAGTTACAGCAGGCACTAACATACCAGCTGCAATAACAAAAGTACAATAAAAACTGAGAGAGTTCAATTCTCATTTCTGTCTGGATATTAGGTTTCTTGGAGATAGTTGAAAGGTATTATTTTTAAATACCCAAAAAAGTTTAAAGCGACTACATTTCTATTGCCATTTAAAGCTCTAAAACTTGGACTTGTCCCTGAAAAGCAGGGACGATTTTCCCTTCTGTTTTTTTCTTCTTCTCTTCCTTCTTTTTGCTACATAAAAATGCTGAGTACTATAAATAACATAATTTATGCATAATGTCTTTCAAGGAGATATGCTAAAGTCCTAAAATATTATTAAGTGAGCCAAAAAAAAGTCGCATCATGATTTCTTAAGGTGAAGGTACATCACTAAAAAATAATGTAAGGCCATACACATAGGCTTGGCTTCTGGGCACCATCCAGCCACAAGCAGAGCAAGATAGATTCACCTGGAAAAATGCCAGGTATCTGAGATATCAGAGGGAAGTATGATCAAGAATCAGATGCAGCCTGACTGCGAGAGTTTGGGGACAGACACCAAGCAAGGCCATGCAAGTTCATCCTTATGACCTCAACGATGCTTTATTTCCTTCTTACTCATCATAGCCATGTTTGAAAACTCATCGAGACAACAACTATTTCATTAAGAGGATGAGATGAAAATAAGCATAAATAAAAGTTCTAATTTTTTTTCCATAACCCAATGGATCCAGTTTTGCACCCACTGTGATACCAGCATCCTATATGCATATATACTGGCCTACAAAACAAAATTGAAACTTCTTAGCACATTCACAATGCTTTTCCCCATCCAACTATCAACCATATTTTTACTCTCATCTCCTACCAAAATCCTTTGGTCCAGACATGTCAAACTTCTCACTTTGAGCTTTTGCATCTGCTGATCCCCCTACTGAGAATGGCCTTCCTGCATACCTCTTCTTGCAGAATATCTCATTCTTAAGGACTCAATTCAAATGTCACTTCCTCTGGGCAGCCTGTGCAGACTCCCATTAGCAGAATGTATTGCTCTCACCATTGTATTCCTACAACACTATTTAAATCCTAGGATGGAACAAATCCTATTGTAATTTTCTTATCTTATACAAGGCTCTTTTCCCCCTTTTAAACTGTTAAGCTTCTTGAGGATACGATCTATGGCTTAATCATCTTTGGATTCCTGGAAGCCAACACAAGACCCAGCCACAGTAGATGGTCAATTAATTTTCACTTAAAGAATGAGACAAGACTCTGGGCCTGACCCTTTCCTTTATGCCTTTGGTAGGGCTGCAGTGTACAACCTTGCAGACTTTATACTGCATAATTCCAGCAGCTGCCACTCACCTAGACTACTACATAAATAATGCCCCGTGGAGTTGTACAACACAGAAGCCCCACTTTTATAAAGCCCACAATGGCTCCACACAAACTATGGCTCAATATACTCATTGGTAGATATATCTCTATGTTCAGAATATGGGTGGATGGATGGATAGACAGACAGATAGATTAGATATTTATATACGCCATGAAGATCTAAAGACCTGTGTTCTAGTGTTCTAGAACAAACACTGCCAATTATTAAAATAATATTTATTGTTGGTATAATAATGCATGATAATATAAATAATGTTACAGTACATGCCTATGCTGCTTTAGCCTTTGCAAAATGCTTTCACATTCAATATCTTATTTAGCTTCCACAACCAATTGGCAAAGTAAGGCCTTTATTTTGGCCTTGTTGAAAAGTCCTGTTTAGATCATGAAAGAAACCAAAACACAGAAGAATTGGGTGACTCTCCAATGTTACCCGGCTGCTAAATGATAGAGTCAGTATCCATCAAGATCTTCCTGTCCCTATTTCAATGTTTTTTGCTTTGTTTTTTACTACATCACTCCCCTGGGAGTTGTCAGGGGAAAAAAAATGGAGGGAAGAAAAATGTTAGAAAGCAGAAATATTTGAGGATAGCTGACCACCAAGACAAACTCCCAGGCAGAGACAATCTGCTTAGTCCTCTAAGCAGTTCTCTCTTCCATGTTCACATTACTTTAATTTTTACTTTCTTTTGCTATGCTGCTTGGAATTTAACGGTTTGAAGACTTTCTTAATTAACAAGCATCCTCTTTAAAGAATACATTTACCGCTGGTAATGTTAGCTGGATATCCATCATTTACAAATGTGTGTAAGCTTGTTCCATGAATTGCTTTCTTTCTAGCATAAAACTCATAACTGTAGCACGTGGGAAACTGTGAATTTTGCTTGGAAAGAAAGGAGATGGGTCACCTTGAGACATGAGGAATATTGAGGATAGAACAAATCCAAATGAGGTGATACAGTGGGGGCCACAGGGAAGCCTGGAGATAATGCAACAGGAAAGTGAAAGGGCCATGGTTAAGTAGTCAAATCCTATCTGGTCTCCAAGTGAGCAAGCTTCAGCACAATCAACTGAAGCTAGAACTCATTTATGGGGAAAAAGGAAATAAATAAAAAGTAAAAAGCTTATAATTAATGAGGAGATTTTTTTTTTCATTAAATAACTGGAAAAGCTGGCAAGATCAAAAAACCACTCACCAAAACAGATTTTTCTTTCCTCCTGGGCACACAGCTAGATGACATTTACCATCCTCTCTTGCAGTTAGATATAGCCACCATCTGAGTTCTGGTCAGTGAAATGTGATCAGCCCTGGCCCATAAAAACCTCCCACTGGTAACCTTCCATTCTTTTCCCCTTCCCTGGTGACCTTGGCAGGCACATACTGCCCGTGCTAGAACCACAAGAGGAAAGGAGCCAGGGTCCCTAAATCACGGTTTTGAGGGGAGCCACGTGTTAACCAGGAACATCCATTTGAAAATCTATAGAAAACCTATTTTCTATAAGCAGCTGATAAAATGATTTTTTGAAAAACTGTAATCTTTTCATCAAAATGAAGGGACAGCTACCCTCTTGTCATGTAGTGAAGGAAAGGCATTCTGTAGCAAATAAAGGCAGTGACGTTCATATGGAATAAAGTTAACAGGCAGCATTTCAGCATTACATGAACTGAGTATTAGCAAAAGTGAGCAGAAGCAGCCTCTGACCTACAAACTCTGCACTTTAAAAAGCAGCCCGTGAGCAATGCTAGTAAGATGAACTTGACATAAGAAAACAGTGTCAGATACAGAAAAGCACTTTCTTCCTTCCTTCCTCCCTTTCTTTCTTTAAACAAATATGTTTGTGTGTCTATAATGTACCATGCACTATTTTAGGTGCTAGAGATAGTGAATAAAATAAAATTACTGCCCTCATGCAGTTTATATTCCAAAGGGGTTAAGTCAGATAATAAACCTTTAAACAGAAAAACACAAATATGAAAACAACACAATTTTAGAGAATAAGTGCTACAAAGAAAATACATTAAATCAAACTCAAATGGTATAGGGAGTAACTGATGATACGAGTAGGGCTAATTTAGCCAGCGTGGTTAGGAGAGATCTTTCTAAAGAAGTGACATTTGAACTACATATTGAACAAGGCCTAGAAAGCAGATTTGGAAAGATCTGAGTGAAGGGCCTCCCAGGTTGAGGAAAGAACTACTGCACAGGCCTATTGGAGGGACACAAAGAATTCCAGTGTGATGGGAAAAGAGTGAACACTGGAGACAGTGAAACAAGATGAATTTGGAGAAGTAGGCAGGTTCCAGTTCACATAGGGCCTGACACAGGACCAAATTTGGGTATTATTCTAAGAGGCATGGGAGCTTTGAGACAAATTTCAACAGGAGAGTAGCATAATCTGCTTATACCTTAAAAAGCTCACTTTAAATATGTTTGAAGATGGACTATGGTGGGCAAGAGTGGATGCTACCGGGATCACTAGCCAAAAGATAAAGGAAGCTTGGTCTAGGGTGGTAGTGGTGAAGACAGCAAGACATGAGTGAATTTGTGATTAATTTTGGAAGTAAGGCTAACAGGACTTTCTGATGTAGCAGATGTTGGGGATAAAGAAAAGAGTGGAATCAAGGACGATGTCTATGTCTTATGACCTGAGCAACTAAGTGGATGTACCCTTACCCAAAATTGGGAGAAAAGCATCTGATTCTCTGTTTTCAAGACCCTGGAACTCAGGATATCTTTGTAGTACAATACTTCAGCTACATGAAGATCACGATGCTACATAGATCATGATGTTCACACATTTTATAAAATGCAAAGTATTTAAATGCAAAAAATGTAAAAAAAAAAAAAAGTTACCTAAGTATTGGATAATTAGAAGCATAATTAAGCAAACTAGCCCATTTCCCCCATACAATCTCTTAACTAAGAATTGCAGGGTCTTGTTTCCCTAGAAGTTCATTCACATGAGTCTCTGTGTCTAGTAAATATCTACCCCCTGGGCTTCTATGAACTGGCCGGAAAACCTCATCAATGCCTACACCACTTCTGTCACAAAGAAATAACTAAAAATTCTGCACATATCTTGCAAATAAATTCTTGAAGCATGAAGCATGGTAAAAAAATAAAATAAAATAAAACAAAACAAAACAAAAACAAAACAGTGATATTTGAACTTCCATCCTGACCACTGTCCCAGTTGGTTTGACTGGGGTTCATTCCTAAGGACGGAGCTTAGGAATTTACCCCTTCTTTTAACCTAGGTGGAATAACCAGGATTTGAATTTGAACTTTATTTTTCTTTGTGTTATACTTTCAAGAAGAAAATCATGTGTGTGTGTCGGGGCAGGGGGCGGCAGCGGGTGGGGAGGTGGTGATTAAGAAAATTTCAAGTGGGTGGGAGAGCAGGAATAGATGCACTTTGGCTAAGTAGCCTAGGAAATAACAAAGCGGAGGCAGAGAAAAGCCAAGCCCAGGAACAAGACTCAGCTGCATCTCCTGCTGGGAGAAAGGTGACATGTTAGTTATCCTGAACAAAGCAAAGGCTAGGAATCTCTGTGCCTTGGAAAGGGGAGGTGGGGATTGACAGATACCTGGGTGCTGGAAGATCTCTCCATTAGTGACGCAGGCTAATGAGAAAACAGAAAAAAAAAGATACCCCAAGGTATTCTTATCTCAAGCATTCTGAATACCTGGAAATAATGGGAGCAGGAGTTAAGAATTAAGGTTTTCCCGACAATGACCAATCAGAAGAGGCTTTTGATCTCTACTAGGGTTTGAATGTTTGTCCCCTCCAAAATTCATGTTGAAATTTAGTCACCATTGTAACAATATTAAGAAGTGGAACTTTTAAGAGGTGATTAGGCCATGATGGCTCTGCCCTCATATAAAAAGGCCAGTTCTGGCCCCCTCTTGCCCACTTCTTGCTCTTCTGCCTTCCACCTGTGATGATGAATCAAAAGGGCCCTCACCAGATGCTGGCGCCTTCATTTTGGACTTCTTAGCCTCCAGCATCATGAGAAAATAAATTTCCATTCTTCATAAATTACCCAGCCTCAGGTGTTCTGTTACAGCGGCATGAATGGACTAAAGCAATGCTTTGCTGTCTAAAGTAGAACTTTAGGAGACTGAAGCCCACACTTGAAAAGAAACTGGGCTATGTAGATCATGATTTTCACACATTTTATAAAATGCAAAATATTTAAATGTAAAAGAAGTTACCTAAATATTGGATAATTAGAAGTGTAATTAAGTAAACTAGCCCATTTCCCCTACACAATCTCTTAATTAAGAATTTGCAGGATCTTGTTTCTATAGAAGTACATTCACATTAGTCTCCACGTCTAGTAAATATCTACCCACTTAGCTATTCTGTGGGCTGTGTTCTGTTTGAACTCTGATCTCTCTACCACTTTCCCAGCCTCTTACCATTCTAAGGGTCAGACCCTTCACCACCACCTCTAGTCATATGAAAGAAGTTATAAATCACCTTGCTAATCAGCTGCTCTGTTTCAGACATGTCAGTTTTGTTACATGAAATTATTAAATTCATACCAATTCAGGTCATTTTTTTCCAAAATATTTCCTTGAATACAATTCCACTTGTGTTTTTCCAAGGAAGGAACGAGTTCACCCATACAATATTACGCTTGGTGCCCCACTGCTAACAATATGCACCTGGAAGAATTGATGAACCCTAGTCCTTCCATCTAAATGTATTCTCCCCTGCTACCTGCCAATTTGGTCTTTTTCTCTTTCTCAAAGTATTGGTCTCAATGAGCACACACTCCTGCAATTCCAAGAAAGATCCTCATAAACATTAATGATTTAAGTAAATAATAATGGTAATAATAACTGTGATCTAGTCAATATTTAGTGAATACCAGACAATTTGCTAAATTTCTGACATGCACTGTTTCATTATCATCTTAATTGGGAAATCCATTTACCATGTTGAATTTGGCATGACAAAACACTACTTTATAACTTGTGGTCTGTAAAAATCTGTTGCTTGGCAGCAGTGCCAGAGCAAACTCCTGATGACTCAACAATTTGTACTTTGATAACTCCCAATGCTTGTTCTATTAAAAACTACTTTCAGTTGTGAGCTCTGAATTTTGCTATCCTTCTGAACCCACAAGATTTGGATCCATTAATTCGGGGAGACATATCAGTAGGCTTATGCTATTACGCACAAGGTAGTATAACTCCCCACCCCCAAATCCTACAAATGTCAGTGGCATACAAGATTATTTCTCACTCATGCCACATACCCATCACCTGTCAGTTGTCACACGGTTCCATGTCATCTTCATTCTGGGATGTCAGCTAAAGGAGAAGCCCTGACCTGGAACATTGCCAGTTTTTGTTTCAGGGAGAAAAGAGAATGATGTGGAATTCTGCAAAAGCTCCTTGAGGTTCTACTCTGAAACTACATGTCATGTCCACTCACATTTCATTAGCCAAAACTGATGTCGGCAAAATCAGGAGGGTAACCAACATTTTGAACACTAGCACAGTACTGGAACAGTGTGGGTAGTGGAAGAAGAGGGAGCAGCTAAGTCAGGCAGAAAGCTCTGGAGTAGAAATGAGTTGAGGATGATCTTTTTACTTCATTTCTCTGAATCCCCTTGTCTGTACTCATAAAATGGAGTTAATGTGGCCAACGCTGCAACTTTCTCACAGATTTATTGTAACGTTCAAAAAGTGTAACATATAAAAGGAGTCTGAAAAATTCAAAACACTCTGCAAGTAAAAGGTATTATCATTTAATGTTAATTGTAGTGCTTTCCCCACCTGACAGATGGCATGATGTGTATGATATTACATTGTTCTTTATGCTTCTAAGTAACTTTTTATTACAGGAAGAAAAAGTTTATGAGACTCTATCTAGATAGACTCCAAATTCAAGAGTAGGACCCCTATTGCTATACTTTCCTCAGACACTACTTCTAATGCATCAGAAACTACTTAAGACCAACCTGTTGAAAATGTCATTACAAAGGGAAAAAGCCTCAGCCGACAAGATTCCTAAAACATTAAAATCCATCTAGAGCAGTTTTCAAAATGGGGAATGTTCCTGCTGAAGTCAGAAGAGGCAAAATGAAACAGCCTCCTGTGAATTGTATCATACCTGACAAAAGTTCTTATTATCTTCTATTCATTGGCCAGGAGTTCAGCTATCTTGTCTACAGCAGTTTCCACGACAATCTCTACAGAGCAGGAGCCCATAATACGCCACCTCTCTGCTTCTACCTTAGGAAGTTAAGGAAATTGAAAGCCTTTTGTGCTTCCTTTTCCACTGAGAGGCTGAACAGGCTTTTTAAGATGGCCTGGACGATGTGTGTAATATTTTGTTTTAATTTGCAAGCCAGTCTTGTTCACTGTGGCTTTTATCGTATGAGTCATTTTCATCCCATTTACTCAAAGTAAAAATAACTTGCTTCAAGCAGCTCATAAGTATTTACTTCTTTCTAGGCTGTGGAGAGACAATGAATGCAGCCTCAGAGAGTCTCTGTTCCTAGGAGGCACTTGGCCACCTGTAAGCTTGTCTACCCGATCACTTCAAAGGGCAATTCTTGGGAGAGAGCTGGGGAAATGGCCTCCATGACCATTTATCTCATTTAATTCATCTAAATGTAATCATCAAAGAATGGTTGCTAAAACCCTATTTTGTTGAGGTAACCGGCAAAGCTCATTTGGTTTCATGAAGACAAACCTCTTCTCCAGCTCCAGGGAATAACACAATTAGCCCAAACCAGTGACAGCCATCTCATTCTCTTTTCTCAAACATTTGTCTAGAAGTGTGTGTGTGGTGAAGATAGAAGTGATGTAACCTGGGTCTGAAAAATAACACAGAGGAAGTCTTCTGCATGTGGTTATGGTGGTAATAGGGGTAGAGTGGGGGAATGACTTTCTACAAAGGACTTCCTTTGAGCATAAAATGACAGAACCTCACACAGACAAGGTTTTTAAGCCCTGCGCCTTCCTCTCTTCCTTGCTTAGGATGCTGCTGTGAGAGTACCATGCTTAGAGCTGTGGAAGTCATCATGCAATCATGGAAACATAAGCCCAAAGATCAAAGTTCAAATGCTGAAGATGGCAGAAGGAATGAGAGAAAGGCATCTGCTCTAAATGTTGGCATTCACTCTAATGGGTTCTCTGTGCCTCCCAGCCGGATGCCCAGTATTTGACCCCTGCTTTAACCCATGAGCTATGTTCCTACATGCTAGGAGGGGTCCAGTGTTTAGCCATTTCTCCTTAGGTGCTATCCTTCTCTCCAAGAACACATCCCCTGGAGCTTATGGAAAGTCTCCATACAACACGGAAATGACTGAAGCCCAGTCACATTGCCATTACCCAACAGCAATAGCACCACAATGCAAACTGGCCTAAGGCCAGGCTCATACACTGAGCTAAACAGGAGCATGCCCAAGAAAACAGTGATTCAGACCTAAAATCCACTCAACATTATAAAATAAGGCCTCACAGAGAAAGAGCAGGTTGATATTGCAGATGGCTCCTCATGGAGCCGGTCTTTTGTAATAAAAAATGATATGAATGAGACATGAATCAAAGAATCCCAAACAGCATTAGCACCGGCAGTTTTCTCCCATATTCTGCCGGGTCTCAATAGAGAAGTGGGACCAGGAATGGTGGCTATGCTGATTTCAACGAACAACTAAAAGGTCTGCCAGTGGCATAATCAGGATTCACATTGTTTTTGAGGTTTCTTCTATCATTTTTATAATTGTTTGAAGTCTATCCCTGCATACAGGAAAAGGTAAGAAAGTAAATATTTTAGACCATTATGTGGCTTACAAGATTTTTCCATGGTAAATAGTGGGAATATTCACATTTTTAATTTTTAAAATTACTTAAATTTTCTGATAGAAAATAGCATAAGGTAAGATCTAAACATAAATATTCATATGAAGTATTGAAATTGATACTCCCATCACCCCAAATTAACAAATAACTAAGATGTATTAAAGAGTAGATGAAAGGTTCATAAGCAAAGGGGCAGTTTCATTCTCCCAAGTGGCATGTCTCCTTAAAACTTCAAATCCATAAAACAAGCCAAAAAAAAAAAACGGTGAAAAATAAGAAGACAAAATTATCACATATTATTAGAATATATTGTTAATACAAATTATGGTAGTAACAAAGAAAGTCTTCCAGAAGAAATGAAAAAAACAGATGGTTCCTACAAGGTACTGGTCTCTAGTAGTAATAAGATACATCCTCTTGACGACTAGAGGTCTTTAGTCAAAGCCAAAAAGTTAAGCAGGGATTAACAACATATAGTCATTCCTGGGTATATGCAAGGAATTGGTTCTAGGCCCCTGTGTATACACAAATCTACACATACTCAAATGCCAAAGTAGGCTCTGCAGAACCCACTGTATGGGAAAAGTTGGCCCTCCATAAAGGCAGGTTTATATCCCATGAATTCTGTATTTTTGACTTGTGTTTGGTTGAAAAAAATTCATGTATAAGTCGGCGTGTAAAGTTTAAACCCGTGTTGTTCAAGGGTCAACTATGAGATAGCAGACAAGAAAGAAATTTACCGTTACTATCACCATTACTATTTACCATTACAGGAAATACTGTCTTTACCTTTAGAATACCTGACCTATTTGAGAGCCAAACCACTTAGAGGAAAGTGACCAGGATTTTGCAGCATTCGTTGAAGACAACTACCCAAATCATCATGGTGCAATATATTATTAATGAAGACAACAGGAATAATTGGAAGCAGAACAAACAGAAAAATAGCCCAGCCATCACTTTGCTTATTAAAGCTTTTGCAAACTGGTGGAAGGGAGCCATGAGCACGTTGGAAATGGATGGGCTCAGATATTATGATACTATACATACAGACCAGGTGGAACTAACTCCCACTCCTCTGGCATGTTAAGGTTATAGAGATGTGCAGTGCTCACCACTAGCAGGTTGCAGTACTGAGCCTGAAAAAACGGTGCTCTCTTAAGACAGAGGAGTTGTTCTCTCTAGGGCAGAAATGTGGGTCATTGATGCTTGAGACCACCATCCCATTGTAATGGCATCAGCCCATGTGCCAAAGTTATGAGTCCCTCCATCACTGTGACTTTTAGTAGAGATTGGGAATTGGCAATGCATGAATCAGTCATTAAGACACCCACCAAAAAGAATAAAAACCTGATCTTCTCAGGTCAAGGAGACAGCAGCCTAGTTTGAGTTAATGTCAAAGTATCATTCGAAAACAGAATCCACCATGTAGATTTAATTAAATATGAAGATGGCAATCTCACCAAATAAGAAAACAGAATATGAGTGTCTATGGTTGATCTAGTGATTGTTATATACACAGCAGCAGAACATGGGATTTGATATGTCCCTGTTGCCTTTGTTTCTTTGCTGTGTTTCCTAACTACCTTCAAAGGTCTTGCTTTCTCATGCTACTGAGCAGCATGGATAAACCAGAAGAACAGAGAACCCTCAGCAATTGATATGATTTCTTATAGGATTGCATAGGACCACAGCCAAGTGATAGTTTTCACTCTTTAACCACATCTACCAGGCATACACTTCTTAGTCAACCTCTCACAAGTGACTTCATTAAATAGCTTACTTACCTTCACAGTAGGCAGAGTCTCCCTGGACAGAAATGTAACCACTCTTGCACTCACAAGTAGCTTTTGTATTCCAGTTTTTGCACTCTGAGTTTTCACCACATTTAGGTCCTTCTGCACAAAAGTTATGACCTAGAAAAAACAAAGCTGTACATCAGAAAAGGAGGAAATAAAGTAACTCCCCAAAATAAAGTTTGTAACATTTTTTATTATATGTCACTATGCAGGAAAATACACTTTGGCAGTATGCAAGGATAAACTGGATAGGAGAGTGGCAGAATAGATATAGGAAACTTTGGGCTGTCCCAGGCATAAGAGGCTTTCCTCCACCCATACTCAAATTTGCTGAGGCTGTTCCTACCTGAATGCTTTTATCCATGCTGATCCTGCATCCTCTTCTCACTACATTCTTACATGACTACTCTTTTTATAATTGTTTTCTTTTAAAATTTATAATACAAAAAGTAATAAAATTAATATATATGAATATATAAAATAAAATGAATACAAGCAGATTATCAAAACTGCTTAATTGTACCTCCCCAATGAATCTCCCTCCCAGCCACTAGAGATAACTATCCTCAATTTTGAGCTAATCACTCCCTTGAAGCTTTTTATAGCTTTACTACATATTTGTGTTTATGCCTAAACAATATACCATTTAGCTTTGCCCATTTTAAACTTCATATGAGGGAAATCTTACTGTACATATCTTCTATGGTATGCTTTTTTAAAAAATATTTTATATCCATAGGTTTTTGGGGAACAGGTGGTGTCTTGTTACATAAGTTCTTTAGTGGTGATTTGTGAGATTTTGGTGCACACATCACCCAAGTAGTATACTCTGCATCCAATTTGTAGTCTTTTACCTCTCAATCCCATGCCCCTTTCCCCCTAAATTCCTAAAGTCCATTATGTCATTCTTATGCCTTTGCATCCTCATAACCTAACTCCCACTTATGAATGTGAACATATGAGGGTTGGTTTTCTATTCCTGGGTTACTTCACTGAGAATAATAGTCTCCAATCTCATCCAGGTTGCTGTGAATGCCATTAATTCATTCCTCTTTATTGCTGAGTAGTATTCCATCATCTATATCACAGTTTCTTTATCCACTCACTGATTGATGGGCATTTGGGTTGGTTCCACGTTTTTGCAATTGTGAATTGTGCTGCTATCAATACGCATGTGCAAGCGCCTTTTTCGTATAACGAGTTCATTTCCTCTGGGTAGATACACAGTAGTGAGAATGCTGGATCAAATTCTACTTTTAGTTCTACTTTTAGTTCTTTCAGGAATCTCCACACTGTTTTCCATGGTGGTTGTGCTAGTTTACATTCCCATCAGCAGTGTAGAAGTGCTCCCTGTTCACCACATCCATGCCAACATCCATTTTATTTTTATTATACTATGGTGTGCTTTTCTCTATTCATCCACGTGAATGCCTTTAGCTATGGGTTCATTCATTCAACAAAGGATTTAGAATATTATATAAACTTAGTTGACAAAACAGGAGGATCAGCACCAATTTTGAAAGACATTCCAGTGAGTAAAATGCCATCGGACTGTACTTTTAAACACATTGGGAAACAAAAATAATTTGTGTGACTCACTTATTGCAATATTCGCTTAATGGCCATAGTCTGGAACTGAACCCACAATATCTCCAGGGTGTGCCTATACTATGGATGGACATTTGAGCTATTTGCAGGTTTTCACTGACAAACAAAGCTGCTAAAAAACATTCTTAAACATGCTTCCTGGGGCATATTCTTTAGCCACATGTTCAACATTTTCTTTGCTTAACACTCTTTCTTGCTCCCTGCTACTTCTTCCAAGAAATTTTTCTTCCTAATATAGCCTTTAGAAGTTCCTTCAGTATCTTTTGATAGTGACTGTGCTCAATTTCAATTTGTCTAAATGTGTCTTTAGACTATCTTCATACTTAAAAAATAGTTTTACTGGGTATACAGTTATTTTATCTCAACATTTTGAAAATGTCATTCCATGTTTTCTGGCTTCTATTATTGCTGCTGAGTCACTTATTAATCTAATAGTCATTCCTTTATATGTGGCAACCCCTTTCTCTGTGGATGCTTTTAAGATCTTTTTTATTTGTGTGTTAGGTTGGGTTTTGTTGTTATTTTGAGACAGAGTCTCACTCTGTTGCCCAGGCTGGAGTGCAGTGGCACAATCACTGCTCTTTGCAGCCTCGGCCTCATGGGCTAAAGTGATCCTCCCACCTCGGCAACTGAGTAGCTGGGACTAGGTGGGTCACCTAGAACTAGGGATTAGGTGGGCCACCAGGCCCCCCAGTTATTTATATATTTTTTTTTTTTGGAGAGATGAAGTCTCACTATGTTGCCCAGGCTTGTCTCAAACTCCTAAGCTCAAGCGATTTCCCCGCCACCTTGGCCTCCCAAAGTCCTGGGATTACAGGCATGAGCCACCACACCCAGCCTGGTTGGGGTTTGTTTTGTATTTTTCTGTTTTAATCTAAGATATGTAGGTATAAATGTATTTGTATTTAGGATTTGGGGGGATTCTTGAATCTGAAAGATGATGAAATTTTTCATCATTTTGGAAAATTCTTAGATATTCTCTCTTCAAACATTCCCTTTCCACATTTTTCTCTATTTTGTCTTTGTGGAATTCCAATTAGATAAATGTTCTTTCTTCTCAAGCTCTCATCTGTGTTATTTAGACTTGCTTTCATATCTTCTGTTTCTTTTCCTTTATGGTGAATTCTGTATCATTTCGAGATGTATCTTTCAGTTTATTAATTCTGTCTTGAGCTGTGCTATATTCTGTGTCACCCACATCATTTTTAATTTCACTTACTGTATTTTTATTTTTAGAATCCTATTTGATTCTTTTTCAATCTGCTTAGTCAAATTTGATAGTCTCTTATTCCTTCATTTTTTAAATTTCCTTTTTAAAAAATTCCTTTAAACATTTACATATAAATATTTTATATTGGTAATTCTAATATCTTCAGGCTTTGCGCATCTAATTTTGCCATTTGTTGTTTATGCTGAGTAGCACGCATGATAGCTTATTCTCTTGTGTTTTGAGTTATTCTTTTATCTGTAAGCTCATATTTTTTGGAATTTAATGTGTGAGATTTGAGGTTTTGGTTTTTAAACTGCATTTCTTCAGAGAGGATTTGTGTTTCCTTCTGTCAGGGGTCTGAGGGAACTATCAACCCAAGATGACTTTCAACTACATTTTTGTCTTAGTGCTTGAAGGTTGAGCCACACAGGTGGAATAAAGTCTTGCCCTAAGCTTTTAGGAACGCAAGATTTTCTCCTCTAGACCTCTATCTAGAGTCAAGACTGACAGGCAAGTCTCCTTGGGCAGAGTGGATTTTTCCTAGCTCACCCATGGAGGGACTCACCCTTTAAAGTTCTTGATTTATATGTTTCTCATACTAGCCCCAGGCTGTCTCCTGTCTGCTTACACAGCGTCCATTAGAAGCCATATTTTAAATCACCAGAGACTAGAAATTGCACTAAGCGTGAATGTCAACTCCACTGTACTGGCTTATTTCAACGGAATCACCCTCTTTCTATATTCTGGTCTCCAGTTGTTGTTTTTTTTCTCCCTCTTACTGCCATATCCACCAAATGTTCCAGAAAGTTGTTTCTATATTATGCAGCATTTTAGGTGAACTAGAAGGAATAGGTAATATCTACCATAAAATTTGCGAAGTTCAAATATGATAAAGTATATAAAGAGGCTTTATCATCTTTAAGTCAGTACTTTTAGTAAACAATAATTATGCTATATCACATACTGTGATCTCATAGAAAACAATGGATCTAGAAGTCAGGAGATCTAATTTATAATTTAGGGTCTGCAGCTAACAAACAGTATAAATCACTTTGCTTTTCTAGGTATGTATATGGGTAACAGATGAAATTAGTAATTTTTTTTTTTTTTTTTTGAGACGGAGTCTCGCTCTGTTGCCCAGGCTGGAGTGTAGTGGCGCGATCTCAGCTCGCTGGAAGCTCCGCCTCCCGGGTTCACGCCATTCTCCTGCCTCAGCCTCCCAAGTAGCTGGGATTACAGGCGCCCACCACGATGCCTGGCTAATTTTTTGTATTTTTAGTAGAGACGGGGTTTCACCATGTTAGCCAGGATGGTCTCAATCTCCTGACCTCGTGATCCACCTGCCTCGGCCTCCCAAAGTGCTGGGATTACAGGCGTGAGCCGCCGCACCCAGCCTGAAATTAGTAATTTTTAAACTGTGTTCCTCAGGGCCCTAGGCACAGATGAGTTGTTATACAGGGTTCAAGTCCTCTGCCTCTGATTCAAATAGAATAGTTATGCTTTTATATTTTTGACATATTGATCATGGTTGTTTTGTTTTGTTTTGAAACGAAGTCTCACTCTGTCACCCGAGCTGGAGTGCAGTGGAGTGATCTCAGCTCACTGCAAACTCCACCTCCCGGGTTCAAGCGATTCTCCTGCCTCAGCCTCCAGAGTAGCTGGGACTACAGGCGTGTACCACCATGCCCGGCTAATTTTTGTATTTTTAGTAGAGACGGGGTTTCACTATGTTGGCCAGGCTGGTCTCTAACTCTTGACCTCATGATCCGCCAACCTCAGCCTTCCAAAGTGCTGGGATTATAAGCATGAGCCACCGTGCCTGGCCCATATTGATCATGTTAATTACAGTTTCTGGCTTAAAAATATGGAAATCACTCCACTAGATAAAGTCAATTCCTTTCAGTGATAACATTCTAGAACTATTTTTCTTTGAAATAAAATTTTAAACCAACAATATTTGGAGAATTCTTATTCTGAAAGATAATAATATTGTTATTAAATAATAATGATAAATTTCATGCACCTATAATATGCCTGGCATGCTGGATGTTTTAAATGGGAATAATAATATACACCTTTTAATATGTTGTTGAGAAACTTAAATGGGCTAATCCATGTAAGGCACTTGAAACAGTTCCTTATACCTATTAAAGAGGTCAGTCAATGGTGGCAACTAATAATGATGATGATATTTTCAACAATGATGACTAAAGTTCAAAATAACTTAATGCTGTTATCCTCAACTTCAAGGTAAAAAGTACAAATTCACAAATCTCTAGGTAGTAAGTGGAGATGCCAGGGCTCTAAATTAGGTCTGGCTAACTCCAAAGCCCATGTGCTTCTCACTATGTCATATATCCTCTCAGATAGTAAAACCTGGTGATGAAAAGTGAAAGAGGTAACCACTCTTTTGGACATTAGAGAGTAGAGGCATAGGCCTAGATGAGTTACATCCAGCCTCACTACTTATGACCTGTTAACTGGTGATTGCCTTAGTCAAAAATCAGAGCAAGAGTCTAACTGGCTGGAAATCTGAAACCTCTGACAGTTGACAACACTTCTATAAGGGCTTGAGAGGCTTACAATAATCATTAAAACAAGTAGTGCTTGATGTTTTTCCTACCAAAGGGGTACTTTTAGGCATCACATGTCTCTCTTCCAAAGGAGGAGCCTGGACTTCACTTCCCATGTCTGAATCGATCAATAATTAGACTAAATGGTCACATTTTCCTTCATTAGGAAACTTGACTCAATGGCACATGTGCATCCTTTATCACACGTATTCCTTGTCTGTGTTTCTTTTCTCTTTATTTCCAGGAGACTTTAACTGTCCTTTTCTTTCCATATGCATCTGACAGCCTGGAACAAAGCCCTTCAAACAGTGTTGATTTTCCAATGCGTATGTTTCTATTAAGCATGTGCCATGTCAAACCATGATGCCAGGAGTTGAGTAAATTGTATTTCAAGGACAGTGAAGGGCCGGTGAGACAAACTGACCTTCATGTCAAATCTGCTTTGATTATGACTAACCATTCTTCTCAAAAATGTGTTTTTTAAATTAATGGAGGCCTTTATTCAAGCAATATTCATTCCATGCCCACTTACCTTTCTGCACAAGTGAGTGAATAATCATTCACTCAATATTTATGGGGCCTCTACTCTGTGGGCTGCAGCACCACATAATTATCTGGAGACACTTCAAAAATGTTTAAGATATTCTCGCCCACAGAGAAATTACAATCCCTAAGGGGCAATAAACCACCTATGGCCTCAATCAAGGCAATCTTTGTTAAGTCAGATGTGAGCAGGAAAAAATGTCATAGTGTTTCAAAGAAGGATAAATCATTTCAAGATAACAAAAAACTATAATAGATAGAAACTTGAGAGGAGCAGGACACAGATCCTAGTGGGAGAAATGGAATGCCAACCAAAGAAGAAGAAAGAAGAAGGAGTAAATTTGGAGAACCCCAAATAATCTGCTACAGATGTAATAACAGCAATAATTAACACTTGTTGAATACATACTATGTGCTAGGCACTTGGCTAAGTGTTTTACATACATTATCCCATTTAATCTTATAACAATTATATGAAGCTGAATTATTATCCCCATTTTACAGATGTGGCAACTGAAGTTAAAGGAAGGTAGTGAACTTGTGGAAGGTACACAGAGCCATAGTCCAACTGAGGGTGGAGTTCTTAATCACTGTCCTCTTCCACTGTTCTCCTAAGAACAACAAATTTTAAGCACCTAGCACATGTGCAGGCATTATACCAGACAATAGGAATATAGCAAAAAATACCATAAACATGCCCTCATTCGTCCTACATTCTAGCAGAGGGTGACTGTCTTTGAGCATTGGGTTACAAGGGTATATCATGACGGAGAGGGGCAAGGTGCTCTAGGAATGTATGCAGAGAAGAAACCTAACACAACGTTTTAAAGAAGAGATTTGAAGGATGAGTGAGGCTGGCTGGACAAAGAATAAGAGTTACAAATGCTTAGAGCAGCATGGGCCCATGATATGTACAAAGAAATTAATGAAAGAAAATGTAAATGTTGGGGTCACACTTTCTCCTCTGGTTGGAAGCAGCCTAAAATTTGGATGCCGTGGTGGTCCTGTATCGGGTTCTGTTGCCATGAATGACCAGTAACACTAGTAAAATGATTTACTTTCATTAAATTCACTAGCCTAATCTGCATATAATAAGCTCTGCCTATTACACTGAGGCCCCCCACACTGCCACTCTCCAAATCCCACTCTATGTTGTTTACAATTTTCGAGGAATCATCACTGATTCTGCTTAATCTCTTGGTTTTGCAGCCAATGATGGACATACATCGTTATGATTCACTCCTGTAACTTCTTCCACAACAAGGAATAAATGGGTCGCTGATAGTTCCTCAATCTCCTGCCCCTAAAGTATACCCCAGCAGGTCAGGCAGGTTACCTTTGAAATTATATACCTGGACAATCTAAAAGTGCACTCCAGAGTCCTCTATTCTAAAATCTTGGAATGTCAATACCTCTCACATTCACTACTGCTTACCCAACCTCGAAATTCATATAAGGAGCAATGGTATAGTGAGGGCAGCATATTCCATGTGCCTCAGATGTACAATCAGGTCCACCCATGGACTGGTTAAGAAGGATATGGCCAAAAGGTCTTTTATGAGAACTGGATGCCTTTATGTACTCCACAACAAATACACATAACATAGGAGAAGCCTGGGCGCTTGAAAGTGAGCGTATTCCTTAAGCTTTTGTGGACAGAAGGTAGGGCCATCACGACAGGCCTAATAGAGACTGAACTCCCAACTCTCACAGGTTCTAGCTTAGAAAGCAATTGGTTTCTTCTACAGTAGCCAACATTTAAAGGTCTTCCCTTAAGGTCTAAGGCAGCCTAGCCTTAGTGTCAGGTTTTCTCTCTGGGAAAATGTGCCTCCTTCTGGAAGCTTCATAGACCTTGATCCACTGTAGCACGTTTAGGGCCACGAATTCATGTACTCACTAAGACTGTCCTCTGTTCCCAGCCCCAAAAGTTGAGCATACAGCCCTGTCTTTCCAGTCCACTTTAGCCCATAGTTGCTGGGATTTTGATCAGATCTCAACTATCAATATGCAGAGGAACTGGTCCATCTGTGAACTGCCAGTTCCTCTATTTAGGCACTAGTTTACACTCTCATTAAGTGCCTTTTTCTCAGGTCTCTTTTCTTCTCAAATTCCCTGTAATCCTTTCTCTAAAACCATTTCAATTATAAATTCACCCGAAACAATGAGGAAGACTGGGTGGGGGGAAAATCATTTGATGCCAGGCCTCTTAGGGAGGGTTTAATTGAAGGGCATAAAATCTTTAACAGTACAAATAATCTCAACTAATTTCCGTCCAGGCCAGATGAAAGGCAAGTGAGCCTGAATTAAAATTACAGATAAACACATTTGGAACAGATGTCGGAAAGAACTTTTTCCCAACACTAGAAGTCATAAACATGCAGCAAAATCCTCCAACGTCATTGGCAACATTGAAGATACAATTAGAGCTGACTATGAAGGGAATAAAACACTGAGGAGTATCTCAAGAATTTCGGGATGGGTCAAATGATGGGTCTGTTTTCCTGGAGTGGTCCTGAGAATGCATGGTCAATACTGTTGACTTTTTTTTTTTTTCATCCTTTAACTGAGAGCACCAGAAATTCATGAGCAATCTTTTTCTGCTGGGTCTATATTGATGCTTTTATTACTTCTTCCCAGGCAGGAGCCCAGATGTTATTCCAGTGCACACTCCCCTTCTCCACCTAATGGCCTCACACTTCAAGTGGGCAGGCTCCTGCTACAGCCGTTACCTCAAGGTAAAGAGGAGGGTAAATCAATTTCATGTTGCCAGCACAAACTGTCCTGAGGTATCAGAGAAAAGCTGCAGTGGTGATTAAGGCTGTTCTGGGTGGTGCTGTTGTATGACTGAGACCGTGAGCCCCACAAACTACAAAGTGGCCTCTCCCTGCCAGTATCCATCACCTTGATTCCCTTTGCGTGTTTCTTCCCTACCAATTCTATAGTTCTTCTCCTACAGGTGTCCCAGCTGCTCCAACAGCCCTGTGGATTAAACCGCCTTTTACTTGGTTATGTTCATTTTTCCCTAAAGGACAAGGGAATTAGTCACAACATTTGACATGACACAAAATTTGAAGAGGCAAGGTATCTGAGCCCCTAGCTTGGAGACCAGTTTGTTGATACAGTGAACAACATAAGTCAGTCAGAACCTGTTCTTATTAACTTTAAAGTCTTAGGTTTAATTCAAACAAAGAAAAAAATCAAATGTAAAGATGTAGCCTGTATCTTTCATCTTGATTAGTCAATAAAGGGTGGGGTGGGGGACAGTAACCATATGAGAAAATTTGGTAAGACTCAGTTTAAAAAAATTAACTTCATAATCAAGCTAGCAAGCTATAACTTGAGGAAATAAGTTATAACTCAGAAAAAATGGGTTTTAACCTTATTTCATATGTAAAATATATAAAGCCTATCAGCTAGTGCTGAAAATAATATCATTCATTCATTAACATGACAATGACAGAAACATTCTATGTGGTTGGAACATATCTTCACCCCTACCTTGTCTCCTGTATTTAAATAACCAATTCATAAAATGTGATCATTAAAATAAATGTTATTTTTAAAAAGACTGGAGAGCCCTATGGATATTATATAATTAAGCAATTGAGATCAGAAGCAAAATCCACTCTCTGGAAGTTTTCTCAAATTCCCAGTCTAGGTCTCCCCAGGTAAGGTGACTCATCAGAGTCCTAAAGAGAATAAACCTTGGAAAACTTCAAGTTCTCCAGGCAGGCATGAGAAAGGTTTTGACTTAGACTTCTAAGGAATGATACCGTCAGAGGGTAATTTCTCTCAGACGAATGACCGGATGGTCACAGTGAGAGAGAGATGATAAATATGCTAATTGAAAGGCCTTCGGTGCAGGTATCGAAAGGCCACAGCCACTTTGGTTTTTGTAATCAATAACACCAGGGTGGCAGAAGCAGTACAGCTATAGCATACCACAGTGCTCATTCCCTAAAATACGCACTTCAGCTCATCTCGGTCCCACCTCTCTGCTTCCTTGCTGCCAACCAGTCTGTGGACAATCAGTCCACAAAGCAAACGATGCTGCCTTTCCATATGCAGGATACAAATCACTTTACATAGAAATTGATTGTTTCTCGCCTTTTCATTACTTTCTGTTTCAGAGAAGGGGAGAAGGGGAGGAGGCAAGAAGAACTGAATAATTTGCTTTAGAAGTCCGCTGGGCTTTCCAGGTCTTGTCAGAATAGTAATTGTCCAACCCCCTTCTCCTCTTGTGAGTCCGCTCCGAAATGCAGAGGAAAAGGCAAAAATCAAACAGAAGATAAAGAAGAAAAGTATTTCTCATAAAATTGTGAGAGACGATTATGTTACTTTTAAAGATGGAATTAAGAGATATGGAGCAAAATTCATGGGGGGCTTAGTTCAAGATGACAGACTCTTGAACTCATCTGTATTGCTCTTTGTTAATTGTCATTTAAATTGCAGGGTTTCATGAAAAAGAGACATCTCACTAAATATGCCTTTCATTTCCTGATTGCCTGATGGGAAGAGCAGGCCCTAGCATGTGGACAAGTGGGCTGGATGTTCTGGGATTCTCTCTGCTGTGGGTCAACAAGAAGGAAGCAGGTCATGATAGTAAATGTTTCTGAAAAGGGCCTCAGTCAACAATGCTGCCTCCTTTACTTCAGAGTCTGATTCTGAGATGGGAGTAATATAGAAGAAATCCAAATGGTTAATTCACCTACCTCCCGGGAAAAGACCCTCCCACCACCTTTTTTCTGAAGACATGCTCTAGTTCCTGTCCAAATGTAGAACAGTCAAAGAGCATAAAATAATTTTCTCACACACACATACCTCCGAAGAAAACAATTAGCTTCCAAGTAAAAGAGCTGGCTGTTTCCTGGCTGAGAAGGAACTGGGTATGAAAAAGAAAGCCCTCGATTTCATAGATGGGCGCTGCCTAAGATCAAATCTACGAAGTCTTCCTCCTGCCTCCCATTCTTCCCTCAAAGCTGAGTCAGGTTTGGTAAATGCCACGCTTGCTAGCAACAGGAACCTTGTATGTCTGCTTCTTGTCAATGAGATGTCACATCTCTCAGCATCTTCATTGGTAATGGACACATTCCAGACAATTGCTAACAGAAGCAGTGGCACCTGTTCTATTGCAAATTGGGTCAGGGTAATGAAATCCCTCATGAATTTCTGTGGCCTAATCAGTGATTCTGCTCTAATGAAACCATAAATCAGAAAGGATTTACATAAACTGAGTCTCACTTGGCACCCCAACAAATAGCAAGTGATGGATTTTGCATTAAATTATAAGACCTACCTAACCATTCTATCTAACCAATAAATGCATCACTCTGAAAATTCCACTCAATCTTTAGGTATTTCTAAAGCATACCAGTTGCAGATAATCTTATAGCCATGAAAGCAGATAAATCAAGGAAGATATTCTGATGTCATAGCCTATCACTAATTCTAGGGGCCATTTCTGGCTACCAACATACTAAATTTTCCTAAGAATTTTACCAAAGCCCAGAGCTCTCATGACCAAACACAGAAAGCCTAAGCTGAAAACATGCAATGGTGAAACATACAACATTTTCATATACCAGAAGGTGCTAAGGGAGGGGTCAACAATTACAGGCTGCCACCTGTTTTTGTAAATAAAGTTTCATTGGAACATGGTCACACCCATTTATATACCTATGATCTGTGTTGCTTTCTTGCTAACTTTCTTCTATTAGTTGTAACAGAAACCTCTTGTCGGCAAAGCCAAAAATATTTATTTTGTAACCCTTTATAAAGAATTTTTGCCACCCCTCTGCTACAGAAAAGATAGGAAAAAAAAGCAAAATATGAGGTTACCTGAGCTAAATTGCTATGCTGCAGGGACCTCCTTAACTCTGGAAGCTTCAAAGCTCAGAGTAAAAGGATATCACTTACTGGGTATTTGAGAATCTGAAGTATTTATGGTAGGTATAGTTTTAAAATAATACCTATGAGTTTAACTGGTTTTTTTTTTTTTTAAGATTTTGAACAAATCCTAGGTTCTCCTAATTCATCTAATTCTGCTTAGGTGAGAAGCTGCAGAGAGGAAGTGATACTTGAGCTGGGTTTTAAGACATAAGAATCAATTTAAGAGGCCGTGAAGGGAAAGGGGGAGGGAATATGAAGAGAATTTGGTTAATGGGTACAAAAATACAGTTAGATAAAAGGAATTTATTGGATAGTACAGTAAGGTAATTATACTTAACAATAAACTATTGTCTTTTTCAAAATGGATAGAAGAATTGTAATGTTCCCAACACAAAGATCAATTTTGAGGTGATGGGTATCTCAATTACCCTGATTTGATTATTACACATTGTATACATGTATCAAAAGATCACATGTACACCCAAAATATGCACAACTATTATATAACAATTGAAAAATAAAAATAGGCTGGGCATGGTGGCTCATGCCTGTGCTCCCAACACCTTGCAAGGCCAAGACAGGAGAATTGCTTGAGGCCAGGAGTTCAAGGTCAGCCTGGGCAACATAGCAAGACCTAGTCTCTAAAAAAAAAAAAAAAAAAAAAAAATTAAAAATTAGTTGGGTGTGATGGTGTATGCCTGTAGTCCCAGCTACTTGGGAGGCTTAGGCAGGAGGATTGCTTGGGCCCAGGAGTTCAAGGTTACAGTGAGCTATGATCATACCACTGCACTCCAGCCTGAGCGACAGAGTGAGACTCTAACTCTAAACTAATAATAATAATAAATAAAGATTTAAATAAGGAATAAATTTAGGGATGAAGGAAATTCCACAAAGATGAAGCAAAACCATTTCTGCCAAATAATTAATTAGCAACCAAGTGTTATTTATCTGATGCATTTTTCCTTGCAGGGAGTAAAAATATTGCATAACAATCTAACCTATGAGTAAGGATTCACCATACATCATTCTCTACCAGAGTATGGGAACTGGCCCAACAGACGGAGCTGAAAAGAATGCTTCCCAATCTCACTCATGAGAAAAATGTAATAATGATGATAATGGTTATTATTGTAAGAACTATCATTAGCATTATTATAGGAACTATCATTTATTGAACATTTGTCACATGCTAGGCATGATGGTAGGTGCTTACACATTATTCCATTTAATCTTCACAGCAGTCTTACAAAGTAGATACTATTATTATCCTCATTTTACAATTGAGGAGACTATGACTGAGAGGTAAATAAGATATGCAACTTTTTAAGGAGCAGTGCGCAGAGTTTTGGACCCATGTTATTACCATCATACTATTCATTAAACTCTCATGCCCCCCAAGGCCAGCCCTAGCCTCACCCCAAGCATGGCCCACCACCAAGCCCACTTACCTCTACAGACACGGCAGCACTGATTCTCAGGAAGAATGTGATCCTTTTCTGAGCAGTTCAAAGGAGGACACATTTCTGTAATTTTTACTAAAACTCCACCCTGGAAGCCAAATATTAAGGAAAGAAAAAGATGTTCACATTTTTAGTCAATGGAACAAACTTATAACGTTCTTTGTTAATAGCCTGCAGTGATAACAACATACAATAATTAATACTTGCAGGGATTCCACTAAAAATGATAATGCCACAAATTAAATTAATGAGACCCCTGGAATATAAGGTAAATTTCCCTTTCTATATCCTAAAAGCCTCAAATTCAACAGTTTTGAAGTATCTTCTATGGAGCAGAAGGATTCTAATGGCAATGCACTGATAAAAGTTTAACAATCGACTCTTGGTCAGGTGGGTCCTAATTTATAACATTTCCTAATTTCTGACGTAAATACTCCAGTGATGGCTGATTTTGAGCTACTAACACGGTATCGCTGAAAGCAATGTTGGGAAGTTATGTATAATTGAGCTTATGTGAGCTCTGGCATGCCCCTGGATAACAGGCATTGTGAACCCAATGATAGACAGCATATCTTCCTTGCTCTTAATGAGTTCTCAGTTTGGATGGAGGGGGGAATAAAGCCTCATAAACTAGAAACCATAAAACATACAGCACAGTAAGTCTAAAAATGTGCTCTAATAAAAGTATTATAATGTGTCATAGAATAATAATTAATTCTGCTCAGGTGGGGAGAAATTATGAAGATGCCACGTTTGGGGGAACTTGATTAGTGGAATAAAGGAAGAAGGGACTTTCCTGGCAAAGAGCAGAAAAGAGCCAAGACATGTAGACAGGAATGAACTGAAAGAGGATCAGTTAGCTGAGCACTAGATTTTCCCTAGATATAAAATCACTTACAATAACGTGTGTAATATTCAGAAGGTGAATCTTTATGACCTTACTTCATCCAAGGTCTTTTTGGTTGACATTACTAGCATCTGTATTTAGTTTGATGCCAATTTGTAAAAATTATTCCATTAATTACTATTTTTTTAAAAATGCTGAGAGTTCCTTGTTTTATCTAAAACCTTTACTTTTTCTCTCCCATTTTTAAGGGGATGCTTAAGTCAACCAAGAAGCAAGCTCAAGAAGAGGCGTCTCATTTAAGGCCAAAAGGTAGTTCCCAACACAGGTGGAAGAATAGGATGAAGGTGTGTGGTCAAGAAGGGTGCAGGAGAGACTGAGTTTTCCATCCTCATGAGACTGTTATCCCAGTGGTTCCACATTTCTCTGGTTTGACAAGAACTCCCACTATATCAGGAATACCCATTCTTAAATTGAAACAGTAACATAATTGTATATGTCAAATATAAATTTCCAACTGCTCATCTTTTGGATTATTTGCACCATGGCTTCCTCTCCTTTCTCAGAATTTCCAGTCCAGACAGGCCAGCCTCTGGCATTGTTAGTCTTGTCTTTTCTTCTCCTTTTATCTTTATTCCCAATCTTTCCCAAGGTAACTCTTAATTTTCTCCTGACTATCTTAGAATTGTCCGTAAGACCTGAGAATTGATCCTGCTACTCACTCTGCCCCACTTTGCAACTGCACTTCATTTTTACTCCTCAATCCAGTCCATGATGGGTGGTATCTAACCTCAAAAATTAGCTCCAGTCCTAAGGCAAGTGTCCCTACCTGATGTGCCTTACTTTCTACAACAGGGAATCAAATCAGTTATTACCAATCAATGGAAGTTAGTAACCTTACTATCAGCAGCTAAATGTAGATGAAATCACAATGCTGAATTACTTACCATTATTGCCTCTAAGTCTATCTTTCAATATTAATATATTTATTCATGATCTGCTGCCTCCTAGCATAAATAAGAGTGGCTGACACTGTTGAATCCTTTTGTCAGTTCTATGTGCGCACCTCTAGGTTTATCAATGCTTTGCTGCAACTGGCTCACCTCTGTCACTCTCAGAGCACTGCCCTTGGGCACTGGAGCCATTTTGCCAATGCAGAGAGTCGGAAGTTACATGCAAGTTCTACAACTCCCATGCGTATGACCCAAAGCCAGTGAATGAATGGTATGGGATATTCTTTACCTTGAAGAGAGACAATCTCTAGGGTAGAATGTATGCTCCAGAGCCCATGGTGGGATCACGGTATGCCTGACCTTTCATCTAAAATTGTACCTCTGCTCAGTTTCTTCTCCTTCTCCATCTGGCATCCCCCACACCCTCGCTGGTTTCTCCTGGGGGCACTACCTTAATAAATCGCTTGTACTGAAATCCTTAGCTCAGGGTCTGCTTCTGGGAGAACCCAAACTAAGACAATTAAAATAAATTTCACTCTTGCTGTCAAAAATCAAACTGTTAAAAGATTATCTCTAGGTGGTGAGATTCGGGAGTGTTTCCCATTTTCTTCCTTACATTTTTCCCTCTATATTCCAAATTGTGTAAGTATATATTTTTGTAAAAACAAAATATTAGAAATGCTACAGAAGATTTTTTTAAAATAATCATTCACAAATCTTCTATTTTTATAAAAAGGGTTTGCTTTGCTGATTAAATCAGTCAACAATTCTAATCAACCTTTAACATATTTAATGAGTAAGATCATAATCCCAAATGTTTAAATGGAGACAAACCTTTTTGCATGAATTTGAAAATAATATGAACTGTGATTACCATTGCATAAGTGCCACCAAATCCATTTAGTCCAGCTACATAATTAGGCACAAACCTTTTATAGCTTTATTTTCAAAACTATCTCTAGTAAGAAGTACCTGATAATTAACATTTTAAGTCTTTCTGATTATGGTATGTTATTTTACGACCCCTGGAGTTCTGCGTTGGTGGAAAAATACAATTCCTTTTTTCTTTCTCATTTAGAGTGGCTGTCTCCATGTCATTGGTCAAATACAGACACTTTCAAGCTCTGTACTAATCATTGTGCACTAACCTGAATTTCTAACAACATATAAAACTTACAACTTCGAGTCAAAAATTGTTGCTAGGATAAAGAAATTCTGCAGTAAAGCAATAATTGGGCAAAATTAATAAGACTGCTAGGAGAGTTTATTCATGTTGATTTTTTTAAAAAATTATGTTAATTTCTGGAAACACTTGGTGAAAATATTTGAAACAAGAGCTTGTTTTTTGACTAATTGGTGTTGCTGAAGCTTTAAAATGATCCCAGGAGAGTGAAAATGGATGGATCTCCAGGCATCCTTTCGTCAACTGAATGACAGAATATCAAAAATTGTTTTAGCAATTATTTCCTCAATCCTCCCAAGGATAATACTTTCATAATACCATTTTAGATGCCTAAGAGAAAGTTTAATTTATTGCATACAACAGATTCCATAGAGCATTAGTGCTTACATCTTGAGAAAAGCTGCCTGGGAGAAATAAGAGGCCCTTTGATCCTATACCCATTACCCTCACTCTCTGCTGACAATATCCATTAAATATGTCCCAAAGCTCTTCCATGGCCTTTTATAAATGCTACCTTTATCAAGGGAATCAATGGGCCATAGCCTGACCAATCTGATATTCTCAGATAGACTGAAAAGTGATCAATCGATCCTTCTCAATCTACCCCTCTAAAATTCAGAAATGAGAATTATTTCCAAGTCAGTCTAACAATATCAGGAGTGGCAGTAGAGAGGCTAAGAGAGGAGGCTGTGGGGCCAAACCACACAGGTTCTGATCCCAGCTGGCTCACTCACTACCTGTGTGTGTGGCCTTGTTCTTCTGTGCCTTGATTTTCACATCTGGGTATTACCTTCTGCACAGAATTATTATGAGGTTTCCGTGAGATAAATATGGTTTTTCTTTTTTGAAATGGGGTCTTGTTCTGTCACTAGGCTGAAGTGCAGTGGCGCGATCTCAGCTCACTGCCACCTCCGCCTCCCGGGTTCAAGCAATTCCCCTGCCTCAGCTTCCCAAGTAGCTAGGATTACAGACATGCGCCACCATGCCCGGCTAATTTTTTGTATTTTAGTAGAGACGGGGTTTCACCATGTTGGCCAAGATGGTCTCAATCTCTCCTGACTTCATGATCCACCCGCCTCAGCCTCCCAAAGTGCTGACCCCCACGCCCGGCCGAGATAAATATGTTTTCGATGCTTTAAATTGTGCCTGGAAAACAATAAGTGCTCAAAAAATAAAAAAAATTATTGTCAATAACTCTTTCTGGTATACAAAATAACTAGTAAATAACTATAGAAAGACAATAAATGGGAAAATAACTTTTTTGCACAGAATAAAATTATTCACATGCTCTCACACATGCACACACACACTACTTGTGCAAGAGAATAATCTGTCTGCCCCAACTTCTTTCTAAATTATACATAAAAAAAAACAGTAAAAGATGAACCCAAGTGTGTAGAGCAACTGCAATGTGCCAGTAACAGTAGTAAGTGGTATTTAAATAAGCTGGCATTCAAATCCATGCCCATATCTTCTAAAGGTCTCAAATGGTGTCTGCCTGGCTCTTCTTTGATAATAGACATCGAAACACAATAGTGACCCTTGCTAGAGTCACCCACAGCTTCCATTCAAAATGGAAAAGGATTTGCTAATTTTAAGTGTTATGGCTGATTCTGGGACCATCACCACAGTGAGCAAAATTGCCTTTAATCATCCCAGCTTTCCCTGAAGTCGAAGACAAAAGCAAGGATTTTAGAATCCAACTGTTTTCCCTTCCTAGAAGTAAAACAATGTTCAGAAAGCATGGTATCGGTCTTAAATTCAAGGAGGACATGTATGGTCATATGGAATAACAAAAATAGCTCACATTTATTGAGGATGGTCTTTGTGGTAAGCACTCTACTAAGTTCTCCATGTGTTTTATCCCATTTAATCCACACAACATCCTTGTGTGATAATATGCCAGCTATAGGTTATTGACCACCCCACCTGCTCCCCTACTCCCAGCCCTGGGAGCTTCCTTGTCAATTAAGAGATCATTAAAGCCCTTGTTATCACACCATCCTTGCCCCTGCCACAGAGTGGAGAGCCCCTACACCCAGTACCCACTGATGCAGACAGACCATCACACCTGCATGCCCACCAGACCACCTGGACTCATGGAATCTCTGGCATTCCCCACAGCAGCCAAGAGGGCAAGAATGGGAATCAAAATAGGGAGGTTCAAGGAAGCTAACCTTTAGGGTACAGTCTGGCCAATGAGAGACAGAATATAGGGAATATCTTTCCTTCCCAGGCCTCCATAAAGAACAAAATTCAAGCTCTTCTTTTATTAGTATCTCCTTGAGTGCTTCTGCAAGTCTCTAAACGCTTCATTATTTTCAATCTTTAAAATATATTCCTGTCTTTTTTCCCAGAGGTGTGATGAAAAGAAAATGAAACAATGTAAGTAAGAGCACTTGCGAGGATGGTCTTTTCTGAGACACAGTGATTTCTGTCACCTTCTCAGGAGATGCCCCACAAAGCTAGCTGTGCTTTGTTGTGGGGTTTTGACTTTTCTGTGATGCACTATCTTGTACTTGCTCTCCTGCCTTTCCTGCCATACTTCCTTCTGTCTGTGCCTCACTCTTGCATTCCTAGGACTATACCTTTCCCCTTCCTCTATCCACTCCCATGACCACCAAAGAATAAATAAAGCATTAACACAAATACCTAGGCCTCGCATTCTATTTTCTAGAAATCAGGATCAGATAGGTAAGAAGTGTTGCTATTCTGACTAGTGTGTCCCAGGTAATGTTAGGCAGAACAGGAATAGGTTTGATAATTCAGCACAAGGCACTAGGCAAAATGTTCCACATTCCTCCAGAGCTGGTGATTATGCCTGTAATTGTCTTCCATTATGTTGCAGTGGGAATGGTGAGGAGATATGCAGGAGGAAGTAATAATCTAAAGTTATGTTCTCCAACCCAGCTCTTACTGGAACCCAGTGGGGGAAAAGAACACAAGGAACTCTGAACTTTACTAACAACTAGGTAAAATTTCAAGATTTAAACCCAGATCCACCTGACTGCAGATTTTGACCTTTCAACCACAGTGCTATATTGTAAAAGTAATTAGACTCACCCTCTTATCCCCCAGAGGAAAGAAGTAAAGCCACTGGACAGAACTTACAGGGGGGTAGATTTTCACCCAATTAAAGGAATTCTCTGATTCCTAATGTTTTCCAGCAATGGAAATCCACTAACCTATTAGTTTAGTAACTTCCCATTATGATATGTTGGAGGTGGGTTTTGTTTTGTTTTGTTTTACTTTTTTTTGAGATGGCATCTCACTCTGTCACCCAGGCTGTAGTGCAGTGGCGCAATCTCAGCTCACTGCAACCTCCGCCTCCCGGGTTCAAGCAATTCTCCTGTCTCTGCCTCCTGAGTAGCTGGGATTACAGGCATGCACCACCATGCCCAGCTAATTTTTGTATTTTTGGGAGAGACAGAGTTTCACCATGTTGCCCAGACTGGTCTTGAACTCCTGACCTCAGGTCATCTGCCCACCTCAGCCTCTCAAAGTGCTGGGATTACAGGCATAAGCCACCATGCCTGGCTGGAGGTGGGTATTTTTAAGTAGAAAATTATATCACAAAGTCTTATTATGACAGCTGGTCTCCAAAGATGCCGGTCTACCTAATGAATCATGCCTCCTGGTATTCATGCCCTTGTATTGTCTGCCTCTACAATAAATCTGGCCTGGGCCTGTATAGCCTTTAGAATGTAGAAGAAATGATGTTTCAGTTTCAGAGACCAGGTTATAAGAAATAATGGCGCTTTCACCTTGGTCTTTGGAAAGCTTATTCTGGGAGAAGCTGGCCAGCATGTGAGAAATTCCTGGGACTACCATGGTATAAAGAAGCCCAAGGGGCCTGGTGCAGTGGCTCACACCTGTAATCCCACCATTTTGGGAGACCGAGGCAGGTGGATCACGAGATTAGGAGTTCAAGACCAGCCTGGCCAACAACCCGTCTCTACTAAAAATACAAAAATTAGCTGGGTGTGGTGGCGCAGCTGTAATTCCAGCTACTCAAGAGGCTAAGGCAGAAGAATTGCTTGAACCTGGGAGGCAGAGGTTGCAGTGAGCCGAGATTGTGCTACTGCACTCCAGCCTGGGAGACAGAGCGAGACCCAGTCTCAAAAAAAAAAAAGAAGCCCAAGGTAGCTATGTCTAGGGGTTGCAGAAAACAAGGCACACTTACACACATACAGAGAGAGAGAGAGAGAGAGAGAGAGAGAGAGAGAGAGAGAGAGGGAGGGACGGAGGGAGGGAGGGACGGAGGGAGGGAGGAAGGGAGGGAGAGAGAGAGCGATCACATCGACAGAGACACAGAGAGAAGTCTCTTTCTATTCATCTTTGTTGAGGTGCTAGACAGAAAAGTAAAGAAGCCATCTTTGATAGCCAGCCATGTCGAACCTTCATAGGCTTCTACCTCCAGCAGCCGCCAGATTGCAATTGCATGTGAGAACCCAAGTGAGAATCATTAAGCTGAGCCCATTCAACCCATGCAACCATGAGAAATAATCATAAAATACAGAAATAATCCTAAAATACTAAGTTTTAGAGAGTTTGTGTAGATAGCCAAATACAATCAAACTCAACTTGCCTAAACCTGGCCCCATTTGCTCGTCACTCCCTCCTCACCCACAAAACATGTTCCTCCTCCTGAATGTTCCTCTTCCTGCACCAGTATCTCGTCATCACCTAACGAAGAGAGGATTTATCACATTTTGGCTTCTTCTGATCCAGTCTCCCTTCCCATGAGTACCACAGTGTTCTCTTGGGGAATGTTTTCTCCATTGCATGCTGTCTTAATGGGGTGATAATTCCAGGTAACTGGCTCCTTACACAGAGGATAAAGGGGTCGAATTCTTCCCCATCCTGAACAATCAGAGCTTGGACATATGATCCAAACTTTGCTAATCATATGTCCCTTCTCCGGACTTTAAATCTTGTATAAGTGACTCCAGGACAGTAGAAATGATTGAAAGTCACTCATCACAGCAGCAATGTGCTTGCCAGGATCCCCACTACTAGGCCATTGCTATGGTTTCTGCTTCCTAACTTCTGGGACTCTTTGGTCTCTATCTAGTATCAAGCCTGGTCTGGCCTTCTGAGGATTCTGTGAGTCCCCCAATATCATTTCAATAACATTGTCATTTTTACCTACGTTAGCCAGGGGAGGTTTTGGCTACTTGGGAAAACAGAAACTGGTATTCCCTGCAACTCTACCAGGAACCTGGACATCATCTGGGTTTCTCCTCTCCATCATATTAGCCTTCCCCAAACCCAATCACTCGTGTCCTTTTTATTCCATTTTTTAAACAGCTCTCGAATCTCTTTTCCTGTACATCTTCACTATCACTGCCTTCAATCATAACCTTAGGTCATTTCTTACAATTATTCAAATTAATCTGGTGCTCCTCCAATCACTCCTCCCATTGCAATCACAGTGACCTTTGGAAGTGCACAGCTGCTCGTGACACACACACACACAGAGAGAGAGAGAGGAGAGCTTCAATGAACTCTCATCTCCATTAAGATCAAGTCCAAACTAGGTCCATTGTCACCTGTTCTGTCTAACTGTCCAGGTTCATCTCTCATCACTCTCCCACATGAGCTCTAGAACTTCACCCAAGTCAAATTATTTGCAGGCCCCTAAGTAAAACCTGCTCCCTTTATTGCTTTAGGCATTTATAAGTGCAATTCCTTCTGTTTGGAACGTGCCTTCTCCCTCATCTACCTAGGAAGCAATTATTGGTTAAGTAATCACTCACCCAAATACCTGCATGGCTGGCTCCCACACCTTACCCAGGGCTTTGTTCCAAAATTACATCTCAGAGAGATCTTCTCAGTCCACCCATCCCCAACTCAGACCTCTTTATTCCTTCAGCCTACTTCATACTTTTATAGAATTTGCCATTATATTATATGTTTGTTTAATTCTTACTGTCTATCTCCCTCACTAGACTGCAAGTTCTATAAAGACAGTGACTTTGTTTTGTTCACAGTTGTATATCCAGAACCTACTATAATGCTGTCATACAGCATTTGCTTAATGCATATTTGTCAAATGATTATTGAATGAGATCTATGATTTTATACATCTTATTTCAAGTAATGCATGGGAGGGGCAGGCAGGAGGAAGAGGCATTTTTAACAGTATATCAGCCCTCCGGGAGTAGAGTTAGTATTATCACTACTAGCATTACAGACTGATTCCCCTAATACCAACTCAAAACCCTTTCGCAGGGCCACCCACCAGCCTCCCTAACTAATAATAGCTGTTAGTTCTTTCTCCTCTCACATCCTTGCCTTAATAGCTTCTTCCAAGGCTACCTGATCCACAGCTGACCACAAGCTAACCACATAAATGACCTGGCTGGATCCTCGCCATCCTGTACTTCAGCCCACCGCAGAGAGTTCCACCCCTCAGGGCCCTATCCAGGCCAATATGCTCCACTCAAGAACCTCATCTAAAGCCCACACATCTATCTATTCATTTTCCAGAAGTGATAGGGACCATAAAATTAACACTTACTCGGCATTCCCGACAGCTCTTGGTTAAAATCCGCTGGCCTTCTGCAAGAACTTTTCCTCCATAGATACATTTTGCTGTAATAAAACATAAAAATGGGTCAGACAGTCCTGCTGTGCCACAAAATGACCTCAGAGGTACTTTCTAACTCCAACAGATTCCACAGAAACCTAGATTCTCTGCTTCTGAGCAATACAAATCTCTTTGTCTCAAGTGAAAGGAATTGTGTGGAGGATAACCCTTAAATCTCCCAGGCAGGCCTCATCATGATTGTGTTTGCCCAGCCTTTACAGCCAGGATATACAATTATTTCAATGTTACAGTTGCCAAAGGAACTAGAGAATGAATTGATGTAGTAAGAAGCTAAAAGAAAGAACTGGTGGCAATCGCTGTGGAGTACAATTAGCAGTAGCTTTGAATCAGACACTTCAGCTAAAACAAACAACTGGGTGAAAGGGGACTCACATATATTCCATTCCTCAGAACCTCAGCCACAATGGAGAAGGACACCATTTCTTCTTCCTTGTGATCATGGGAGTGGGCGTGAGAAATACACATGTGAGACAAGTGAGAAATACAAGGAAAGCCTGTAAAGTGCTAGATCAATGCACTAGAGAGAATGCCTTTGGAAAGGTGAGTTTAAAAGGCTGCCAGGAAGGGCAGGGGAGTGAACTTGCAGAAAATTTCAAAGAGAAACATAAATGGAGCTCCTACCACTCAATTTAGATTGCACTGAAACTCATTTCTGGACTTAACTGGCTGACTCACTTTTAAGCAAGTACAGCATATGTCAATTTGATATGATCCTAATATAACACCACCAAATTCTCCATACACTTCAACAGGAAAAAAGAAGCAAGTATCTGGTCACTCCCTCTCCTGCCCTGATGAGGACCCTTCTAGCCCCAGCTCTAGGAGGAACAGAAGCAATGATATGCACTCTAAGAGATCTCCCACTAATTCAGTGTTGGTCTTCTAGAACCACCTCACCTTTCAGAGCCTCTATATCTGTATCTGTTGAAAATGGGCTGATTAAATCTGGTGGTTCCCTAGTTATAAAATCCTCTGATTCTCATGGGATGCTCAGTTACTCTTCATTCCAATAATATTTTAGTGTTACCAAAGGGCAGGCAACATGCCAACTGGTAATATAATGTTGCAAGAACCAAAGCTCTTTTCTCATGGAGCTTACAATTAGGGAAATAGTAATTACATAATAACATCAGTGAATGTATAATTACTAAGTGAGGCAAATGCTATGTTTGCAGATAAAGAACCCAGACCCCTTTCGATGTTGAGGGGCAAGATCTGAAAGGCAAAGGGGATGACCAGGTGAGAAATGGGGCTTTCATTCCTCCCTTCCAATAAAATAAAATAAAAAAATAGTAGTCATCTAGTCCATTTTAGCCACAGGAAGAAGAAAGTCCAGGAACATGCTTTACTTAACATCATACCCTGTAGTGGATGCTGTGGTATATGGAGATCTACTTCCATGAGCAAAGGATGCATTCTTACAACTGCTGTGACAGTTGGCAACTAACAGCTCTCCCCTGAATGGAGATCTAAAACTTATGTAGGGCTGTAGAGAGCCACCTTGCCCAAGGTGAAGTTCCCTTGGTGGGCGAACATGGTACACAGTCCTGGCCCCCTTTCTCCAACTGAGGACAATTCTGAAGGGCCATTCCAGCTCCAAAGCTCCCTGTAGGAATGAGTTTGGCATTTGTCGTAACCACTGCAGCTCAACTTCTCCTTCTGCCCAATTCTTCGTCCTTCACCACTTCACTCCTGTCCCAGAATTGATCCTGAGAGCACTTCCTAATAAAAGTACGTGTAAATCTCTATTTCAGAGTCTGTTTCCCCTCAGAACCTGACCTGCAGCAACCTCACTCCCCACCCAAATATGTTCCACTCCTGTATTCTCCTCTCAGTGAATGGCAATGGCACGGGTATCCACCCCAGCTCCCACACCCCAGTGCCTGGCATCCTTCTAACCTCTCCCTCTGACACAACTCCATGTCCAATCAGTGTCCAAATCCTATCAGTGTCCCCTTCTTAAGTTTCTCAAGTCAACCTCCTCCTCTCCATTCCTCACCCTCTGCCCCCAGACACTGTCTTTGTTCAGGCTGTCGTCATCCCTCTTCTTCAGTACCACCACAACTTCCTAGCTCTCCCATGTTCTAGTCTCAATCTTCACCAGTCCTTCCCCATATAACAGTCAGACACATATTTTTTAAGTGCAAACATGAGGCCCTGCTTAAAATCAGGGTCCCTAAAGCTCTCAGAATAAAGTCCAAAATCCTTAGTTCAGCAAACAAGGCCATTCATGAGGTTTCTTATCTCCTAAGGTCCATAGCCCACCATTTCCTGTGATTTCATTCACCCTCCAAAACATTCACACCTCCACATATGTTCTAGCCACGCTTTCTCTCTCACTTCCGGGTCTTACACATACCGTTCTCTTTCTCAGAAACACCTGCAGAGCACCCCATCCACCTTCCACTGGCAACCTCCCACCCTATACACCCATGAGCTTTCGCTTAGGGCTGACTTCCCTCAGAACTTGTTCTTAGCCTTTAACACTGGTTAATCATCCTCACTTTTTTATTCTATTGTACTTTGGACCTAATCCCAACAGAATATATACCACATGACATCCTAATTTCCCATTTAATTGTACACCCCACCATGTCCCTGCTGCTAATTGCAACCCCCATGAGGGTAGGGACAATGTCTATAATTTTATCTCCAGCCCCAAGCCCCATGCCTTAGGATTTATTGTGAGTAAAAATAAATCATTTTCCAATTAATGAGCCTCTAGTAGGTGTCAAAAAACAGTCAAATTTCTTGATCCACAGATAAGAGTTATTTCTGGCATTCAATACAACTTCAAACATTAAAAGTAGAGACCAAAAAAAACGGAGAATTAATATAATTGTCTAGATAGGTCCTTTCCTCCCTTCAGTAAACAAAAATCTATCCCTGATCATCTTTTATGCCTCAATTTTGTAGATAAATCAGTTGATCATGACTCGTTGGTCCTAATGAGAGCTGGATTTCCCAGTATACTCGCATGGGGAGACCACACCTCGAAGGTCTGGAATTCCTGTCTAATAAATTCCCACACTCCCAAACGTGGCTGCTGCCAACTTGGCAAGGCAGCTTGTTTCAAAGTGACAGTTCTGCTAAGTGCACTGTTGTCAAATCTGCCATCTGCTTCTTGGTCCAAGCTGTGAAGCAAAGAAATAGACATTTTTTTCTTCCTTTGCCCCTTGCCACTCCCACAATGGTATTAACACATTTGATCCCCTGCCTTAAGGCACTTGTCCGAATCCTCTCTTCCCCTTTGACAGGCTCATCCCAGAATTCTTAATCTGGAGATTAAAATGCCTCATTGTTTACATTCACACCACACATGGAGACACATCCACACCTCGAATCCACCAGTCTCTTATAAAAATTAAATGTCCACTGAACTTTATGTGCTCACATAGCAGGGTGCTTTGGTGCTGGTGAATGAGATCAACATATTACTGCATGCCTCAACCATCTGCAATTTGGCACTAGTGCAGAATGTATGTATCTATGAAATTATCTTAGGATGACTTTCAGGATCACCACTGGAGGTCACAAGAATTTCTCCTGTTTTCTCATACTCATCCTCACTTCTCTGACAACAGCCCTCTTTCCCTGCCACTGCATTCCTATGCCTAACATCAGCTCTTATTATCCAACCTCTTGATCTATAGCCAAAAGGCTTATTTTTTATGTCTGAGGAAATTCAAGCATAAGGTGAGTCAGGCTCTGGTGCATTTGGCTGGGGCATTTGGGACTCCATTCCAACAGCTTTCAGTGTGATTAGAAATGTAAATGGATACCTAAAGCTCTTCATATCACACTGGTGACATGCAAACTAGAATATTTCACAGTGCCCAAACAGAAAATTGAAATGTAGCACCAACACACACTTCTCCATTATGTCAGAAACAAATGTACTGAGGATATAAAGAGTTATGCAGTTGTATCTTTTTGCACCGACAGACACCTGGCCCTTCAATTTTGACTTTGATTTTTCTGGTGCAATGATTGAACAATTTTGCCATTCGGGTGCACACTGAATAAACAATTGACAGGTACAGCTTGACGTCCCTGTCAGATATGGATGTAAGGTTTCCTTATCTTTATTTAGGTATTTGTACCCTGCACACACTCCAGCCATCCCTTGGTACTCAGCGGCCTAGAATGTCAAAATCAGCACACTGTTTTACACTTTAAAGGAGAGTGGCAGATCAGAGACACTGAACACCCAAGGATCCTTCCTCCCTCAGTGAGCTAATTCACAGCCTTGGCTTCAGATACCACCTCTATGAGAAAGACATCCGCATCAAACTAGTTGTCCCTCAGGCATCTCTAACTCAAACATGTCAAACAGAATGTATTGCTCCCCAAACTGCTTCCTCCACCTGTCTTATTTCTGTTAATCACACCATGAGTCTCTCACAGGCTCTTGTTCAAAACCTGGCAATTTCTCCCTTACAGACGCTCTGTCCCTGATCCATTTGTCTCATGCAAAACAATACCTGTGGAGTATCTCTAATGTTCCAGCTCCTTTGGCTGTCACCCGCATCCTTCCCTTCCTTTGCATCTTCCCAGGCTGTGCCTGCCTGCCAGCCTCAACACCTCCACCTGGAATATGCCCAAGTTCCATATCCCCCACCACCTCCAGCTCTCTTGATGCAGTAGCCTTCCTAAAAGCACATCTTTGATTATGCCACAACTCTGCATTAAAACCTTGATTGGAGTACCAAAAGCAACATTGGTTTATTTCCATGATTTTCTGTGTGCAATTCCCTCTGGCAGTTATGTTCTTACCTACTTTGTACACCTGGAAAACTCCTCTTCATTTGTCAATACCCTGCTCAGCTGTTACCTATGATGTTTTCCTAACACACACATACATATGTACATCTCAGATGGAGTTAATCACTCCCTTCTTTGTGTGACTTTTGTGTCTTCCATAGTGTTCATGTGAAATAATACTCTTTATTGTAACGGATACCTCTCTGGAGAACAATGGGTAAAGCCTACAGGTCAAGAGCATCCCACTGGGTTCTGAAGCCAGACTGCCAGGGCTTTATTTTGGCTCCCCCAAAACTGACAGACCTTGGACAAATTACTTCTCCTGTGTTTCACCTCCTCATGTGTAAAATGGGGATAACAGTGGACCCACTTAGTGGACCCACTAAGTGGACCACTTAGAGTTGTTGGAAGAATTAAATGAATTAATATATATAAAATGGTTAAACACAGTGCCTGTCAGAGTAAATGATCCATACGTGTCCATTGTTGCCTCCAGAACTGACAAAGTGTTTGGCAGAAGGACCTCAGTAAGGATTACTGAATGGCTTCATTGGGATACAGTCTTCATCATCCATCCGCAACTCACGTTTGCAGCTCTATTTCAACCTCTCACCTACATAAATCCTGTGTTATCATCAAACACACTATTCCCCTTTCCCTCTTCCACTCTTATTCCTTCACACATACTGTTTTGCATAGAAGAAATATTTTTTTCTCCATCTTCCTCCCTCCTTCCTATCTCTGGTAGATCTCAAATCTGTCTACCAAAATAATACAGATTTCAGGATGTTGATGCCTGGAGATTGTGATTATGTAGGTCTAGGTGGATCCCTGGAAACCTCCAAGTTTAAGAAGTTCACCAAAGGATTTTAATGTGCAAATAGGTATACAAAATATTCCTTGAATAGCGCAGACACCCAACAAGTGTTTGAGGAATGAAACTCCCTCACTTTTTTCGGTACCGCCATGGATGCTTAGACAAACTTCTTTCCTATTTCCAAACAGATGCCCTCATTTGTAAGTGCTGCAGTTCCCAAGGCCAAGAGAAGTCTGTGAACACTCAGTGAGTGAGCAGACAACACAATCTGCTTTTATATATTGGCTCATTTTGCCTTTGTCATATCTCTACCTTTACCTGGTGTCCCTAGAATACTACCCCACATAAAGTCAGAGAGAAGCTTGGGCATTTTTCTTTAAATTCACATATAAGAAATTTACTTCAGGCAGCTCCACAAAAAAATGAAAAAAATCAAAATAAGGAACCACACCAAGGAAAAACATGGTATTCAGGAAACAGTAGTTTCAATTATATCCCTCACAACATTAAATGTGAATGGATTAAATGATCCAACCCAAACAATACAATTCAGACTGTCAGACTGGATTGAAAAACAAGATTCGACTATGAGTTATTCATACAAGATACACTTTATTTTTTCTTTGTCTTTTGTTATATTTTATTATTATTTTTTAACTGACAAAAGGTATGCGTATTTATGGTCTATGGCATGATGTTTTGAAATACGTAGTCACTGTGGTATGGCTAAGAACTAACTAACATATGCATTACCTCACATACTTATATTTAAAAGGGACAACCAAAGTAAATATTCTCTATCATGTTTCTGATATGAAGACATTGAAAACGTCTAGAAATTCCACTGATTAGTGTTAGAACTCTGCTCTAGCAATCCTCATTCTCTTCTTCTCCACCCCACTGCTTAACCCACAAAAGTCAACTTCTAGAAGGTTCAAAATATTTAACTTGGCTCCATGTCCTCCGGGAAGCACCCCAGGCCTTCCCCCGGTATTCTCTCCCTCCCTCCCAGGCCATTCTTCTGTACTCCAACACATGCCTAATGTTAGTGCACTTACAGTTCCTGACACTGTAAACCATGTCTCTACCTTGAAAGTGAACTCCTCTAAAGCAGGGAAGGATCCCTCATCATTATTCCAGGCACCAGTACTCAGTAATCATCTAATATATATTTCTATTAAAAACTAGTGAGAAATGAAAGCCCTCCAGCCCAGAGGTTCTCAACCTTTTAATTACCAGAGGTGCCTTGTATCATTTCTTTTTAAGTTTGTCTAGAATAGTGTTTTAATAATTTATTTGTATTCCCACTTTATTAAACTCTGAACACATCAAACTACCAATCAGAGCTGTGAGAAAATTAGTGCTACCTAACTAAATTGCTATGAATTCCATGCAAAGGGGGAAAAAAAACAAAAAAAAAAACAAAACACTGATGTTTTAGTTAGCGTGTGTATCAACATTTTAATAAAATTGAGTTATTTTCTGAAATAATTTTAAAAACCTAAAACTGTCAAACAAATTAGCATAAAGAAAAATGACTGTCTTTCACACATCTAGTGAGAGGGCAATTTAACTGTATGTATCCAGGGCCTTGAAAATGTTCATCTTTGGCCCAGTAATTCTAGCCTGAAGAATTCTATCTTCAGGAAATATAAAATACAAAAATATATAAAAATGTGTTTTCTATACAAAACATGTTATTTAAGAGTACTTTATAATAGTGAAAAGTGGGAAACAATCTAGATATCAGTGACTTGGGACTGGTTTAAAAAAAGTTATGCAACAGCCAAACAATGGGAAACAATGAAGCTCATGAAAATGACATTTACGCAGAAGTTTTTAAAACATAATAATATATTTAAGTGATAATGTTAAGTTAACAGACCAGAATATAAAATTGCCCACACAGTACAACCTCAACTGCACACAAAATATTATTTGCTCTTTTTAAAAAAAGACACATCCACTAAAATTTCAAGAGTGTTTCTGCGTAGAGGTATTATGGGTGAATTCTCCATCTTGATCTTAATCATTCTCTGTGTTTTCAAAATGTTAAGCCAAAAGCACAGTACTTTTATAATTTTAAAAAAATGTCAAAAAGTTAAGACACAAATCTGCTGAAGGACTCATTACTTCCATGTCCAAACAACAACTTTCAAGAGATGGATTCAGAGATCTGTGCAGGAATTCTAAACGATAGACTAAAACATCTCACATTTTTTAATACATCCCTACATCCCTAATAGCCTTTTTTTTCTTCTTTTTTTGAGACAGACTCACTCTGTTGCCCAGGCTGGAGTGCAGTGGCATGATCTCAGCTCACTGCAACCTCTGCCTCCCGGGTTCAAGCAATTCTCCTGCCTCAGCCTCCAGAATAGCTGGAATTACAGGTGCCCACCACCACACCCAGCTAATTTTTGTATTTTTAGTAGAGACAGGATTTCGCCATGTTGGCCAGGCTGGTCTCAAACTCCTGACCTCAGGTGATCCGACTGCCTCGGCCTCCCAAAGTGCTGGGATTAGAAGTGTGAGCCACCGTGCTTGGCCCCTAACAGTTTTTCAACCTATTCTGCTGAAGAATATCAAGAATGAAAACAAATAATCTGTACCTACTAACAACTCTCTCCATCATGCGATCAAACTATAATTCAATATCCAGACACTTGAGCTGCCTATATTGCCAGACATGACTTCCAAAAGCTCTTAGAACAGAAATAAGAAAGTTCTTCTCTTTAGAGCAACTCCAAGTACATCCCCCAGAGCAACGGGTGCAGTGTGCCAACCATTTAAAAAAGGAAGATTACAAAGTTCCTTTTTGAAAAGTTCAACAATTATTTGGCTCCTGCAACCCACTTTCACTGCTATTCCCACTTTCGGTGTCATAATAGGTGACATGCTGTTCCCGACAGAATGATAGACCACTGTGCTTTGAAGGCTACTGACATTGGTGTGTTTCTTTTGGTAAATAAATGACCCTGAAAATTATCGATAGCATACATTTCTGACCAGAACTCTCCTTTTCTGTAGGGGACCATATGGATTGATAAAAAGGCTACGGGCTTTTTGGTCAACAGAACTAGTTTTCTGTCTCACCTCTGCCACTCACCAGCCTCATGATCTTGGTAAGCTAACATCCCTAAGCCTCAGCTTCCTGTAAAATAGGGATAATAATAATACCCCCCTAAAGAGTTGCTGTGAGAATTCACTAAGCTAGTAGATTTAAACATCCAGCACAGTATATGGCACATACCACGTGTTCTAAATGACAGCTTCAGTATTTTAACTGAATTTCATGCTGAAGTTCCTAACAAAGGCCCCTTAATAAGAGGAGAATCTAGCCAAAACCTCAGAAAGCCATAACATAGAATTTGGCCTTTAACTTGATCATTTAGAACGAGGGGACTAAAGCCTATGGAGTTTTGGAGTTGTGAATTCACAGATCAGCCTCACCCACTTGTTGGACAAGCGACTTAATCCCTGTCAACACACGTTCCTTCCACATAGAATCAAAGAATAGTAATTACAGTTGATGTGAGGAGTAAAAAAAAAAAAAAAAAAAAAAAAGCCCATGTTAAGTGTCTGCCACATTGCAAGTGATTAAAATATTGTGGCTCTTCTTACCATATATTTAATGTTACATCAACTTGCCAATGTTTCATTTCATCAGTGTCAATCGGTTGAGTCCAGAAAAACAGGGAAAATAAATAAATCTCAAAACACAGACAGCCAGTCTGACCCTCAGTCAGTACTTACGTCGGCAGACCTTACAGCACTGGCCAGCAACGTGCACTGGGAGGGAGTCTGGGGAGCAGCTGAGAGGGGGACAGGACATCCTTCGGCATTCCACAGCACCACTCTGAGGAAGGAAGGACATGGAACATAATCTCAGAAGTATCCTTTGATAGCTCGTGTTTTGGAGATCATTCAAATCTCATCCCAGAAGCCTCATCAGGAAAACAGAAGCAGTATTAGAATTCCCAGTCCACTCTAGGACCACAAATAAAGTGTTTTCTCCAGCCCAAATGACCCGTACCACCTCAATTACTTTTCTGAAATACATCACTGGTTTCATCCTACCTGCCCATGTGTGCTAACTAGATTATGCAGAAAACAAAAAGTCTGTTTTTATAAGAACATAAATAACACATTTGCAGACCCTGTCAATCATTTCTGAGGCTCTAACAATCTGTTTTGTATTTTCCTAGACAAACAATGGCATTCTTCGGATATTTATCAAGTAATTTCAACTGGACAGGGATTACATACTAATTTTTGGAGGGGGATGTTGTAATTCACTGAAACAGATGAAGGGATATACAAATAATGGATATCCTGACAGTGACAGTGAGTCAGGGAGGAAATGCCTTGCAATTATTTGAAACAGGTGATGGATACACTTTGTAAAAGACAATAAAAACATGTAGAGAATAATTAAACTCCCCTTTTAAAGTTATTCTGGTTGTGAATAAGGATAACCATTAGGCTGTTTGAAAATCAAAGGAGTCCCTTCTTTCCACTATATCCCAACCTTCAAACTCTAAACATTGTATATTAAATCAAATTAGAGTGTGTTGGCAAGGGAAAGCAGATTTCAATTTCCAAGTATTTGTGTAAGACATGACACTTTTCCAGCATTGCTTCACAATTGCTCGTATGGCTAGTGGGTGCTAGGTAAAAACCTAAAAATTCTTAGAGTTAACATTATTTATTAAAGAACAAGGTTACACTCTAATTATCAAACTTGTCCCCTTAAAACTGTTTTTACTGTATTTATTTACAAAGAGGCTTACTTTGCAAGTGCAGTTCCTGCAATGGTCACCATCTACCCAAGAGTCTTGATCTCGATAGAGCAGTCCACTCACTTGACAAGTCTTCTCACAATGACAGTTTTCCAATTGACTAAGTCTTGTCTCTGCATAATTTAGCTGCAAACAAGAGTTACTGAATGTAATTTCTGTAATTCAATTGCATCATCCTAACAAAGCTAATAGCAACAAGAAAAAAAATCCTTCTGAGAAGAGAAAAAAATGCTCAGAGCAGTTCACTGATTCTTAGCATCATCTGTTTTTTGGGTTTTTTTATTTTTTTTACACAAGGTGGAATCACTCTAAATTGAAGACATATTGGCTATCATGGTCTAATGAATACCAAATGAGACATTAAACTGTATCTCAGGAACCTCATGGGTGTTCACAAATGTGTGTGCTTTCCATTCAAGCCCACACAAAAACACTCATAATGAATGTGTTCTCAAGGACTCATTATGATGTTTACAGTTGATCTAATCAGGAACTCCGAGGCACTTACATTTATCTCCCACTATCCTCTCTATGTTCTTCACACACTTAACTAGAATGTCATGGTTTACAAACTAGGAAGTCACTGCCTTCTGTCTGATGAACAATTCTGGAGAGCTGGGGCCAGAAAAAAAGAAAAGTCATAAGCGAATCCCCCAACAGAACGCCCCAGGAATTCACTTTTGTGCTTAGAAGAAGGTCAGGAAAAGTAACCAAACCCCCAGGTAAGATCAGAATTTTGTAAAATAACCTTTTTTATTTTTCTAGGCCACCCAGTCATTGCCAATAATCACAGAGCCTTAGACTCTCTCGCTGGAAAGGGATTATAAAGCTTGAATATCCTCACAAGAAACCTCAAGTGATTATCTAGCCTTTGCACATCTCCAGTGGAGGAACATGTATCATCTTCCAAGGAAAGCCACTTTTCTCAGTTAGCTCTCAATGTTTGAAACATTTTTCATGGTTTTGGCTGTGAAATCTTTTTTTTTTCCTGCCATACCTAGGTTTTCATTGTAGTCCATCCTGAGCAAACCTAATCTTCATGCATTTGAGGTTATCCTGTTGTCCTGACCACACTTGGCGCCACCAGGTTCCCTTAACAGCTCCTCATGATATGATTCCAAGCCTCTCTTCTGATCACTTTTCATATAGCCTACTCCAGTTTACCTTCAAAAATATGGTGCAAAAAACCCTAAATACAGCACTTTGATATGATCTGTCTACTGTCACATCTACACAAAAGAGTAACTCAACCCAGTAGTGATATTACTCTCCCTTTCCTTTCCCTTACATAGAGACCACCATGATTGAAAAACAAATATCATTTCCTAGAAAATTATCTGAGTTTCTCTTTTCCTTCTCAATCGTGTTTCTCCTTTCATGTCTTAAGTACTTTCCCCATACAGGAGATCAATCCAACCTTTGATCTAAGATTATTTTGAGCCACTATTTTAGACATAATAGATAAACCTAGGGAATGACTTCCGTCTTTCTACACTAACTGTGGTTCCATTTCATACACCTTCCTCTGACTTACTCATACCAGAACTACTCTCTGGAAATGGAATCCACATGTAATTCTAACCTTTGTTTTTGTCATTTATTTCATCCTCTTCCTCCAAGCTTTTGGAATTTCTCAAGAAAACTTACCCCTTGTCTGCCTTTTGTGGGTGGTAGCAAAGGGTAGAAAAAACAACAAATAGGATATTAGACCAACCACCATGCACCATGAGCAGCCCCTAAAGAACTAAGAGTTGACACTGCCTGAAATATTAGCTTCCTATCACTCCTTCTAATATTCATGATCTTCTAAAAATCTATGTTTCATTTAAAACTCCAGCCTAGGTCAGGTGCAGTGACTCACACCTACAATCCCAGCACTTTGGGAGGCCAAGATGAGCAGATGACCCAAGGTCAGGAGTTCGAGACCAGCCTGGCCAACATGGTGAAACCGTCTCCACTACAAATACAAAAAAAAAAAAAGCCGGGTGTGGTGGTGGGTACCACCAGCTACTCTGGAGGCTGAGACATGAGAATCTCTTAAACCTGGGAGGCAGAGGTTGCAGCAGGCCAAGATCACGCCAGTGCACTCCAGCCTGGGCAACAGAGCGATACTCCATCTCAATAAATAAATAAATTAATACAACAAAACTCCAGCCTAATCATAGAGTTTATAGAATCTATGATAATTAAGTTATTTGGCAACGCTTTAGGAAACGGATAAAATACACTGCTGAGTTTGGTGATACTCTTGGACACTGAGGGATGATGGCATATGGTTTGGCCACTTGCAGATACCAAAATCTGAAAATGTTCAAGTCCTTTATATAAAATAGTATAGTTTGCATATAACGTATGCACATCCTTCTATACACTTTAAGTCATCTCTAGATAACTTATAATAACTAATACAATGTCTAAACATCAATTCATTCACATGGATTCAATGCAGTACTCAGTACATGGAAAATTCAAGTTTTACTCTCTGTAACTTTTTGGAATTTTTTTCTGAATATTGTTGGTCCACGGTTGGTTGAATCCACAGATGTGGAACCTCAATAAAAAGAAAGTGACAACTTATCACTTATCTTTACTTCATTTCTATAGCTCCAGTAGTTCCTACACAAGGCAGTAACAGATATATGACCTTGGATTGAACAACAGAGGTGAACCAGATCTGCATTCCTCCTAAAAGGGTCTCAGAATTGTGTACCTTTGTGAGAGGACCCATACGTGCCTTACTCTGAAAATCTGGAACAATTCTGGTGTCTATATAACTCCAAGAACGGAACTTCTTAAGGACTAAATGGCCCAAAAGGCAACTCTATATCTATCTGAGCTTTCTTAAAATCCAGGAGCTTGCCTAAGGGAAATAGTGGCAATTTCTAGCACTGTCCCACAAAGCTGAGCTATGCTCACCTACAAAACTCAATTCCAAAGAAAGTGTCAGTTTTAATATAATGAATGCTATTCTCAAGGCTGATTTTGTTTCCCTTCTGAATGTGGTTTTTATTTTTAATATTTGTAGCCTTTTCTGACAACATTGAAAAGTCCTATTGTCTGTAATAATAAGAGCACACCAAATAGACACAAAGGCAAAGGGATGTTAAGGCAAAAAGCTAATTTTTCAGAGACTTCATGTAACCTCTTGCCTTCCCTTTTACTCCTGCTAAATCCTAAAACAGCAATAAAGGAGACAAACAACTGTGAATCAAAAAATGAATTACATTTTCTGTCACTGGTATTAGCATGCTGAATTTATACACATTCATTTTCAAAAGCTATTTCTATACTACCTGCCACTTTCTCTAAGATTGTCTGCAGATTCAAAATAGATATGGTATCACATCTATATCTCTATTCTGTCTTCCTTTTGTTTATGCATTTATCTAAGCAACCGTGGACCAAATCATTTATTCTGAACTCTGCATAATGAAAGATAGAGAGCAGAGGCCTTTTTTATCATCGGAGGTCAATGAACAGATCTAAGTACATTAGTCATGTGGTGGATTGCTTCTTTTCTTTGAAATACCATTTATTTGGCATTTGCTATATGAAAGGAAAAAAGAGCTTCTATTGTTAAACATTTAAGCTTAATTGAAAAATCAGTATTGAATTCCTCAAAACAATGAAAGTCTCAAAATAAAAGATGTCACAAGCTTAAATGCCACTACAAGTGTCGCTTGATTTGCATACATAGATTTGTCAAATATTTAAACAGAAGTAATCAAGAAAGTCCCAGTCTTCAGTATCTCTTCTTTCTGAGCTTGAAGTCAGAACGGGATCACAGTGCAGTTGGGATCTGATAGCAGGACAGAGTCCGACCCTATCACAATGTTCCCAGCAGGTAGGTAGTTCCCACAATGTCAAAACCACCTGAGAGAACCTTCAGAATAAGCCAGGGGAGTGGCTGATGCTTGTAGATCACTAAGGGAAATGTAGGAGGACAAAAAACGTTTATTACTTGAGGTAGCAGCCCCATCTCTTCTCTGCCTTATAAAAAGTATAGTTTTGCCAAAATGCCAGAATTCCTCAAGAGAGCTCTTATCTACCCTGACCTCTGTCACCTGAATGTCAGTGCAGGCTGCTCCCATGATCAAGCAAGGGCACAGTCACTTGCCAGCATGCCTAATCCTAAAAGGAGAAAAGGATCAATGAGCTCTCCTACACAGACCCCTGGGCTGATCTGGTATCTACATCTGTTTGGTTCTGACTTTGACTACCAATTCCTCTCTAGCTTATACACGGAGCTTCCTCTCTGGAAGGGCTCCAGGGTTTCCACCTTGACCCAAGAGGAAGGACTTCCTGCTGTTTTCCAGGACTCCTAGACTAGGGTCTTGACAGCAACGCAAAGGCTCTACCAGACTTTGTGATTTCAAGTCATTGGGGAAGATGTGCATTTTCTTAAGGACCATTTTCTCTAAGGAACCATCATCCCACCATGGTTGTCTATATTTTCTAGGTTTAAAGCTAAATGACAAGTTAATGGGTGCAGCACACCAGCATGGCACGTGTATACATATGTAACTAACATGCACATTGTGCACATGTACCCTAAAACTTAAAGTATAATAATAATAAAATAAAATAAAATAAAAAAGAGTATAAATAGCAGCAGCCACCACCTATTGAATGACATTTGTGTGCCATGCAACAAACCTCATTTTCCTGGGCTCACGGAATCTTTACAAGAGCAGGAATAATTGTCATCATTTTACATATGGGGAAACAGATGCTGAAACAAGTCGAATAACTTATTCAAAGCTATAAATATCCAAGGAAATCATAAAATAGAGACTCAGAATCATATCAGCCTGACTTTAAAGCCCATTCTCTATCTCCACTATGACCTATATGACTGTCTATCCATCTTAATCAGAACTGCTGGACAACTCAAATCAAAACTCCAAAAATTACCTCCAGCCCTATTAACTGAATTCTGCCACAATCGGCCTATTTAATTAAAAATAAAGACTGGGCCCAGATAAATTTAGTGCCACAGAATTCTTTTTGCATCTGCAAACCATATTCAACTTCAAGTTTGCCTGACATCTCCAGACTCCATCTCCTTCCATCTGCCAAAAGAGTGAGTTACATTTTTGTCTCCGCCAAGATGGCAGACTACATACCCTGAAGGACTTCACCAGCTGAACCAACTAAACTGCTGTATTCAGTATATAAATAAAAACTTTTGAAAACTGTCACAGAGCTAATAAAAAAGGAAGAAAGAAAGTCACAGAGGCCAAAACAAAGTGACTGCAGGGATCCCAGGAAATAAGTGAGCACCAAAGACAACAACATCCTGAAGATTTCTGATGAAATGTAGAGCCCTTGAGCTTCCACCCTGATGGTTGCACAGGATATAGGGGGACAGAGTTGGGGAAAATTATCTTCCCAAGATGGGTACCTTAAAGCAAATCCCTATATAAAGATTTGGCCTAACATGTGATGCCCTCAGTGTTAGAATGAACAAAAAGAAGGAGGTTTGCTCAAGGCATAGAAAGAAAACTTTCATGTTCAGACCTTGTCACCAGCTAGAAGGAAAAAAAAATCTTCCTTGAAAATCCTTAAAGAATCCTTTCCTGAGACTTCACCTGGCCTGTCCTAGGTCTGATTGAGCAATCTAGTTTAAAAATACTTAAGTAAATAATGTCAAATAATTTTCACTATTTCCAAGGAAAACAAGCAGTGCATAGCCAGAAGCATGCATTAAGAGACATTGTTCTTAAAAAAAAATAAAATAACACAATAAAAGAGACCTTGCTCTTGCCATAACCTTCTTCTCTGAAAAGTTACTACAAGTTCTATGTTCACACATTTCATTCCAAACAGGTATGATCTGAAAACTTCAGTTCAGCTCAATAAAATGATCAAACATTCCTTTCTCTTTTCCTTTCTTTTTATTTGCTCTTTCTTGGTAATATCTCCATCCTCCTGCCAGTGGATGGTGAGGGTTAGAAAGAGTAATACTACTCCCTATTTATAGCTTTTATCTCTCTTCTTAACCCTCTCTTGTCAAACCATAAACTTTCTCAGCCATGATTCAACTTTCAGGATCTAACTACCTGAGTTTAGGTCCCAGCTCTGCCATCTACTCTCTTAGGAAAAGTTATCAGACCTTCCTGGACCTCAGTCGTCTCATCTGTAAAGCAGACTAATAAATTAAAGCAAGCTCAAAGGATTGTGGTAAAGATTAAAGTGACAGTGGATATAAAAGCTTAAGCATTTTAACTAATACATAGTAAATGCTTGTATTACTGACTTTTCAATTTCTTTTAGATCAATGGTTGACAAACTAAGGCCAGTGGACCAAATCTGGCCCTCTACTTACTTTTATATGTCCTATAAGCTAAGAATGGTTCTTATAGTTTTCAATAGTTATAATTTAAATTATTATACTTAAATGAACTAAGTCTACACATAACATCCTTGATTTTACCTCTTGGCTTGCAAGGCTCAAAATTTACTAGCTGGTCCTTTACAGAAAAAGTTTGCCAACGCTTATTCTAGATGATCATAGATTTCAAATTACACAGCAAAGATGGAAGTACTCAGTTTTCAAATTGTAATTCTACATACTATTTGGAAGGAACAGACCTAAAAATCTGCCAAAGTGCCAAAGGGAGGTTTAGAAGATGGATTAAACCATTTGCTGTTTGCAACTGCCCACAATTAAATACCTACCTCACAAAGGCCCATTTTACACAATAATGTTTTGAGAATAGAGCTCTCTGTGGCTCCTAGATGATGTGTGGCTAAAAAGAGAAAAATGACATTCTCTGCAATGGGAAAGAATGAGAAAGCAAACGACATCCTCGAAGCTGGAGAATGAAGAACCACAATCACCTGAGACAGAGTGGCATATTTCTTGTTCCAAAAATTTGGGAGCATGCTAAAATATAATTAACAGTATTGAGATCAAGCTGCTCCAGACAACAGGAAATAAAAGCCTCTCTATAACACAAGCTGGGAAGTTAAATAATCACCTGCGTTTCACATTCCCACTATACTCTGAAGTGAAAAGCTAATGCTTCAGATCTGAGCCTCAGTCTCAATCGTTTTCTTACAAAAGTTTTCCATCTCTCCTTTCTAGAAAAAAAGGGGCTTGGCTTAGCCAAAAACCCAGTTTGAAATAGAAACATTGTCTTCAGCAGCACAATCCATGGGTCCAAACTATAGCCTTATCTTGCAAACACTTACCTACCCACCAATTTTTTTGCACATGCCATGGCTGATGGTAGGGAGCAGTCTTAGCTGCAGGTACAATAGGATTAATGTATCATTTTCACTGTTATTAAAATTCTTCCTTTTGCAGAGTATAATGTCTCTTAGGCCCAACCTAATTCTTTCTTCGCCCTAGGCTGGAACTCATGTCCACGACTGATTGGTATCATAACAACAGCATTAGCCACATTTTCTATATTTTCAGTGTCTTTTTCAACAAGACTCAGGGCTTTTCATTATGAATATACACTTTATGAATATATATTAAAGCCCTTGGTTGTTTACACATTTGGCTCTGCCACTCAGTATGAACATATCTAGGGTAGAAAGTATGTCTTTTTCACTATTGCCTCTTTGTGCCTAACACAGTGCCCAGCAAACGGCACGTCCTCAAAAGATGCTTGTTAAGTGGATGATGGAATGGAGAGGAGGAAAAGTGCAGAATTATGAAACCGAAGGTGTTGAAAGGCAAACTTTGCCTCCTTTGCTATTTAACTCAGGACCAGCCTTGAAATAAATTATACATTAAAAATGTAATATAATGCCTTCCTTTGACAGTAATCTGTTCCTAACAATAGCTATTTTGCCCCTTCTGATTATTGGCAATTATTCTTACATCCAAAATGCATTAGCTTATAAGAGCAGTGGCTCTGACCATAGATCATCTTACAGTGTTACTACTTTAATAGCCAATAGGCAAATTCCTTTTCCACTCCCACGGAATCTACAGTGATACATATTGCCTCTTGCTTCCAAACATTTTTCAAGTAAACATTATGATACAGCTTAATAGCATCAAAGACAGGAATGGTTATGTTTACTATTGGTAGTCCTATTTTGAGTAAGAATAAAACATTTTTGTAGTAACATATAGCAGATGCCAAGGCTAAAAATGTTTCCATTATAACATATCACTCCAAATTCCAGAAAGGACAGAAAAAGAAATGAAACATCACAAATGAAATTTAGATACCTACTTTTGCAGTCATCTTGGCCAAAAGCTCTTGTAAATCCATTATTCCTTGCACCAGGCTTAAGAAATCACTGCAGGTTGGGCAAGCTCAATAAAGAAAATATAAAATATATATATTTATATTGTGCTAATATAAGAAATAAAATTTTAAAACAGTAGATATGTGACTATGTAGAAGAGTTTTGGGGGTTTTTTTGGTTGATATTGCTTTGAAATTTGAGTGAAATCACAGAGGATTTCAGGTCTGGATCTTTTCCTATTTTAATAAGCAAAAAGAAAGGAACAGAAAAAGGCATTGTTAACTAAAAAGAAAGGCAACATGACATTTTAAAGTTAAAATTAAACTCTCATTTTTATAGGGAGGTAACTTAAAAAATGTGAAGTATCATAGAAGAAGAAAAAGTAAACTCTCATCCAGGTCAAGAATCTTAAGGAATAGTTTTTAAAAATATATATTAAACATATCTTTCTACATCCACCTATAGAAACTGCTAATGTAACCCTCTTCTTTTCAAATTTTAATTCAATAAATGATATGGGTTGGCTGCATCCCCACTCAAATCTCATCTTGAATTGTAGCTCCCATAATTTCCACATGTGGGAGGGACCCAGTTGGAAATAATTGAATCATGAAGGCAGTTACTCCCTTACTATTCTTATGGTAGTGAATAAGTCTCAGAAGATCTGATGGTTTTATAAGGGGTTTCACCTTTCACTTGGCTCTCATTCTCTTTGCCTGCCACCATGTAAGATGTGACTTTGCTCCTGTTTTGCCTTCCACTATGATTGTGAGGCCTCCCCATCCATGTGGAACTGTGAGTCAATTAAACCTCTTTCCTTTATAAATTACCCAGTCTCGGGTATGTCTTTATCAGCAGTGAGAAAACGGATTAATAAAATAAATGATACATATTTTTTTAAAGACACAGAATTATATAATGTAGATAATAAGTTCTCTTTCACTATCCCCAGCACCTCAGAAGTCAACACTGTAAACAATTTGGGTCTATCTTTCCAAATATGTTTCTCTGATATGATCAACAAGTTATATAATATATCACAATGCTTTAAGTTGCTACTTACTGCGATTTAGATTTGGACACTGTGTTATATATCCATTCGGCATAAAGATGATCTTCCCATCTTGGATGATCCCCTTGATAATAGAAGAGACAGGTGGCAATCAAGATTACAGTTACCAGCTCAAATGGCCCCTATGCAATCACATACTCTTGGCAGGTCAGATTATTTTTCAAAAAAATTGATTCATTCAAAGGGTGAGCTGGCCTTAGTACATACTGAACTACTCTAAAGCATCCTACTTTAGGAATCTTGAATTGTACATTTATGTGGAGAAAGCTCCAATTAGTTACCACTAGTTAACGCCAATTATAGATTATAACACCAAAGATACATCAGTAAAAAGTATTGATTCAATAAAAATTCTCCTTAATGCCCTAATCATCCTGGAATATTAAATATTGCTGATTTACAGGATTTTTTTAAAGTGGGAAGAAATATAATAGAAACATATTACACTAAAATTTTTCTACTGATTCATTGAGCCAAGGAAATAAAATTAGACATTGGGAAAATTCCATAACAATCCTTGTTCCTCAACTAATTGAGTAACATGAGTCTTTGTTGATGAGTCTTAAGACAAGAGTAAAAGGTGGTCTTTTAATTCTGTAATTCAGTCTGGAAGAATAGCTCAAATTTAAGAAAGTCATCAGGGCTGTCATGTCTCTATGAAAATATTGACTTGGCTTTTGAATTTTTCAAGTTGAATTTCAAGATTCTGTTGTTAGGGTTTTTTCTGATTTGATGGCAGAGATATTACAGAACAGATGGAAGATGTAGAAGCTGGTTCAGAATATTGAGCTTATTCTATAAATAAAATATAGGCTTAAGAGAGTGCTGCAAGTCTTTCAGAGGGAGTAACATTTAACATATATGTGCTCACCTTCTAAACAGCAGAAGGCAATCAGCAAATGCTGTTTTTGGCTTATTATTTCAAGAAAAAATATTAATTGGAAATATTAATAGAAATAACAGAATCACAGCACCTCTTCCACAGAATTATATGTTTATTAACCTCTTCCTCTTCAAAGATGATGCAGTGTTTGCGATTATGAGAGAAGACAGCCTCCCCATGGGGAAGAAGTTTCTGCCACTGCTCTTCAATATTAATTCATAATCTTTTGCAGAGGAATACTAGGGAGCAATTAATGGAGCACAATCTAAATGAATTAACTTCTCTCTAGGATGAAATTACTCAGTCTTTCAAAACAAATTAACTCTTTTGAGAGGCTATCACACCTTCAAGCACACGTGGCAATTTGAGACAAGCATGGATTAGAAGTCAGGGAACCTGGTTTCAAGTTCTGGATCTGTCTCTAGCTAACTGCGCAGACTTAGGCAATAAGTTAGCCACCTTCTATGGGCCCCAGTTGCTTCATCTGGAAAAGAAGTGCTAGATGAAAAAACTAAAGATCCACCCAGCACTCATGTTCTAGGTCAATGAAACAGGCCTCCAAACTGAAATTGTCACATTTTAGACATCTGTGCTTCCATTACTTTTCAAATAATAATAATAAAAGAATGTAAACAGACAAAACCATAGATTTCCATCTTATGGATTTCCTGGAACATGGAAAAATTCAGCGCTAAAACAGAGGCTCCTAGGCAAACCAGGACAGCTGGTGATGCAGAATTGGTGGAAGTATATGTACAGAAAAGGATCGGATCCATACCTGTTCATCAGAAGACCCTAGTTTATTTTTATTTTTATCATCCATGGAAAAGGGTACCCAGAATCCTGGAGCACATGTGTCATGGTGTTAAATCCCTTTCCAAAACCAAACTGAAAACTCATTTTAAAATAATACCCCATTCCACTAATCCTAAAGCAAAAAAATACAGCACACAGCAGTTTTCCTTTTCCTTTTCAAGTGACCTTACTCATTTTAGTGACATTATGATTTACAAATCACCTGCCCTCACACCTTTCCTCTATGTGCATTTCTCCTCACTTCCCTGTCTTTCCACTTTTAATCTCTGGTACCTGTGTGCGTATGTTACATAGATCATTAGGCGAAGGTCAATGATGTTGACTTGAACAAAAAACAGAAATAAAAGCTGACAGCTTCCCAATGCTCATTAACACAAAAACCCAAAGCACTTGGTATTTTTTATAAGGAAAGGTCATAGAGGTGAGCCCACATACTGGCATGAAAATGTGTTCTTACCAAATGAATCAAGATGGGAATGTTAATTTATTTGAATGGTTGTAAGTCAATGCTGGATTAAAAGAAAAGTGGTGATACCCTACAGATACCATTTATAATCTAAAGATGTCTGAGTGCATGTGTGTGTATGCATGTGACTACACATATTTATGTATATCGCAGCACCTTCCCCAGAATAAGAATCAGAAGGTCTGGTATTAAATTGCTATATGGACAATTTACTGCCAGGACATTTGCTGATAAAAGAAGCATTTGCTAAGCACGTAGTTTCCTTCATAAAACTACAAAAGAGATTTTATAATGTATAAAACTACAAAGGAGCTCAATCAGCCTTATTCCTCTCAAAAAAAAAAAAGTATATATATATATCATCTATGAGGATTTCCACAGATGAAAATGTGCCTTTCAGCACTACAACTTCTCCCAAAGGAGATAAGGGATAAAAAGACAAAATTTTTATTATTTCTCCTCATTTAACTCTAAATGTATCTACATTTAACTGAAAAATGCAACTCTATCTGGGCCTGTATTAGCTGACCTCATTTGATCTCCTTTTTTCAGACCTATGCTTTATTTCATATTATTCATTTTGGCAGTGTTTCTCAAACTTCAAGTTCCTGAGAATCACCTTGAGTATCTGCTTAACATTCAGATTCTTGCGTCAACCCAAAGGATCCTGTTTCAGTAGGATTGGAGTGAGCCCAGGAATATTCATTTTTTTAAAAAAACCTCTTCCAGATGATTCTGATGAATGGTAAAAGGACCTCACTTTGAAAAATTCTGCTCTATTGTCAACCATTTGCTTCTTTTGGAGCAAGAGGGTTTACTCATTAAAAGTTCACAATGGTTAAAATTATTGCATCCAACTCATATATAAATAGAGTAAAATCTTACTGATTTGGAACTGAATAAAACCCAACAGAATTACTAGATTGTATTATAAACACCATGAATGCAAAGATAATATATTTTCATCTTAGTATCCCCTGAAGTTCCTATTGTAGTAGATTTCACATAGTAAACACAATAAATATTCTAAAGCATCGAATTATTGAAAACTATGAATTATACAATACTGAACCACATAATTTTGAGCACAGTTAGGATCTGTGAAGATCATGTAGGGCATTAGTTTTTAATTTAGGGTATATATCAGAATTTTGGAAGAGGTTGAAAGAACAGTCATGACTATTTTGAAAACTGTCTTGAGGTCATTTTGATACTTTCCATAAGAACTACTTATCTAGGACCAGATTACCTGGTCATATGACCTATGAGAAATTTAAGGCTTTGATACTCTAAGTAGCTTTTCTAAAGGATACCTTAATCCTAGGCTATATACTACAGGGCTACTAACTCTTGAAAACCAAAAATAAAGTTCTAAGGCCCCCAACCATCTGAATGAACCCCCTTCTCTCCGCCAAGGGCATTCCAGAGTTAACCAGGAAGTCTAGTTCAGGCCATGATGAAAAGGAGTTGAACATGCTTCATTAAACCCCTCCAGCATTTACATCAACACAGACCTTAAGTCTAATGATACACATTTACAATATATTCTCCCTGAAGCCTGCTACTTAGAGGCTTCATCTGCATGATAAAAGCTTCTTCTCCACAACCCCTTATCAGAACCCAGACATTCCTTACTACTGATAATGCTTTCAACCAATAGCCAATCAGAAAAATTTTAAATCTACCTATGACCTGGAAGCCCCCACCCTTCTGGTTGTCCTACTCTTCCAGATCTAACCAATGTAAATCTTACATGTACTGATGGATGTATTATGTCTCCCTAAGATGTATAAAACAGGGTATACATGAGGACCACCTTGGGCACATGTCCTCAGGACCTCCTGAAGTTGTGTCATGGGTGCATCCTTAACCTTGGCAAAATAAACTTTTCTAAATTGATTGAGACTTGTTTATCATTAGCTAGAGACAGATTCAGACACTTTTTGATTAACACTCTAAAACCAGTGCTGGGTCACTACAATATGCTGTAGGTAAAAATATATCATTTAAGGGATCCCCTTAACATGAACTAACAACATGTTGCTACAAAGAGGTCTTGTTATCAAAATGAGATTTTATCTTAATTGCCTTAATAGATAGATACTAATCAAACATGCAAAACTATTTGTATTAGATAAAAATAATTTGCTAAGACAGTTTTTCAGTGCTAGAAAACAGAAGTCTTTTTAGGTAGCCTAATATTCCTCCCCTCCTCCCCCCGCCCCCCGTAATCTTATTTACACTATTAATTTGCTAAACAATCCATTTTCTTATTGTTAGTGTAATGATGAACTTCAGCTGATCTGAGGCCCTAAATAAATCCCTAAGGTGCAGAGCCCAAAATTAATAAGCTTTTACTATTAGTACGGATGGACGGCAGAAAAATTGATTTTTTTTCCTGTTGTTTAATCCACCTGTTGCCACACTGTACCTCCTGCTGTCAGCTCACCATGCACTGAAAAATAAATTTGCACCAGGTACATTGTATATTATGGATTTTTAATGTTTAGGGAACTAATGCCCATTATTTCTATTATTCCTAGAACGTTTCTCATTTTGCATTAAGAAATATAGAAAGATGCAATTAAAAAATTAGAAAATTATCCAATTAGGTCCCTCTTGTGTATGCAATAACTAAGATTAAGCAGCTCTTCTAAACATGCAAAGCTTTCTGATACAAATGAAAGCAGCTTCACCACCAAATGCTAATTCTTTTTTAATGCTCTTATTTCCCTGCAGATCTCTGTTTACATTGAAGAAAATGGTTCTATTTTTTTGTATGCTAAAATACTGAAACAAATTGCTTTGAAAGAGAGAGGAAAAAGGGGTGGGAGAGTTTCCTGCTGGGCATGTAAATATATGGATGAAGATGTGTTCTGTTTATAAACTGGCAGGGACTCAAGCTTTGGAAACAGGCTAACAAAAAGTAGGACCTGGGAAACTCACAGGGAGGGTTTTCAAAATGCAACCAATCATGTACTTCTGCCCTGAAGACGTTAATAAAATATTCCAGCATGCAAAACCGCCAAGAAAGACACTTTTCGATCAATAAAAACTGTCAGCTCATTAGCATATCATTAGCTGTCCTGCTGTTTCCAAAGTCTTAATGCACAGAAATATTAATCTTCAAATGTGTAAGATTCCCCAGTTCTGTGACTTTGACTTTCTGCATGAAAGGAAAAATAAGAATTAAAGACGGGAGGAATCCAATATAGCTTCTTTTTCAATGTGCCTATAAACATATGTTTACCATCTGTGGAATTATGGGAAGCAGCTGAGGTAAACACAACAGCTGTGGAATTTTTAAAAAGTTGTTATCAATTTCACTTCCCAGTGATACCTCAGCTGTTAGAGGAGACAGTGATGTCCAGGTAAGGGAAAGCTTTCAGACCCAAGTTCACCAGACAGACACAGAGACAGAGAAACAAAGACAGAAGAGCCTTGGCCTCTGTGAAAGGCTTTGGAATGAAAAGTCTCCCTGAGGCCTCAACTATTTAGAAATTGTCAGAACACTCAACCCCTGAAGCATCCTTATAACTTACTTCGGTTCACCTCGGCTCATTTTTTTATTTTTCACCCTCTGAAATTGTAACAGCATAATCAGCTTAGAATGCATCAAAGGGAAATTGAGTGGGTAGTCAACCATCCTGATAATGAAAATCTATGACAATCAGAAGATTCAGATAAGCCTATCACTACTGGTCAGCTTTTCTCAAATGGATGCTGTTTTGAAGTGAAGAAATTCCCAGCTTGTGTTCTGTGTCTGAGACAGGAATTACCTAATGCTAGAGGCTTATGTACCAGGCACCAAGCAAGTGATTCCATCCTCTGCTATTTAATCAGCAGCACTTTTTTTGCACTACCCACAAGGATCCACAAGGGTCCAGAAATTAGGTTTGACAAGTGAGGAGCTTTTACTTTGCATATAAAGCAACATAATAATATTTAAAATAGAGAATAATGTTATTTTAACCTGAAAGCACATCATAAGCATTTTTAGTTCTGGAGCAATTCAGCAGATGTGGTTGTTGAATCCATGAGGCAGCATGTACAAGATAAATATTAAAAGCCTGGAGCTATGCTGAGTCTCACCTGAGAAGTGGCTGCCTCTTTTTCAGGGAGATTTTTGTAGTGTTGAATTGATCAAGAGGTAATTTCTGTAATGAGACACTGACATATTTCCCCTACCCCAGCAATTTCTTCTCATAAAAGGACGGCCAGAAGCACTGCCTGGCATCCAGGATTCTAAGGAGAAGATGAGTTTTGAAAGCTGCCCCATGGAAAGTATCTTTGTAATAAGCCATTCCCTGAAGCCGCCCCTATTAGGAAGCAAGAAGAACCGCCTTGCTCTCTAGGAAGATGGGCTGTGTGAAACTGCCATCGCCTTTTGACGTTTCCACTGGGATCACCTATTCTTTGAAGCTGGAAACCCAGAAAAAGACAAATTCTGTCTCCTGGTGGTACTTGGTGTAGTTGAATATCATGTCTCCTTAATCAACACAGTGGTAACTGTGACAGGGTAAGCCCTTAATAAATATTTGTTGAATGAAGGAGCAAAGACTTTGAAATCATAAAGAACTGAGTCTAAATCCCATTTCCATCACTTCTGGGCTATATAAGGTTGGCAACTTCCTTAATCTCTGAGTCCAATTGCCTGACCTATACAATGGGGATAAAAATCACTAACTTAGTAGGATTTCTCTGAAGGTGAAATGTAATTAACTGAGATAATATACGCAGGGCCAAAGTCTGTAACATAGGAAGCATTCAATAACTGTTGGTTCTGTCCTCTACATTCCATAACCCACCTGTGCAGCAAAATGATTGTCCAAGTCTCTGAACGCTCTTTGTGTTATCTGTCTGTACCAGGTATTTGAGCTCAAGCACAAAGTTCTTTATATCTACAGAGAATCATACACTCATCAAGCTGGAATAGATAATAGGAAGAACTGTTCTCTCTCTCTTAATCATATCCTCATAACTAAAACAGAAATTCCTAAAAGACAGGAAGAGTGCCTTCATTTCTACAGTATACAGTTAAACATACAGGGAGCATTAAATGCCAAGAAATGCATTTTTATGTGCTTAAATACTAAAAAGGGATGGGGACATGTGTTACAAACGTACTATGTGCAAGTTGCTTTTAATACATATTCTTATATAATCTGCATTACCTTCAGGAAAGACATCTCTGGAACTTTACAAATAAGAAGATAGATTCATAACTGGTACATTCATTCATTAACAGTATATTGTCTGCCAGTTATTTACCTGGTACTTCTAAGCACTTGCTGAATGAGAGATAGTTCTGACCCTGGTGAAGCTTACAATCTAGAAAGACCAATGATGAACAAATAAACACCCACATAAACTATACTTAGAAACTGCTACATAATTTGCAGAGTCCCTTGTTCAAAATTTACTAAACAATTGAAGAGGGCAACAGCATGGCATTAATCTAATCACAGGACCTTTCTAAGCACCGCCCCCGTGGGACTGCACAGGCTGATGGCCCATGAAGCCAGCCCTGCCTATACTCTCAAACTGCGGTGAGTGCGAGGACGGAAATGGAGATGTTTCAGTTGGAAAGTATGTGATAGAATGATTGCAAATTGATTCCCCATTTGTACTCACTCATCTTGAAGAGTGACTTTGTACACCCTCACTTCAAGAGGGGGAGTCTGTTTCCCCACCCCTTAAGTCTGGGGCTAGTCTTGTGACTTGCTTTGATCAGTAAAGCACTGTGGAAGCTATGGTGTACCAGTTCCTAGTATAGGCCTCAAGGGTCTTGTGAGCATCTACTCTACCTTGAAACATTGCCGAGCACCACGGGAACAAGCCCAGGCTCGCCTGTTAGATAATGAAAGACACATGGTCCAGTCGTCAACATTGCCCCAGTCAGGAGTTAATCACCATGGGACTAAGACTATCCCAGTTGAGTCAGCCTTTGGCCAACTCCACCAGCCAGCTACAGGCATATGAGTAAATCTAGAGGGGATCAACCAAGACTGATCCTTATCAACACAATTTTTCAGCAGACCTGTGAGCTTATTGATATAAGCCCCTGAGTTTTGGGGGTTTGTTGTGCAGCAATAGCTAACCGATACATGCAGTAATGGTGAAGGACCTGCAAAGAGAGGGTGCTCCAGGAAAATATCCTGCACGTGTACCCTAGCACTTAAAATACAAATTATAATTAATTAAAAAAAATAAAGAAGACAACATTTCAAACAACCGAATGAAAACTTTCCTGGGCACAAGCAGGTGAAAAGGCCCTGTTATGTTCAAGGAACTATAAAAAGAGTAGTGTGGCTGAGGCATGGTGGGCAGAAGAGAAAACGGCATGAGAGAAGGTTGCAGAGGAGAGCAAGGACCAGATCTTACACTGGTTTGACATGCAATAGAGAGTCACTGAAAGAATTTAAGCAAGAGAGTAACGTCACTGGCTTCAAAAAGCAAAGCAACACAAGTTCAACAGCTATAATAAAGAGGTATGTTCAGGATTCAAACTCAGATCTCCATCCCTTGAAACCAAGATTCTTCTTCCCAGCCCTGGAGTTCTTGTTATGTTTCAGTCTAAAGCAGGTCCCAGAACCAGTAGCATCACCATCACCTGGCAGCTTGTTAGAAATGAAAAGATTTGGGTCCCAACCTAGGCCCACTGAATCAGACTTTGGAAACAGGACCAAGCTACCTGTTTTGTTTTGTTTTTTAAAATTTTCCATTATAAACATTTTAAGTGCACAATTCAGTGGCATTAAATACATTCACAGTGTTATGCAACCATCACCACTATTAATCAAACTTTTCTATTGCCTCAACAAAAACTCTGTAACCATTAAGCAATAACTCCCACGACTCCCGCCGCCATCCCGTTAACCATTAATTTACTTTCTGTCTCAATAAATGTGTCTATTTTTGATATTTCATATAAATGGAATTATAGAATAGTTGTCCTTTTGTGCATGGTTCCTTCACATAACATATGTTTTTAGGGCTCGTCCCCATTGTAGTACGTATCAGAACTTCATTCCTTTCTTATGGATGAATAATATCCCACTGGATACATATACCAAGTTTTCTTTATCCATTCATACATGGGTAGACATTTGGCTTCATTCCATCTTTTGGGTATTTTGAATAAGGCTGCAGTGGACACTGACATACAAGTGTCTGTTTGAGTCCCTGTTTTCAATTCTCTTGCCTATAAACCAAGGAGAGGAATTGCTGGATTACATATAATTCTGTGTTTAAATTTTTGAGGAACCAACAAACTGTTTTCCACAGCAGCCGCATGATTTTATTTTTTAATTTTTTTAATCAACATTTTATTTTTATTTTAAATTTTATTTTTAAATTTTACTTTAAGTTCCGGGATACATGTGCAGAATGTGCAGGTTTGTTACATAGGTATACATGTGCCATGGGGGCTTGATGTACTATTGACCTGTCCTCTAAATTCCCTCCCCTTGCCCCCACCCCCCAACAGGCCCCAGTGTGTGATGTTCCCCTCCCTGTGTCCATGTGTTCTCATTGTTCAACTCCCACTTATGAGTGAGAACATGTGGTGTTTGGTTTTCTCTTCCTGTGTTAGTTTGCTGAAGATGATGGCTTCCAGCTTCATCCATGTCCCTGCAAAGAACATGATCGTGTCCCTTTTTATGGCTGTGTAGTACTCCCTGGTATATATGTACCACATTTTCTTTATCAAATAGTCTATCATTGTTGGGAATTTGGGTTAGTTCCATGTCTTTGCTATTGTGAATAGTGCTGTAATAAACATACGTGTGCATGTGTCTTTTCAGTAGAATGACTTATATTCCTTTGGCTGTATACCCAGCAATGGGATTCCTGGGTCAAATGGTATTTCTGGTTTTAGATCTTTGAGGAATTGCCATACTGTTTTCCACAATGGTTGAACTAATTTACATTCCCACCAACAGCGTAAAAATGTCCGTATTTCTCCACAGCCTCACCAGGATCTATTGCTTCTTGCCTTTTTAATAATCGCCATTCTGACTGGCATAAGATGGTAACTCATTATCATTTTGATTTGCATTTCTCTGATGATCAGTGATGTTTAACTTTTTTTCATATGCTTTTTGGCCGTGTAAATGTCTTCCTTTGAGAAGTGTCTGTTCATCTCTTTTGCCCACTTTTTGATGAAGTTTTTTCTCATAAATATGTTTAAGTTCCTTGTAAATTCTAGATATTAGACCTTTGTCAGATAAGTAGATTGCAAAAATTTTCTCCCACTCTGTTGGATGCCTGTTCACTCTGATGATAGTTTCTTTTGCTGTACAGAAGCTCTTTAGTTTAATTAGATCCCATTTGTCAATCCTGGCTTCTGTTCCAATTGCTTTTGGCATTTTCATCAAGCTGCATGATTTTATATTTCCACCAGCAATACACAAGAGTTCCAAATTTTCCACAACCTCACCAACACTTATTTTCCCCTATTTTCTAATAGGATGGGAATTTTATTTTAAAATTATAACCAGTGGGGTATGAAGTGATATATTATTGGAGGTTTAATTTGAATTTTCCTAATGACTAAAGATGTTGAGTATCTTTTCATGTGCTTATTGGCCATTTGTATATCTTCTTTGGAGAAATGTGTATTCAGATCATTTGCCCATTTTTCAGTTGGGTTGTCATTTTGTTCAGTTATAGGAGTACTTTGTATACTCTGGACATTAAATTTTTATAAGATACATAATTTCAAAATATTTTCTTCCTTTTTTTGGTTTTGTTTTCATATCCTTAATAATCTCTTTTGATGAAGAAATTTTTTTTTTTTTTTTTGAGACGGAGTCTCGCTCTGTCGCCCAGGCTAGAGTACAGTGGCGCAATCTCGGCTCACTGCAAGCTTTGCCTCCCAGGTTCATGCCATTCTCCTGCCTCAGCCTCCCAAGCAGCTGGGACTACAGGCACCCGCCACCATGCCCGGCTAATTTTTTGTATTTTTCAGTAGAGACGGGGTTTCACCGTGTTAGCCAGGATGGTCTTGATCTCCTGACCTCGTGATCGCCCGCCTTGGCCTCCCAAAGTGCTGAGATTACAGATGTGAGCCACCATGCCTGGCTGATGAAGAAATTTTTTTAAATTTTGAAATCCAATTTATCTATTTTTTATTTTGCTGGTCATGCTTTTTGTGTCCAACAGAATCCATTGTGAAATGCAAGGCCATAGAGATTTACTTCTACTTTTTATTCTAAGATTTAATGGTTGTAACTATTATATTTAGAATGTTAGTTGATTTTGAGATCATTTTTATATATGGTGTGAAGTAGGGGATCTAACTTCTATACATAGAATCATGGCATCTGTAAGAAGAGATAGTTTTACTTCTTTTCCAATTTGAATGCATTTACTTATTTTTCTTGCCCATTTGCACTGGCTAGAAATTCCAGTACAGTCTTAAAGAACAGTGGTGATATCCTTGCCTTGTTCCTGATCTTAAGAGGAAAACTTTGAGTCTTTCACTATTGAGTATAATGCTAGCTCTGAGTTTTTTCATTAATGCCCTTTATTATGTTAAGAAAGTTCCCATATGTTGCTCATTTTCTGAGTGTTTTTATCATGACAAGATATTGGATTTTGTCAGATGCATTTTCTGTGTCAATTGAGATGATCCTGTGGGTTTTTTTTTTCCTTTATTCTATTAATGTGGCATATAATATTGATTGATTTTTCTTATGTTAAACCATTCTCCTGGGATAAATCCCACTTGGGCATAGTGTATAATCCTTTTAATACACTGTTGGATTCAATTCATTTGTATTTTGTTGAGAAATGCTGCATCTACATTCATAAGAGATACTGGTCTGTAATTTTCTTTGCTTATGATGTCCTTATCTGGCTTTGGTACTATAGTAATTGTGACCTCATAGAATGAGTTAGGAAATGTTTCTCCACTTCAATTTTTTGGAAGAGTTTAAGAAGGATTGATGTTCATTCTTCTTTAAATGTTTGTTGCAACTCACCAGTAAAGCCATCTGGTCCCAGACTTTACTTGGTTGAGAGATTTTTGTTACCAGTTCAAACACTTTACTTATTATAAGTCTCTTCAGATTTTCTAATTCTTCATGATCCAGTCTTCTTCATGATCCAGTCGTGGTTGGTTATGTGTATCTAGGAATTTGTCCATTTCATCTAGGTTATCTAATTTGTTTTCATATAATTATTCATAGTCTTCTATTTTAATCCTTTTAATTTCTGTAAGGTCAGTAGTAATGACCCTACTTTAAATACGACAACCCATTGCCTTCTGGTCTCCATGGTTTCTGATGATAAATTGACTGCTAATCTCATGAAGAAGTCCTTGTATTTGACAGTCATGTCTTGCTTTCTGCTCCCAAGATTCTCTTTGTGTTTATCTTTTGATGGTTTTATCATAATGTATCTCAGTGTGGATACTTTTGAGCTTATCTTACTTACAGTTTGCTAAACTTCTTGGATACATAGATTCATATATTTCATCAAATGTTAAAAGTTTTAACCATTATTGTTCCAAATTTTCTTTCCAGTACTTTCTATCTTCTCCATCTGAGACACCCCTGGTGCATACATTAGTCTATTTGATAATGTCCTACAGATACATCCCTCAGGCCTTGTTCATTTTTCTTTATTCATTTTTCTTTTTGCTCCACAGCCTTGTTAATTTCAATGATCTTATCTTGAAGTTCCATTACTCATTCTTCAGCCTGCTCATATCTTCTCTTGCATCCCTCTAGTAAGTGTTTTATTCCAGTTGTACTTCTCAGCTGCAGAGTATCTGTTTGGTTCCTTTTTATAATTTATATCTCTTCATTGATATTCTCATTTTGTTTATACGTCATTTTCCTGACTTATTTCTTTATCCATGTTTTCATCTAGCTCTTTAAGCACATTAGAGATAGTTATTTTAAAGTCTGTACAGTAAGCTCAACCTCTGTGCTTCCTCAGAAATGGTTTCTGTTCATTTATTTTGTTCCTTTGAATGACAATACTTTCCTCTTTCTTTGTTTGCCTGTGACTTTATTTGAACACTGAACATTTGGATGTTATAATGTATTAACACTGGAGAACAGATCTGCCCCTTTACTGGGGTTTGCTGAGTTTTGTTTTTCTTTGTTTTTGGTTGTTGAATACTACAGTAGTACGTTTCTTTAGTGGCTTACCAAACTATTTTTGCAGAGACTGTATTTCTAGTCATGTGTAGTAACTGAAATCTCTGTTCCTAATCTTATGTTATAAAGTATTTTGGGCCAGGCAAGGTGGCTCACACTTGTAATTCCAACACTCTGATAGGCTGTGGAAAGAGGATTGCTGGAGGCCAGGAATTTGAGACCTGCCTGGGCAACATAGTGAGACCTTGTCTCTGAAAAAAAAATAATAAATTAAAAATTAGCCAGGCATGGTCACATGTGCCTGTAGTCTTAGCTTCTTAGGAAGCTAAAATGGGATGATTACATGAGCCCAGGAGGTCAAGGCTGCAGTGAGCCATGATCATATCATTGTCCTCCAGCTTGGGCAACAAAATGAGACACTGTCTCAAAACAAGAAAAAAGAAAAAAAAGAAAAAAAAACTTAAAAAAAATATTTTGACAGGGATTTCCTTGAATGTCAGCAGCCAAAAACAAGAAAGAGAGACTCCTCCAACCTTTGCAGATTTTCTCCGTGCTGGGAACCTTCTTCAACACTTAGCCAGGCTTGCACTGATCCTAGGGATCAGCCCAAGATGAAAGCTTTGGGTGTTCTCAAGTCTTTTCTGACGTTACTTCTTGCCCTAGGCATGCATATGGCTTTCTAAATTCCTTGAACACACAGGTGATTTTGAATGTCCTAATTGTCCAAAAAAACTCTTTTTCCAGCATTTTCTCTTTGCTTTACGTGATCTACTGTATGTCTCAACCATACTCTTTGGCCCCAGGCAGCTACATGGTGTTTGTTAGATTTGAAATGTTTTCCTAAATTAACACATAATAATTGTACCTATGTATTGGGTACATTTGATATTTGGTACATGCATACAATATATAATGATCAAATCAGGATAATTGGGATAACTATCACTTCAAACATTAGTTATTTATTCGTGTTGGGAACATTCCAAATCTTCTCTTGCAGCTATTTTGAAATATGCAATAAATCAATGCCTGCCACTTTTTTCTAGCATGGAAGAGTTCTGAGCTACAAGTACCTTTTGTCAGTTCTTCACATAGTCCCAGATAGTTAGAATAGATAAGCGAAATAATTTGTGAATAAGGTCTGCTCTGCTCACTCCACAACCAGAGACTGTTGTCCTACACTAGGAACATGAGCTGAAATCTTTCAAGACTGCCACTGGGTTAAAAACGGTATGGTGCAAAAGGCAAGTAAACATGCCTCACAGCTTTCCTACTCCTTTAAGGTTGCCTTTTTCTTGATTCAGCATTCACTCAGTTGCTATAAACCTCTGACTATTTTCCTAAGTTCCAACAAAGTTTGTTCTGACAATTTCTGCTTGTTTTTCAGCGTTTCTGTCGAGAAACAGCAGCTTCAGGTTTTCTACTCTAACATTTTGTTGACATCCAGCTACTTGTGTTTTAACGAGCCTTCCAGGATATTTGTATGCAATCTAAAGTTAGAGAACCACTAATCTAAAAAGTCACTAATTAGAAGCTAATTACTGACCATATGTTAGATTTGTGGGCTCCTTATAGAGATAAGGCAAAACCATAATCTAGGCCATCAACACATATTTCCCGTATGTCAGTGCACTCAAATTTGAGCCTTCAAACTGAATAAATCAAAACCAATAAGAAGGTTGTGAAAAAAATGTGTCAGTTCTTAGACCCTACTGTTCAGATTCTCAATGAAGAGGTCTAAGTGTACACAATAATTTGATTTTTAAAGTCTTCTAATGTGATTTTAATGTCTTTTCAGGATTGAGAACCAGTCATTGTCCTTCATTACAGATCCAGGGCGCACAAGAAAAGGAGAGCTTCACCAGGAAGTAACTAGCTACAGAACAAGAAACGCCATTGCATTGAATGTGAGTTCAGTTTTAAAGTGAGACACTTGGACGAATTTCTGTTCATTCTTGGAAACATGGCAAAATTATATACATATACATATATACACACACACATATATACATATATTCACATATATATGTGGATTATCACCCTGAAAAAGTATGCCATTTTAAACATTTTGAATATTTATGATGTACAAAACAAAATATAGCAAACACTTGAGAAATAAAATATCCTCAATATAGTTGAAGTCTTCTGGGTTCACAACCCTAATAAAACTCACATTTCCTCCTCTCAGAAGTAAACTATTCTAAATTTAGTGTTTATCATTCCTATACATTTGTCTTTGTATATATATGGATGTATCAATAAGTTATATATTGAATTATCTTGCATTTTGAAATATATAAATGATTTAATACTGTAATTTTATCCTGCTACTAGCTTTTCATTTAAAATTACTTTAGCAATTCATCAATTTTTGTTCAATTTCACTAATTTTTATGTTTCTATGTCCCTACTACAATGTATTTAAACATTCTCCTATTGATGGACAATTAGGTTTTTTCCAAGTTTTTGAAATTATCAAAAAAAAAAAAAAAAAAACTCCTGTGATGATGCTTATACATATATACCTGGGTATATGACCAAGAGTTTCTTCAATGTTTATACCAAAGAGTTGGACTCCTATGTCAAAATGTATGCACATTACAAGGATTCCCAAATTTCCCTATTTGTTCCACCAGTTTAAGTTTCCAACACAATGGGTAAGAATCCATTGTTCAATGACTTCCCCTACACATAGCATTGTCAGATGGTTTTTCACTTTTGCCAGGCTAATGGGTGAAGAAATGGTTTCTCATAATGGTTTTAATTTGCATTTCTAAGATAACTAGTGAACTTGAATTACTTTCAATATGTTCACTGGCTATTTATGTTTTCTACTTTGGAAAACCGTCCTTTTATATCTTTTGCCTGACTTCCTATTGAGTTAAAAAAGCTTTATTGGCCGGGCGCGGTGGCTCACACCTGTAATCCCAACACTTTGGGAGGCCGAGGCGGGTGGATCACAAGGTCAGGAGATCGAGACCATCCTGGTTAACATGGTGAAACCCTGTCTCTACTAAAAATACAAAAAAATTAGCCGGGCGTGGTGGCAGGCGCCTGTGGTCCCAGCTACTGGGGAGGCTAAGGCAGGAGAATGGCGTGAACCCGGGAGGCGGAGCTTGTAGTGAGCAGAGATCGCGTCACTGCACTCCAGCCTGGGCGACAGAGCGAGACTCCGTCTCAAAAAAAAAAAAAAAAAAAAAAAGCTTTCTTATTGATTTACAGCATTTCTTCAATGAATCCTTTTTTTTGCTAATTGTTGCCAAGATCTTCCTTGATGTATTGTCACAATTTTTAGAATTTTATGCAGTAAACACAACAATATTTTCTTTAAGGACTTGTGCATTTTTTTATCTTGTCTAAGAACTTCTCTATCCTGACTGAGATCGTGAAGATATCTTCTTATGTTGTCTTCTAAACCTTTCAACATTGAGCTTTGACAGTTAGGTATTTAATTCAATTGTACTTGTAAGTGATTTTTATATATGGGGTCCAGGTATATATTTGAAGATTTTCCTTATACTGTACACAAAAATCAATTATATCACTCAATGTCTGTGTCTATAATATATATATAATGTTTTTAAATAACTGATTTTCCTAACTAGGTATTGATGAATCCATCCTTTCCTCATTGGTCAGGAATGCCACATCAGTTATGTTTCAAGTTTCCAAGTTTCCACATATGATGAAAGGGTCATTTCTGGCCTCTCCATTCTGATCTCTTGGTTCATGTGCTGATCAATGTAGTGATATCACACTCTGCTGATTGCTATAACTTTACAATAAGTCTTCACATCTGGATGGCTAAGTCCCTTCCTTTTTCTCCCTCAGAAAATGTCTTAGTTATTCTTGGCCTCTGGTCTTCCCTAAAAATTTTAGCACAGCTTGCAGAGTCCATCAGGAAAAAAAAACAAAAAATCCTCTTGGGAACTGATTACAAGTTCACTGACCCTAGTGACCAATGTGGAAGAAGCAGACACTTTTATTATTATCAGCCTTCTTCTCCAAGAACATAGTGTACTTCTCCCCAGTTAGGTCTTCTTCAGTGGTTTTCCATAAAATTTTATAATTTTCTTCATAGGTGTCATGTATATATTTGATTTGATTTGTTCCTAAGTATTTTATTCACCTTTTGATATTATAAATAAAATATTTAATTACAGTTTTTGTTATTGTTGCTGTTGCAGCTGCTACTGTGCTACTTTTGTTCAGCAATGCAATTGATCTTATCTTGGGCTTTACGTCTAGCACTCTTTCTGAACTCTCTTGCTAATTCTAATAATTTGGTGATCATTTTTTCTATATAGGCAAATATATAAGTTAATAACTACATTTCTCTTTATTGTAATCCTTAAGATTTTTACTTATTTTTCTGGTAAGAACCTCCAGTACAACATTGAATAGAAACATTGATAATAGTCATTCTTGTGTGGTTCCTGTTTTTAACAGGAATTCTCTTAATATTTAAACCGTAAGTATGATATTTGATATGTTTACTTCATGTACTTTTATCAATTTAATGAAGTTTCCTTCCATTTCTAGTTTGCTAAGAATTTTTAATGAGTCAGTATTGAATTTCTTCTAGTGCCTTTTCTGCCTCTTGAGAAGACCATTGAATTTTTTTCTCCTTTTGTCTATTCAATGTAGTGAATTTCATTAAGAAATTTTCTGAAAAACAAATTTTCACTATTGAAATAATCAACTTGTTCTCTCTCACACACCCAGACACACATGAATACATACACACTGCTAATAAACAGTTTGCTAATAATATTTTGTTTAATTTTTTTAATCTAATCTGTTCAAAAGTAAATTGGCTTAAGCAATTCCCTTCTCATACGGTCCTTGTCTAGTCTGCAAATCAAGGTGACACTATCCTCAAAAAATTAGATGAGTGGTATTCTCATTTATTCTCCTCTCTGGAAGAGTTTATATAAGATTGGAATTATTTCCTTGGATGTGTGCTAGAACTCCCCTGTAAAACTGTGTGAGCCTCGTGGTTATTTGGTAGAGGGACATGGTAGACTGCCAGAATGGTCCCAGTCCTTTGCTCCTCACTGTGCCCATACCTTGTGCAATGTGAATTTGTAGCATATCCCATCAAAATGTCAAATCTATTTCCAATACACATGAATCTAAGCTGGGCTTGTAACTTGCTTTGGCCAATATAATGAAGCAAAGTAATCTAGTGCAAGTTTCAAGCCTAGGCCTCAAAAGGCCATGCACATTTCTGCTCTGACTCTTGAAACTTTGTTCCATGATCATGTAAACTAGTTTGGGCTAGACTTCTGGAAATCGAGAGGCCACATGAAGCAGAGATGAGCCATACCAGCGAAGGCCATTCTAGCACAACCAGGCCCCAGAAACCCCAGCAGCTGATCAAAGATGTACAAATGAACCCATTGAGAATAAAATCCAGCAGAGTAAGCCCAGCTCAAATTGCTAACCCACAAAATCGTGAGGTAAATAAAGGCTGTTGTTTTAAGCCATTAAGCTTTGTTTTGATTTGCTGTATATCAAAAGCTAACTGGTACAATAGACTTTCAATCATAAACTCAATTACTTTAATGAAGCTAAGACTACCATAGTTGTTTATTTGAAGTACATTTTGGTAATTCATATAGCTTTAGAAACTTGTCAGTTTTTCTCTAATTTTCCATTTTATTGGCATAAAGTTGTTAACAAATGGTTACTACTGTTTTAATTTTTTCAGCATTTATTGTTATTTTTTTTTATTTCTAATATATTTATGCCTTCTCTCATTTTCTTCTTGCTCAAACTTCCCAGTGTATTTTCAAATGACCAAATTTTGGCTTTCTTGATCTTGCCTGTCGTACCCTACTCATTATTTTATGAATTTCTGTTCTTACAATTTCATGCTTACTATTTCATTCCTTTTACTTTCTTTGTATACATTCTGTTGTTCTTTTTCTAACTTCCCTATTTGGATGTTTAACTCGTTAAATATCTACCTTTTCTAATACAAGCATTTAAAGATAAATACTGCTAAGAATTGCTTTAGCTGCATCTCACAAATTGTGATATTTATTATCTTTCTGAGTTACTTATTAACTTATACTATTATTTTCCCCCAGACTGATTAGTTACTTTAAATGATACTGTTTATATTGCCAAACATACAAAGGTGGGAGGTTAGTTATCTTTCCACTATTTATTTCTAAACGTAACTGCACTGTCGTCAGAGAATATGGTCTATGTATCATTTTTTGTAATTTGTGGAGACTTCCTTTTTATGGCCTTTTATGAAGTTAATTTTCACAAAGATTCCATGTTCTAGATGTGTTCATTGTTGGTAGAGTGTGTATGTGTGTGTGTATATATATATAGCCATTAAACTTGTTAAGTATGTTTAAATCCATATGCTTACTACCTTTTCTGCTAGCTTGATCTATATGTTACTGCAAGAAGTATGTTAAATATCACTCAGTATGATGGCAAATGTATCCATTTTCCCTCTAATTACCTACTATGCATATATGCATATATGTTTAGTAAACATTTTTATTAAATAACATATATACAGATAGTTACACAAATCATAAAAGTACATATTGATGAATTAACTTGACATAAACACTGTGCAATTGCCACCTAGATCTATAAATAAAGTAGGAGACTCCCCTAGTTTATTTATAGATTAGTGAAAGCAAATATTATTTATTTGTGAAAGCAAAAATATGGAATCACCCTGAGTGTTCATCAATGAATGAATGAATAAAGAAAATGTGGTATATACAAATGGTCAACAAACATATGAAAAAATGCTCACATCACTAATTATCAGGGAAATGCAAATTAAAACCACAGTGAAATAGCACCTTAGTCCTGCAAGAATGGTCATAATTTAAAAATAAAAAAATAATAGATGTTGGTGTGGATGTGGTGAAAAGAGAACACTTTTTTTAAATTATACTTTAAGTTTTAGGGTACATGTGCACAACGTGCCGGTTTGTTACATATATATACATGTGCCATGTTGGTGTGCTGAACCCAGTAACTCCTCATTTAACATTAGGTATATCTCCTAATGCTATCCCTCCCCCTTCCCCCCACCCCGTGACAGGCCCTGGTGTGTGATGTTCCCCTTCCTGTGTCCATGTGTTCTCACTGTTCAATTCCCACCTATGACTGAGAACATGTGGTGTTTGGTTTTTTGTCCTTGCTATAGTTTCCTGAGAATGATGGTTTCCAGCTTCATCCATGTCCCTAGAAAGGACATGAACTCATCATTTTTTTTATGGCTGCACAGTATTCCATGGTGCATATGTGCCACATTTTCTTAATCCAGTCTATCATTGTTGGACATTTGGGTTGGTTCCAAGTCTTTGCTATTGTGAATAGTGCCACAATAAACATACATGTGCATGTGTCTTTATAACAGCATGATTTATAATCCCTCGGGTATATACCCAGTAATGGGATGACTGGGTCAAACGGTATTTCTAGTTCTAGATCCCTGAGGAATCACCACACTGACTTCCACAATGGCTAAACTAGTTTACATTCCCACCAACAGTGTAAAAGTGTTCCTATTTCTCCACATCTTCTCCAGCACCTGATGTTTCCTGACTTTTTAATGATCACCATACTAACTGGTGTAAGATGGCATCTCACTGTGGTTTTGATTTGCATTTCTCTGATGGCCAGTGATGATGAGCATTTTTTCATGTGTCTGTTGACTGCATAAATGTCTTCTTTTGAGAAGTGTCTGTTCATATCCTTCACCCACTTTTTGATGGGGTTGTTTGTTTTTTTCTTGTAAATTTGAGTTCATTGCAGATTCTGGATATTAGCCCTTTGTCAGATGAGTAGAGTGCAAAAATTTTCTCCCATTCTGTAGGTTGCCTGTTCACTCTGATGGTAGTTTCTTTTGCTGTGCAGAAGCTCTTTAGTTTAATTGGATCCCATTTGTCAATTTTGGCTTTTGTTGCCATTGCTTTTGGTGTTTTAGACATGAAGTCCTTGCCCAGGCCTATGTCCTTCCTGAATGGTATTGTCTAGGTTTTCTTCTAGGGTTTTTATGGTTTTAGGTCGAACATTTAAGTCCTTAATCCAGCTTGAATTAATTTTTGTATAAGGTATAAGGAAGGGATCCAGTTTCAGCTTTCTCCATATGGCTAGCCAGTTTTCCCAGCACCATTTATTAAATAGGGAATCCTTTCCCCATTGCTTGTTTTTCTCAGGTTTGTCAAAGATCAGATAGTTGTAGATATGTGGCATTATTTCTGAGGGCTCTGTTCTGTTCTATTGGTCTATATTTCTGTTTTGGTACCAGTACCATGCTGTTTTGGTTACTGTAGCCTTGTAGTATAGTTTGAAGTCAGGTAGTGTGATGCCTCCAGCTTTGTTCTTTTGGCTTAGGATTGACTTGGCGATGCGGGCTCTTTTTTGGTTTCATATGAACTTTAAAGTAGTTTTTTCCAATTCTGTGAAGAAAGTCATTGGTAGCTTGATGGGGATGGCATTGAATCTATAAATTACCTTGGGCAGTATGGCCATTTTCATGATATTGATTCTTCCTACCCATGAGCATGGAATATTCTTCCATTTGTTTGCAACCTCTTTTATTTCATTGAGCAGTGGTTTGTAGTTCTCCTTGAAGAGGTCCTTCACATCCCTTGTAAGTTGGATTCCTAGGTATTTTACTCTCTTTGAAGCAATTGTGAATGGGAGTTCACTCATGATTTGGCTCTCTGTTTGTCTGTTATTGGTGTATAAGAATGCTTGTGATTTCTGCACACTGATTTTGTATCCTGAGACTTTGCTGAAGTTGCTTGTCAGCTTAAGGAGATTTTGGGCTGAGACAATGGGGTTTTCTAGATATACAATCATGTCATCTGCAAACAGGGACAATTTGACTAAAAAAGGAACACTTTTACACTGCTGGTGTGAATGTAAACTATTAACCCCTATGGAAAACAGTATGGAGATTCTTTAAAGAACCAAAAGTGGAAATACCATTTGATCCAGCAATCCCACTACTGGGTATCTACCAAGAAGAAAAGAAGTCATTATATGAAAAAGATGTACACACGGTTATGGCAGCACAATTCTCAATTGCAAAGACATGGAACCAGCCTAAATGTCCATCAACCAATGAATGGATAAAGAAATTGTGGCGTGTATATATAAATACTACTCAGCCATAAAAGGAAATGAAATAATGGCATTCACAGCAACCTGAATGAAACTGGAGACCATTATTCTAAGTGAAGTAACTCAGGAATGGAAAACCAACTATCGTATGTTCTCACTTATAAGTGGGAGCTAAGCTATGAGGGCACAAAGGCATAAGAATGACAGAATGGATCCTGGGGACTTAGGGGAAAAGGTGAGAGAGGGTGAGGGATAAAAGACTACATGTTGGGTACTGTGTACATCGCTTGGGTGATGGGTGCACCAAAAATCTCAGAAATCACCACTAAAGAACTTATCTATGTAACAAAAAACTACCTGTTCCCCAAAAACTGGTGAAATTTTTTTAAAAATATAAAAAACATCAAATCATAGAATTTAAAAAAAAAGAAAATGTGGCCTATATACACAACGAAATACTATTCAGCCAAAAAAAGAAAATGAAGTCATGTCATTTGCAGCAACATGGATGGAACTGGAGGTCATTATCTTAAGTGAAATAAGCCAGGCATAAAAAAGGCAAATATCTGGCCGGGCGCGGTGGCTCATGCCTGTAATCCCAGCACTTTGGGAGGCCGAGGTGGGTGGATCATGAGGTCAGGCGTTCAAGACCAGCCTGACCAAGACGGTGAAATCCCATCTCGAGACTCCATCTCAAAAAAAAAAAAAAAAAAAAAAAAAAAAAAAAAAGGCAAGTATCCACGTTCTCACTTATATGTGGGAGCTAGAAAAATTTGAATACATAGATAAGGAGTGGAAAGACAGATAACAGAGACTAGGAAGGGTGAATGGGGTACATGGAAGAGGATGAAGAGAAGCTGGTTAAAGGGTACATACATACAGTAAGATAGAAGGAATAATTTCAATGTTTGATAGCAGAGTAGGTTGACTATACTTAACAAAAATGTATCATACTCAGGCAATGGATACCCTAAATACCTTGACTTGATCACTGTATGTTATATACATATAACAACATTTACATGTACCCCACAAATTTATGCAAATCTTAAAAATTCTGTGTATGCCTTTTAATGTATACAGATGCATATCTCTAATAGACATTAGGTATCTAGAGTATTCTTTCTTGGTCATAGGACATACATATGTCCATTTTATTAACTATACTAACAAACAGCTTTCCTGAGTACTTAAATCAATTTCATTCCCACCAGCAGTGAATGAAGGCTCCAGTTGTTCTACATCCTTGCAAATACATGCTATGGTCTGTGTTTTTAATTTGACCCATTCTGATGGATATTCAGTCTGATGGATATTCAATAGCATCTCAGTTTGGCTTTACTTTTCCTGATGACTAATCATATTGATACCATCCCCTATGTTTACTGGCCTTTTGGACATTCCCTTTTGTGAAGTGCCTGGTAGCATTTTTCTCAAATGTTTTTATTGGATAGACTTTTTGTTATCGATGTAAAGGGGTCCTTTATACAGCTTGGATAGAAGGCCTTTGTGGGACACAACTACTTTGAATAGCTCCTCCCGTTCCTTGACATGCCTTTTTACTCTCTTAGTCATCTATTTTGATGAGAAAAGTTCCAAATGTTAATATATTCCAATAGATCAGTCTTTTCCTTTATAGCTATTATTTCTTATGTCTTATTTAAAAAGTATTTTTCCTACATCAAGGTCATAAAGTATTCTCCTATGTTATCTTTTATAAGCCTTGTCAGTTTAACTTTTAGATTTTGATCTATAGCCTACTTGGAATTGATTTTGCATTATCAGTTGTGTTAAAAAGGGTTAAGATTAGTGCTTTCCCCATGGGGATATTCAGCTGACCCAGCACACTGTAGTGAGAAGGCCATCCATCCCTGCTATCCTGCTAGGCTACAACATACAGTTTGAGATTATGTTATTCAGTACATACTTCTTTAAAATAGCTTATTATTATGTGGTGATCTTTTTGGCCTTGCAGTTTGATATCAGCAGTTTCTCCAGCCTTCTCATGTTTAGTTTGGCCTATTTTTCTTTTTTTTTTTTTTTAACTACCTCACTATCAACACTTATGAGTCTTTATTTTTTATTGTTTCACTGTAAGCAATATACAACAGGCTTTGGGTTTTATGAATTCAATATAATACTCTTATTTTTCATTCTAAGTGTAAATCACTTAAATTGATAATAACAATTGTGAAATGGAATTATATCTGGTATCTTATATTAAATATTTCTCCTCTTACCTTATTTTAGGTTGATGAGACTTAAAAAAAAAAAAAAACCCTTTTCTCTTATACTTAAATCTCAGAGTTTGGGAGTTAAACATGATTTCTATTATTTTGATATTGTTTTAATTCTAACATGCAGACTTAAAGTCTAAAGTTAATCAGTTTCTCCATTCTTTTTCTGACCACTTAGAACACTTTAAATCACTTTAAATCAGGCCTTAGAACACTTTAAATCAGATCACCTTTACTGTCATTTTATTGCTGTCAATATTTTTTTAATTTTAATTGATTTATTTTTTTATTTATTCTAAAAAAAAACACGGGATACATGTGCAGAGTGTGCAGGTTTGTGACATAGGACATGTGCCATGGTGGTTTGCTGCACCTACTGATCCATCCTCTAAATTCCCTCCCCTCACCCCTCACCCCCCAACAGGCCCTGGGGTGTGTTGTTCCCCTCTCTGTATCCATGTGTTCTTAATGTTAAACTCCCACTTATGAGTAAGAACATGCAGTGTTTGGTTTTCTGTTCCTGTGTTAGTTTGCTGAGGATGATGGCTTCCAGCTTCACCCATGTCTCTGCAAAGGACATAACCTCATTCCTTTTTATGGCTGCATAGTATGCCATGGTGTATATGTACATTTTCTTTAGTCTAACATTGATGAGCATTTGGGTTGGTTCCATGTCTTTGCTACTGTGAATAGTGCTGCAATAAACATACATGTGCATGTGTCTATTTTTTTTTTTTTTTTTGAGACACAGTCTCTCTCTGTCACCCAGGCTGGAGTACAATGGCACAATCTCAGCTCACTGCAACCTCCAGCTCGTGGGTTCAAGCAGTTCTCCTGCCTCAGCCTCCTAAGTAGCTGAGATTACTGGTGCGTGCCGCCACGTCCAGCTAAGTTTTGTATTCTTAGTAGAGACGGGGTTTCATCATGTTGGTCAGGCTGGTCTTGCACTCCTGACCTCGTGATCCACCTACCTCGGCCTCCCAAAGTGCTGGGATTACAGGTGTGAGCCACCGCGCCCGGCCTGAGCCACTGCGCCCGGCCGCATGTGTCTTCACAGTAGAATGATTTATATTCCTTTGTGTATACACTCAGTAATGGGACTGCCGGGTCAAATGGTGTTTCCGGTCATAGATCCTTAAGGAATCACCATACTGTCTTCCACAATGGTTGAACTAATTTGCATTCCCACCAACAGTGTAAAAGCATTCCTATTTCTCCACAGCCTCACATAGGATCTATTGTTTCTTGCCTTTTTAATAATCACCATTCTGACTGGTATGATGAGATGGTATCTCATCGTGGTTTTGGTTTGCATTTCTCTGATAATCAGTTCTGGTACATTGTCTCTTCGTTCTCATTGGTTTCAAAGAACTTCTTGATTTCTGCCTTAATTTCATTATTTACTCAGGAGTCATTCAGGAGCACATTGTTCAGATTTCATGAAATTGTGCAGTTTTGAGCAAGTTTCTTAATCCTGAGTTCTAATTTGATTGCACTGTGGTCTGAGAGACTGTTATTATTTCAGTTCTTTTGCATTTGCTGAGGAGTGTTTTACGTCCAATTACGTGGTTGATTTTAGAATCAGTGCCATGTGGCACTGAGAAGAATGTATATTCTGTTGATCTGGGGTGGAGAGTTCTGTAGACGTCTACTAGGTTCACTTGATGCAAAGCGGAGTTCAAGTCCTGAATATCCATCTCGTTGATCTGTCTAATATTGACAGTGGGGTGTTAAAGTCTCTCACTATTTTTATGTGGGAGTCTAAGTCTCTTTGTAGGTCTCTAAGAACTTGCTTTATGAATCTGGGTGCTCCTGTATTGGGTGCATATATATATTTAGGATAGTTAGCTCTTCTTGTTGAATTGATCCCTTTACCATTATGTAATGCCCTTCTTTGTCTTTTTTTTATCTTTGTTGGTTTAAAGTCTGTTTTGTCAGAAACTAGGATTCCAACCCCTGCCTTTTTTTGCCTTCCATTTGCTTGGTAAATTTTCTTCCATCCCTTTATTTTGAGCCTGTGTGTGTCTTTGCATGTAAGATGGATCTCCTGAATACAGCATACCGATTGGTCTTGACTCCTTATCCAATTTGCCAGTCTGTGTCTTTTAATTGGGGCACTTAGCCCATTTATATTTAAGGTTAGTATTGTTATGTGTGAATTTCATCCTGTCATCATGATGTTGTTTGGTTATTTTGCACACTAGTTGATGCAGTTTCTTTGTAGTGTCATTGGTCTTTATATTTTGGTGTGTTTTTGCAGTGGCTGGTACCGGTTTTTCCTTTCCATATTTAGTGTTTCTTTCAGCAGCTCTTGCAGGGCAGGCCTGGTGGTAACGAAATCCCTCAGCATTTGCTTGTCTGGAAAGAATTTTATTTCTCCTTCGCTTATGAAGCGTACTTTGGCTGGATATGAAATTCTGGGTTGAAAATTCTTTTCTTTAAGAATGTTGAATATTGGCCCCCAATCTCTTCTGGCTTACAGAGTTTCTGCTAAGAGGTCCACTGTTAGTCTGATGGGCTTCCCTTTGTAGGTGACTTGGTCTTTCTCTCTGGCTGCCCTTAACAGGTTTTTTCCTTCATTTCAACCTTCGTGAAGCTGATGATTATGTGTCTTGGGGTTGATCTTCTCGTAGAGTATCTTAATGGTGTTCTTTGTATTTCCTGAATTTGCATGTTGGCCTGTCTTGCTAGGTTGGGGAGGTTTTCCTGGATAATATCCTGAAGTGTGTTTTCCAGCTCGTTTCCACTCTTCCTGTCTCCTTCTGGTACTCCAGGCAATGGTAGGTTCGGTCTTTTTATGAAGTCCTATATTTCTTGGAGGCTTTGTTCATTCCTTTTCATTCTCTTTTCTTTATTCTTTTCTGCATGTCTTTTTTCAGTAAGGTGGTCTTCAAACTCTAATGTCCTTTTTTCTGCTTGGTCAATTCAGCTATTGATACTTGTGTATGCTTCACAAAGTTCTTGTGCCGTGTTTTTCAGTTGCATCAGGTTGTTCATATTCCTCTCTAAGCTGGTTATTCTAGTTAGCAATTCCTTTAACCTCTTATCAAGGTTCTTAGCTTCCTTGCATTGGGTTAGAACATGCTCCTTTAACTCAGAGGAGTTTGTTATTACCCACATTCTGAAGCCTGCTTCTGTCAATTTGTCCATCTGATTCTCCATCCAGTTCTGTGCCCTTGATGGAGAGACACTGAAATCATTTGGAGAAGAGGCACTCTGACCTTTTGGGTTTTCTGAATTTTTTCATTGATTCTTTCTCATCTTTGTGAGTTTGTCTAGTTTCAGTCTTTGAGGCTGCTGACCTTTGGATGGGGTTTTTGTGGGGATCTTTTGTTGTCGTTGATGATGCTGTTGCTGTTACTTTCTGCTTGTTTTTATTTCAATAGTCAGGTCCCTCTTCTGTAGGGCTGCTGCAGTTTGCTGGGGATTCACTTAAGGCCCTATTCACCTGATTCACTCCCATGCCTGGAGATGTCACTTAAGGAGGCTGGAGAACAGCAAAGATGGATTCCTGCTCCTTCTGGGACCTCTGACCTCGAAGGACACCAAACTGATGCCAGTAGGATCGCTCCTGTATAGGGTATCTGACAACCCCTGTTGGAGGGTCTCACTTAGTTGGGTGGCACAGGGAGCAGGACCTGTTTAATGAGGCACTTTGTCCATTGGTGGAGCAGGTGTGCTTTGCTGGGGGGAAACCTACTCGTCTAGGCTGCCCGGATTCTTCAGAATTACCAAGAGAAGAGGCTAAGTCTGCTGGTCCACACAGACTGTGGCCACCTCTCCCACTAGGGGCTCGGGCCCAGGAAAATCCGAATTCTGTCCCTGACTCTCCAGCTGGAGTTACTGGAAATCTGCCTCCCTTGGCTGCAGAGAGGGGGCTCCCCTTTCCCGTGTGGCTCTCAGATGGACCGTCGCACCACACTGTTCTTCCTTCTCTCCATGAGTCACGCCAGCCTTCTAGTCAATTTTGATGAAAGAACTTGGATATGTTGGTTGATGGTGAAGGATTCCACTGTCAATGTTTTTAATTTTATTTTTCTAAAATTAAGCATTACTATTATATTTTAATCAAACAAGGATAATGGCAATCATTCAGAATAATAATCACTGAGATTTGTGCATACTGTCAACATGCATTTGCTCTCCAATTCTTCTTGCACTGTATGTCTTCCTTCCAGGAAGTTTTTTAAATGAAGATCTATTGGTTATAAACTGAGAGTTTCACTTCTCTACTAATGTCTTTATGTCACACTCATTCTCAAATGACAATTAAGCTTGGTATATACTACTACATTTGAGAGTTATTTTCTCTCAAAACTTGGAAAACACTTTTTCTACTGTCTTTTGACTTCTGCTTTTACTATTTAAAAACCAGCTGTTCAATTTGTTATCCTTTGTGAAAAATTTGTGTTTTGTCACTGGCTATTTTTAAGATCTTCTCTGTTTCTTTGGAGTTCTGCTATTCTGCCAATATATCTAAGTGTGGCTATCTATTTATCTTGATTTGTATAATAGGCTGCTGATGTGGCCAAAAAAAATTCTTCCCTCCTTGTATCCATATCCTTGCAATGTGATACCATGGAGCAGCCCTTCGAGAGATGAAGTCTATTTATTTACACTTTGACTCTGGATTTGGCCATATGACTTGCTTTGGGCAATAAAACATTAGCAAATGTGATCAAGCAAACAAAGCCTTGAAAATATTAATACTCTAGGGATTGCACTCTTCCTATACATGGAATCCCAGGGCTGACATGTAAATAAGCTGAGCTAGGCCACTGGAGATGAGAGACCGTGTGGAGGACAACTGAGGAACAAGAGTCAACAGCCAGCCAACCCCCAGAGAGGTGAAGAGGCTCTCAGATCATCCTGCCACCTGCTAGCATGCCAATTAACCACAGACATGGGAGGCAGCCTAGCAAGTATCAGCTTAGCCAGGTCAAAGTAGAAAATTGGGTTTTTGAGCTAAATTAAATGGCCGTTCTGATGCCTCTATGTTTTCCAAGTGAAATCAACAACATATACTTTTATTTCATTGTTCTTTCAGTAATGAGAATTAATGTCTCTTATCAGGTTTAGAAAATTCTTACCCGTTATACTTGTAATAGTTAGTGCCCATAACCTTTATCTCTGTTTATTATCGGAATTTTCAAATATATATGCATATATAGATATAATATATTCTTTATCATCTTCCTTAGTTTTTAAATATATGTATATTATAATAATATACATATCTAAGCAGCTATCTATCTAAGAAGCCACTTACAAAACAGAGGCATCAGAACAGCCATTTTATACAGATATGCGTACATATACACACATATTAAACAGATATGTAAACTTTTTTTATATACATGTATCTTTTCTATATTTTAACCTCTTTCCTATTTTCTTCTCTTTATCTCTGAAGCACTACTATTAGTTTAATTACTTTAACAATATTTTCCATTTCACAAATGCTCTTCCTACCTGTGTCTAATCTGTTTAGCAGGTTCACTGAGGTTTTTGGTTTTTTGTTTTTTTTTTTTTAACTTCAACAACTGTATCTTTCATTTTTGGAAGTGCTTTTTAGTTCAGCTATTTCTGGGCCTATTTATTGTCTCTAGTCATCATACATTCTTTATTATTTTGATTCTTCAAACATTTTAAACAGAAGTTTTTTTTTTTAAAAAAAAAAAAAAAGCATTCTTTACCTGCTAATTTCATTTTCTGTAGCCCTGTGAGGACTAACTGAGCATTTTTTTGTTTCTTTCCACTGTCATTCGTGATGACTTTAGAGCTCCTATTTTATGGACTTAATCTGTGGGCATCCTTTGAGGTCTACATCAAAAGTGACTTTCTCCAAAGATAATTTGTATTTTCTTCATCAGGACTCCCAAGGTATATAATCCAGGGCCACTTTAATATACTTTATTGAGCTTCATGGGTAAAGTAAATCTGGGTGTCAAGTCGGCAACCCTTCAAGTGCTATGGTTTACTAGTTCTCTGGGAAGTATTATTTTTTCTCATCTGGAGATGAGATGCAGACAGGATAGTTTCTGGATTGCCTCCCTCTGCTAGATAATGGACTGGCTTTACTTTAAAAATTTCCATTCCAACACTCAGTCACGCATGGGATCTAAGTAATTTCTCCCATCCTACACAGACGGTTGAAATTTAAGGCTCTAACTGAAATTTTCATAGATTGCTAGTGGGAATGCAAAAACTGGCACGGCTACTTTGAAAAATGGTTTAGCAGTTGCCTGTGAATTTAAACATACACTTAATATACAACCCAGTAATCCCATACCTACACACTCACCTAAGTGAAATCAAAACCACTGTTCACACAAAAACCTGTATGCAAATGTTTATAGTGGTTCTATTCATAATTGTTCCAAACTGGAAATAACCCAGATGTCCATCAACTGAAGAATGGATAAACAAAGTATGATACATTCATACAACAGAACTGGAATACTACTCAGCAATAGAAAACAATGAACCACTGATACACACAACAACTTGGTGAATCTCAACATACAAACTTATGTAAATACACACACACACATAATGATTCCATTTATATAACATTCTGGTAAAGACAAAACTATAGGGTCAGAAAACAGACCAGTGGTTGCTAAAGGCTTCGGGTGAGGAGAAGGGTTTAATACAAAGGGGGACGGAAACTTTTGGAGATAAAGAAATGGTTCTTTATCTCAATTATAATGATGATTATAATACTGTGTAGATTTTCCAAAACTTGTGACACTGTACATTAAATGGAATGAATTTTCCTGTATGTAAATTACATCTTACTTTTTTTTTTGTATTTTTTTATTATACTTTAAGTTCTAGGGTACATGTGCACAACGTGCAGGTTTGTTACCTTGGTATACATGTGCCATGTTGGTTTGCTGCACCCATCAACCTGTCATTTACATTAGTTATTTCTCCTAATGCTATCTGTCCCCCAGCCCCAGTGTATGATGTTCCCCACCCTGTGTCCATATGTTCTCATTGTTCAACTCCCACCTGTGAGTGAGAACATGCAGAATTACACCTTAATTTTTTAAAAATAAAAAGGAAGGAACCTAAGGCTCTAAGTTCCTGGTACTGATACCCCTCTGGCTTTCTCTCCCCTCCATATATTTGGTCCCCAAGGACCTCCTTTCGTATAAGAACAATGCTGAATTTTAAAATATTTTTGTGGTATTTTATCGAGCTTTGTAGGCATTTTGAAGCAGAAGGATTTTTAGAATATCTAGTCTGCCATATTGCCAGAAGCAAAAGTGTGTCATTCTTTCAAAGAACAAGACTGTCTTAAAATTTCATGGTATTTTTAAGTTTTTTAATTTATTTTATCACTGTATCCTTATGTTTCTGTGAAGTATAATAATGCAGTTTTTTTTTTTTTAATTTTGGATGTAGGGGGTACACACGCAGGTTTATTACATGGGTATACTGCATGATTTTGAGGTTTAGGGTATGGATGGTCCAGTCACTCAGGTAGTGAGCATGGTACCAAATAGTTTTTCAGCCCATGGCTCCCTCTCTCCCTCCCGCCTCTAGTAGTCCACAGTGTCTACTGCTCCCATCTTTGTGTCCATGTGTATTCAGTGTTTAGCTCCCACTTATAAGTGAGAATATGCAGTATTTGGTTTTCTGTTCCCAGTAATGCAATTAAACCAAAGCTCAAGGAAGCAGAGATGTATTTTTCACATCTAGACATCTACTCTAAACTGAATTAACATATAATCTGAGAAGGGAAACCAGTTTGAAGACTATCCTAAATCCTTCAGAATTGGGAGGTCAACATTTTGAAGATCATTTGCATTCTGGATCATCCATCCCTGGCAGCAGAGTGAACTGGATAACCTTGGGCAAGTCACTTAACTCTCTGCCTGGTTTCAAAGTACCTACTTCACAAATTACTGTGACAAGTAAACCAGTTTATTCATGTCAAGCACATAGAAAAGCATGTGTCACAAAGTAAGTGTTCAATAAACATTAGTAGTTATTATGCCATGCCTTTCCCACTAATGTAATTATAAACATATCTCCAATAACACAGAAAACTGACCATCGCCTATATATATACTTCAATAAAAAGAACGTTAGTGCTTACTTTGAATAAGCCATGCTTTTGGTTGCGCTGGCCAAGCCATAAATTGATTCCTGGGGGAAGGTTGGTATCTGGAGGGTCTATCACACGCTCATAAATCCTGTAAAGGCAAAGAACACAGTTACTAATAGGCTCAAAGCAGAACCAAAAGGTGCATATGCTGTTTGAAGATTGCATGCCATTAGCTGCTGTATGAAGAGAAGCCAATATGTGGCACACTTTAAATGACAGATAACACGAATGTAGAGATTTAACACTTGGACACATCATCTGGGCCCCTCCTGCTTTTGTCTCCCTTTTGGCAGGGGAGGGAGAAAGAAGGTGACATTTTTGAGTGTCCACTCTGAGCAATGAACTGCCCACAAACTCTGTGGGGAGAGTGGTTTGATACGCATGTTATAGGTGCGAAAGCTCAGATTTAGGAATCACAAATGAGTCAACCAAGTGAAGACAGCAGTGAGTAGTAGAGTTGGGATAAGAACTCTTATCTGCCTGGCTCTAAAGCCACTGTACTTTCCTTTGCACCCTGCTATTCTCCAACTTTGGTTTCTTTAGCTCCTACTCATTTCTGCAGTAACCTGAGAGAACCCTTTAAACAAGTAGATTGCAGCTGCCTAGATGATCATGTTTTTAGTCTACAGAACTATGCAGCTTAAGTCATTGTCCAACCAACAAATATTTATTGAACACTTTTTATGCTCTAAGCTCCACACTAAGCAACAGAAAATACAGCAAGAAACCAGACACACAAGGTCCCACTCTCATGGAGGAAAAGTAGATAAAAATTCTATATATGAAGAAAATCCTCATCTGATCCATACAGGCACATAACTAATACAGAAGAGGTCAGGGCCCTACCTAGGATCTTTGAAGTTTCTAACAGAGCCTACCGAACAATTAATGTCTCAGTTATTCCACCCTACCAAGGTCCGGTTAGTTGGTCACAAATCTTTTTATTTGTGCCCTCTTTAGAAATAGTCCCTGCAACCACCCACTGATCACGAGCTTCCACCTCACCCCGGCCAAGTACCTCTCAGCACCGGATGCTCAGAAGATTCTGGGTGCAGTGAAACACAGTGATCTGTAAACGAGAACTACGTCCATTTCTTGCTTTCCTGAGTCCTCGCTGAGGACTGAGCAACTGCTGCTACGTGTGTCCAGAGGTATGAACAGCTCATCAGTCCTCCCTGCTGTGATGGAGCTGACTGCCTCCTGCCAGAGGGTGATGTATTCCTCCGGTGGTTCTCACAAGGAAAGTGCAGAAGAACTGAAAGACTGTCTACTTGTGTCAAGGAAAGTGAGTGAGTGTGAGGCTGCTGCAGTTGGGAGCTGTTGCGCTGCAGTCTTATATCTTAGCTGCAGAGTCCATTACTCTACTATTCCCCACTGGAAACCTGCTGTTTCCTAACACATGCAAGGTTTTCAGCTGGCAAAGCTCCAAGCACATCAGGTCTTTCTCTACTAATTATCTTTCCATTATAAGTGGACGCTGAAAACATAATCAGGAAAAAATAAGTTTTCCTAAAAAAAAAGACAGAATGTGTTTTCTTCACAGGAATCTAACCTTTTTTGTACCTTAGAAGGAATGATTTTAGATGAAACTATTTGTCAAAACTGCCTTAACACAGGAGCATGATACACACTTCCTTTAAAATTTTTTCTCCTAATATTAGTGGAAAAACTAGAAACAAGGCAAATTTACAACATAAGAGATATGCGTAAGTTATAGATCAGCTTGAAAGAATTTACTACAGTCATTAAGTGTGATGAATATGCAAGTTATGAAACAAGAGAAAGTATATACAAAGTATTTTTCACTGGAAAAAAGGGAATGCAAAATCATTTATGCCCTATAGAGATAATGAGGCACAAATGATGTTCAATGTTGGTAAACACCAGAAGAGGCCAGAGAGAAATGGCAATCACTATATTTGGGTGACGAGGCAGAAGCATGATTTCTATAAGGCTATTTTACTAATAAATTGAAAATGTTGAACCATTTACCTTAACCACAATTTTAAAAACTTTGCCTCTGTCACAGTTAGACGAGCTTTCGATTCAAAATTTTCTTTTACGTATTCAATATGCTAGAAGATAAGCTCCAATGAGCAGAGTAGGCCCTTAATCAATATTTATTAAATGCATGAATTAATGAAGGAAGAAACAATCAAAGAAATGAACTTCCTATCCTACCTTATCTTGCAAAGCACAATAGCTCTGTGTGCCTTAGAAATAGTTGAAGAAGCAAACATCTGAGGCCCACTACCATCAGCTACAGCAGGGTGACCAAGGGCACATGTGTCAAAGTGGTGTTCTCATTTCCCATGTCATACAGCCCCCACAAAGACACCATCCTGATGCCAAGGAAGGTCTGCTGGATGCTGCCTTCCTGGCAGCCCTGCCAATCTGTTCCAAGAGGCAGTCTGCATTAGGGAATTCTGTGCAGCAGGAGGAATCAACAAACTGGATACAGATGTATCAACATGAAGAGAGTTTAAAAACACTATTTTTTTTTTTAAGAAAACTTGCTGAGGAGGGAGGAGGAAATCTACTCATGAAGAAACATCAGATAAACCTCAATTGAAAGACAGTCCACAAAATAACTGCTTGTGGTCTTTAAAATGTCAATGTCATGAAAAATAAAGAAAGGCTGAACAACAGTTGGAGATTAAAAGAGATATTTTAAAAAGACATAAAAGCTATATGCAAGATGGGATCCTGGATTAGATGCTAGGGCAGGGGGAAAAAATCCCATAAAGGACATTATTGGGTAAATTGGGAAAATTAGAATAAGATCTGTAAATTATGTAATAGTATTTTATTGATACTCAATTTCCTGATTTTGCTAACTGGGCAGTATATACTTAAGTGAATGTCTTGTTCTTAGGAAATAGGCACTGAAGTATTTAGGGGTAGAGGGTCATGATGTTTACAACTCTCAAAGGGTTCAAAATAACAATACTGTTTGTGTATATAAGTATACACATCTATGAATAAATGCTTTCTCTTCCTTCCAAATAATGCAGAATCTGGGCAAATATGATTGTTCCTTGTATCACTCCTATAAGTTTTCTGTGAGCTTAAAGTTATGTTAACATTAACAGTTTAAAAAACAGAGAAAAAACCAACAAGGTCTATAATGTATGTAAACTAAAAATTCACACATCCAAAACAATATTATTGATTAGCTAAGGATACGCACAGAATTTTCCTATCACAGGCCTGGTGGGAATGGTGAGGCAAGTAAAAAGTGAATGAATTAAACAAGAAGGGTGCACGGCACAGACTAATGCTGATAACACAAACTAAGAAATTGAATTATCACATTCCTACCTGTACCCCTATAGAAGGGGAGCTATACATGCCAGCCAAAGCAAAATCAGAATCTTAGCACAAAGGCTGCTGGTCCCTGAGGGACAGTTTGGGTGGACTGGATCATGTAAAAAGGCAGGTAGGGAACAGTGATCTGTCACTTAAATCTGGCGTCACCCAAGTCAACTAAAATGAAAGTCAAAGCTAATATAGTGAACTCTTTGCTCTCCAGTGCGGTGAGGAAACTGAGCTTTCTGATATATAGGGTACTCTGGTTAACGAGGTTTCCTTCACATCAGCAAACAGCTGATTGCCTACAATGTGTATGACACTGTGCTGTGCTGTGCTGGCTATGGGGATACATACAGGCAAATTTAGAATGGCCAATTTCTTGTCTTTAAATCTAATGCCTGAGACAGACACATGCATGGACACACCTTATAATTCAATGCATTAAATTCAATGTTTCCTGGAAGCAGAAAGGGGAAAAAAAAGAAACAAAAACCAGAATTCTGCCTGCCATAGTCAGAGAAAACTTTCCAAAGGAGACACTACACTGAGTTTTGAATGAAGAATAAAGTGGAGCTGAAAGAGCAGACATAACAGCCAGCACTTATACAACACTTAATGTGTGCCGACATTGTATATTGAGGGCTTTCAATATGTTAATTTACTAAATCCTCATAACAACACCCTCAGGTGGGTGTTCTTGGCTTAGCAAGGTCAAATAACTTGTCCTTTGTTAAGCAGCTTGTGAGTGACACAGCTGGGATTTGAAATCAGATCCTATAGTCTGTACTATGGACCACCTTGCTCTACTGCCTCTCCAGACAAGCAATGAAGGGCAGTTTCAGCCACAAAAGCCCCATCCAAGCTACTATTTATCAAAGAGTTAAAATACAGGAAAATGAAAACAGTAAATGATTTGGTAGAACTTTTAAATCAACTCTGAACAAGAGAAGACATGATTAATATATCCTGGGATGTCTTCCTGTCACAGACAGGTTTCTTATTTCCTAATAGAGCAACGTGAAAACCTAACTCATTCAAATAAAGTAAAATTCCTACCTAGGCTTATCAGAAGGAAGAGGGGAAACAAGTTCATGTGTCAAAGCTTGAAGGCAAGACTGGTCAGCTCTCCTGGAACCCACTTTGTTTTCCTCCTAAATTCACAGCTTTACTACACTTCCCAGCCTCCCTCGAAGTTGAGTGTGTCTATGGAATGGGAGTGGAAAGGTTGTGCCCCACTTCTAAGCCTACCCCTCCACCCCACCAAAAAATAATTTAAAAACTCCCTCAGGTATCTTCCATGCTGTCTCTTTCCCTTTATCTCTTTTCTCTTTCTCCCTTTCAGCTGCCTGGAGAAAGCTCTGAGGGCTAAGGGGTGGACAGAGCTACAAGACAGAGAATCTTGAATCCCTAAAGGATGATATCAAAGGCCACTTGCCAACTAGACAAACCCAACTGGACTCTTTTTAAATGAGAAAGAAAATTCTGCTATTTTAAGCCACTGAGGTGGAGAGGATATTCTGAAGTTGTGGCTAGCATAATTTACCCTGAAAAATATACCACACTGAAAAATAAAAAGGTTACTGTTGCCTTTTTCACGCCCACAAAGCCAAGAAGTATCTTAGATAGTGTGGTGTAGCAAAAATAACATAAATTTGGGATTAAACATGTTTGGGTTCGTATTGCAGTTCTGCAGTCTACTAAATGCATGACTTTAATCAAGTAATTTAATTTCTCTGTATTTCAATTTCCTCATTTAAAAAATAAGGATATTACTGTTGACTGTATGGATTGTCATGAGGATTAAACAAAATACATTACATGCCCTTGGCACTTAGTCTGTGCTGACACTGTGTAAGTCTCATGGGTACCTAAGAATGTGGAGCTGCACAGGTCATGTGACCCAGTCCAGCCTACTTGCTATAGCTCTCACCAAATGGACAAACTGAGATGGGAAGTCTCAATATCTTAGATGCTTACTTATGCTTTGAATTTACAGTTAAAAGAAATGACATCACTGTGACAGGGAATTTAAGGATTTGATATTTCAATGTTACAATGCAAGAACTCATTGTCTATTTTTGCCATACATTTCCACAATTATCAAAATTTAAGTCTTAGGTTTCTTTTTTTCCTTTATAAACTTTAAAGCTAGAACAAGCTAATATGTACCAGAAAAAAAAAAAAACATTCATTTCTGTTGCTGTTTAATCTGATATTATGGAGAAAACTGATGATCTATTTAGATACTAAACTTTGCATTAAAACAGAATTTTTCGATAAAGTATAGTTTCTATGAATCCTAAAACTGCAGTATTTTTATTATTCTTGTTTTAAAGTATCTTTTTTCAGCTTTTTTTTAACTCTTTTTGGCCATAAATCGTAAACTTTTCTATATAAATTGCTCAAAATTCTAAGCAAATATCTTATTTCTTTTACATTCTTCCAAAAATGTAATTCTTTGACATTTATAAAAGTTTTATTTTTGTGGAAAGTTAATCATAAACTCACAGAAGATTGGAAATAGGCTCAGGCAACAGGAAGAGATGGAATAAACATTTTATAAGATTGTGTGCTCAAACACACTATCAGGAAACCCCCGCCCCACTTGACACCCACACACACACCTGCACATCAATTAGCTTTTATGAGCAAAATACGGCAGCACACCACTCTTAACACTTTCACCCAGTCCAGTAGTAAGCATTTTCCCTAGTCAATTTGGGACATTTAATTGGATTTGGCCAATTTATGAAAAATGTTTCTGGGAAAATGAAAACAGCAGTAAGCAGAGGCCCTATTTTAAGTTCTCATCCAGGACTACCCTTACATTATACATTCTTTCTTTATATATTAATTTTATGCATTCTAACCACCCTATATGTTGGTTATTTCCTGATCTCTCAGAACTTCCCCATTTGGACGATCCATTCAGATGCATTCCTCAGCTCTTCAGCATGTGACACGGTAGCTTCCATGACCCACAGGGGTCTCCAAGACTCTGGTCGTGGCTGGGCCTGCCTTCCTAGACCACCTGGCTAAGGAAGGAGGAAATAGCTTTCCTGGTACCCTTGGGCCCATCATATCCATCCTGAAGTTATGTGTGTACTTCCTGACTGCTACTACCACCAATTATCTTCTGGGTCTGGAGGAAATGGAACACAGACCACAGCATTCCTGTAGATATCTCCTGCACTAGACACCCTCCCTAAGCACCCTATATAAAGTAACTCCTAACCACCTGGTCAGTCTCCATCACTTAGCTTATTTTACCCAGCACACTGTAAGCACCTTAAGATAAGGAGCCTCATCTGTCTTTTTCAAGTCAGCATTTCTACTATCTGGAAGAGAATCTAGCCAAATTCATATACTGAATGAATAAATGAATGAAAGTTCCCTGACTATATTCAGAATAGGAGAACTACAGTCAGATAGCTATAAAAGTCCTACTATGGCAAAGCTTTATGATGAGCAACTTGCAAAAATAATCCTGACTGAGAAAAATAGTCAAATGTGACACTTTACATTACGCTGATAATCATGAGATCTACGAAGTCAATGAAGATGAATGAAATGTAATAACCCTTTTCAAGTGTCCTCCTCCACCATCAATACCTTTTGAGATTCATACAAGAAGCACAAAAGAAAGAACAAGATAAACTCCTCTCACTGCTTCTCACCCAGAAAAGAGATAGAGATAGCAAATTTGAATCTATCAGGCAGAAAACTCACTAACAGAGAAACCAAAGAGATGTATTTCAGAAAGAGCAGGAAAAGCAGTCAACAACTTGAAAATTAATTAGATCAAATGGCATCTTTTTTTTGTTTGTTTGTTTGTTTGTTTGAGACGGAGTCTCTCTCTGTCCCCCAGGCTGAAGTGCAGTGGCACGATCTCGGCTCACTGCAAGCTCCACCTCCCGGGTTCACGCCATTTTCCTGCCTCAACCTCCTGAGTAGCTGAGACCACAGGCGCCCACCACCACGCCCAGCTAATTTTTTGTATTTTTAGTAGAGACGGGGTTTCACCGTGTTAGCCAGGATGGTCTTGATCTCCTGACCTCGTGATCCACCCGCCTCGGCCTCCCAAAGTACTGGTATTACAGGCGTGAGCCACTGCGCCCTGCCCAAATGGCATCTTTCTTGGAAATCACATGATTTACTGCTTAATCTGATTATGTTGTAATCAGTCTAAATGTATCACATTCCTATAGGCTATCAGATGCAAACAACGCATTTACTCTGCAACCATGAAAAATTTACCCTTTCTTTGGGCTGAAGAACACCCACTTTCCATTAGACATGAGTCTCAGGCTTTGTATTCACTTGAGCCTTTACAAGGTGCTGCCTATTAAGCTGTATGGGGAGAATTATAGGAATTTTGCACGCCATTAGTATCGATCAATATTTTAAAGTGTAAGTATCTCATTTCTAATATAATACCATGTAAAATTAAACATCTAGTCAAATGTAAAACCTGCTTGAGAGGACAAGGCAAAGATTAACTGCCACACTCCTTGTCAAAGTCAGTCATTGAATCAAGGGCTCACATTAGGAATTTTCTTCCCAAGGTGTAACCTCTCAATTCACGACTTTGGTTTAAAACACTCTCCCTAACAAGTGTACTGTCTGCTTAAAAGACTAGTCGATATTCTGTGAAGAACTTGATTTTCTCATTAACAGATAAAACCCTCAGAGCTAAACACAAAGCAATGTGGTGGTTCAACAACACTACTTATGAAGAAATATTGGATTTTTATTTACCTGGATAAAGGAAGGTTTTTGAAAGGACTCCACAGGACCTTTCCTAATTACATAAAAGAACAAATTTCCAATGTAAATCATGTGAATTGACATGTATTATGCCACTGTTCAATAACACAATATGAAGCCCAAATGAGACAGTAAATGAATAAATTTATCTTGGGCTTTGCCAAGAATTGAAGAGAAGCTCTCATGCTCTTGCTGAAGAGAAAAGTTGGAATGACCTTCCTTAGTTACATAGAGCCTCATCTTTACTGCCTTTTAGCTGGCATTAGTGAATATCAAGGTGCTCCTTGGAGAAATTTTCCTATACAGAACATAAGTTCATTCCCATCCATTTTTCCCTGCCCAATATGGTAATGGGTGACCTTGCACATGAAGCTAAGCCCCTCTTTTGGCCTTATGCTAAGGGGACATAACAGACCCTTTCCCCTCTTAGCCTCATAAGAAAAATGTGAGAATTATAACTTTCTTGAGCCCCACTAGAAAAGCAAAAGTCATGATGTCATCAGCATTATTTTTGACACCAACAAATATTGAGCATTCAGTCCATAGGTTGTTATACTCTTCAGAGCAGGTCCTCAAAGTTTACTCACTGTGACAGAGGGTTTTGCCAATTGTGTATACTGATGAGCTATCTGGGTTTTTTGTTCGTTTGTTTGTTTGTTTTGTTTTGTTTTATTTTGTTTTGTTTGAGATGGAGTCTCCCTCTGTCCCCCAGGCTGGAGTGCAGTGGCGTGATCTCGGCTCTCTGCAAGCTCTGCCTTCCGGGTTCACGCCATTCTCCTGCCTCAGCTTCCCGAGTAGCTGGGACTACAGGCACCCGCCACTGCGCCCAGCTAATTTTTTGTATTTTTAGTAGAGACGGGGTTTCACCGTGTTAGCCAGGATGGTCTCAATCTCCTGACCTCATGATCCACCCGCCTCGGCCTCCCAAAGTGCTGGGATTACAGGCATGAGCCACCGCCTCTGGCGATGAACTATCTGTTGAATTCCATATCAGGCGGCCTGGATGTTGTTAATTATCTGCTCACATGGAACACACAGCACACAGGGCTGAAACCAGAAGGACATGAAAGGAATGGCCCAAAGAGGAACTCTGTAGTCTCCTCCTGCCAATCTGTTTAACAAATCCAGAAGACACTCAGAAAATGACAAAATTGAAAAATGCACCTCAGGCATTATATCAGAAAACACAGACTGTAATGGGAAGAGAGACTACGGGGATGAATACAGTATGCCCCCAACAGGTAAGGATTGAATTCCAAGCTAAATCCACACAGAGCATGGGAAGAAGGGCTGTAACAAGGCTCAGCAGGTTCCTTAACAGCTGTCTGTAAATACAAATGCAAACAAAAAAGAGAAGGCACAAAGTTGAAGTCTGCAAGGAGATGCCTTTGCTGTGTTAAATGAGAAGGCAGAAGTGTTCAAATGAGATCAGCAAACACTGTGGAAGGGGGTTTGAGAGCAGGGTGTGGACACCCTCCACAGAGAGGAGAAAGGTCTTCTCAGAACCAAGCCTGCGTGTGACCTGCTTCATCCCCTTAGGAAACCCTTGTCAGGTTCATGCTTTTTCTTGCCCAGCAACTGAATTTCACTGTTTTCTTTTTCTCTCCTCATCTGGATCTCTAATGATAATAAGGGTGCTTTCTCTTCTTAACCATATTTTATGTCCCTAATATCACTCTTTCACTACTTCTTACCAATCCTTCTCTCTGCTTAAAATTCACGATCCAGATATCATTCTGAGATGACTGTGATTATGTACCAGGGTCAAATAACCAGCTCATATAAGTCTGTCCTAACTAGTATTTGTATCTGTGATTTGACAAAATAATATAAAGTATGCTTCATTGTTTATTTTTAATTTTTTATTATTTTTGTGAGTACATAGTAGGTGTATATATCTATGGGATACATGAGATGTTTTGATATAGGCATGCAAAGAGACAGGGTCTCAAACTCTTGGGTTCAAGCAATTCTCCCACCTCAGCCTCCCAAGTAGCTGGGACTATAGGTGCATGCTACTATACCTGGCTAGAATATAGGCTTCTTAAACATGCTGGAAAATTTGAAGCTGGTGTGATGGTTTCAAATCATGACAGATTTAGCACAACACCATCAGGATTAAAAGAGATATTAATAGGCAGGAATTAAGGCCAAATCAGATGAAATTTCACATGGAAAAATGAAAAGGGTCCAAACTTAGGGTAAATATGCTGCTTAAAGACAGAATGTGAGATCTAAGGGTAAACGGAAATACATATTAAAAAATAAAAATAAAATAAAATAAAATAAACACCTTTTTCATCAACAGTGAGCTAAGATCAGCTGTCAAAAAGGATGTTGTGATCTTCAAGTGTACCATGAGAAGAAAGTATTTATCTCATTTTATTCTGAGTCAATCTGTCCAGAGATAATCGCATTTAGTTCTAGGAACTTCTCAGATAATAAACAGACATACTTCAGAAGGAATCAGAAAAGATTGTGAGGGCATTGTGAGACGAATCAAGTGATGAACAGCTGAAGGAACAGAGATGTTCTGTCCAAAGAAGTAAAGATTAGGGAGGCCATAATAAGGTCTTCAAATATTTGGAAGATCATCGTGTAGAAGAGGAACTGAACTTGCTCTGTGTAGCACCAAGAGGGAAAACTGATACCAACAGGTGGAAGCTATAAGGAGGCACTCTGAGCTCAAGATAGAGAAAAATTTCTAGCAGTCAGAACTATAGTATACAGAGGGAAGGGGCACTCCTGGAAGGCAGTGAACTTCCAGTCTCTGAAGGGTGTTTCAGCAGATGATGAAGGACAATTAGTAAGCCTCAAACTCAGAAAGATGGAGAGGCACTGTCTCAAAATTTATAAGAGCTGCCTTTGAGTGAGCACCTCCTATAGGCCAAAAGTTTACAGATTTTATAATCCTTTCAATAACCCTAAAAGACAAGCATTGCTATACTCAATTGACAGATGTTCACAGAGATTAAAGGACTTGACTAATACTATTCAGTAAATGGTGAATTCTAAATTCAAATTCAGGTGTAAACTTCTGCCATGCCGCACTGGCTTAAAACCCTCAATTAATTCTGCTATTAAAAAGTCTAGGCCGGGCGAGGTGGCTCACACCTGTAATCCCACCACTTTGGGAGGCTGAGGTGGGTGGATCACCTGAGGTCAGGAGTTCAAGACCAGCCTGATCAATATGATGAAACCTCGTCTCTACTAAAAATACAAAAATTAGTCGGGTGTGTTGGCACTCACCTGTAATCCCAGCTACTTGGGAGTTGGAGGCAGGAGAATCTCTTGAATCCAGGACGCGGAGGTTGCAGTGAGCCATGATCGTGCCATTGCACTCCAGCCTGGGCAACAAGAGGGAAACTCTGTCTCAAAAAAAAAAGTCTAAACTCAGGCCGGGTTCAATGGCTCATGCCTGCAATCCCAGCACTTTAGGAGGCCAAGGAGGGAGGATTGCTCTAACCCAGGAGTTCAAGACCAGCCTGGGTAACATAGCAAGACCCGCATCTCTACAAAAAATAAAAAAGTTAGCTGGGCATGGTGGTGTGTGCCTGTAGCCCAAGCTACTGGGGAGGCTGAAACAGGAAGATCCCTTGAGCCTGTGGGGTCGAGGCTGCAGTGAGCTGTGACTGCACCACTGGACTCCAGCCTGGGCAACAGAGTGAGACCCTGTTTCAAAAAAAAAAAAAAAGTCAAATATTCAACCAGTGGGTTACACAAACAGCATCAGCCAGAGAAAGATCATTAGACTAGAGCCAGAAAATTCCCATTTGTGTCTTATCTTTACTTTCACGTTCTGTGACTTGGGACAAGTTACTAAACCTCTCTGAGTCCTTTGTTTCTTCATCCGTAAACCTTTAATAACCACATCTACCACACAGGATTTTCCATAAGCACAAAACAGATCATCTGCTCTGTAAAAGTACTTTGTAAAGTCTAAAATGCTTTTCACGAATGCTTTTCACAAATGGAACACTATTAATGTTTTTAGGTGAGATCAATGCCTTTATCTTCACAGAATAACCTAAAAGACATTTGAGTTTGAAATATTTTCAGGCAAAATACCAAAAACCTCATTGAAGCCACTTGGCTCAACTGGCTAGAACATAGTATCTAGTGTTAGCTTCACAATTTCTATAAAAAAGGTGCTTAAAAGTCACAATCTGATAGGAAAGAGAGGGGAGCATTAACCTGTGAAATCACTCCCTAGATGGTGCCATTGAGGGTACATCAAGGCCACAGTCATCAGTCCCATCTTTTCCAGAGGTTCAGAGCAAAATGTGCTGCTCCTAGTGTTCAATTATACCCCAGGCCAGCTGCCTCCAAAATACTTGCTGATGCTCACAAGTGGGTGATAATTTAGTGCAAACCCATATTATTATTCACCTAGATGAAGATTTAGGTGTTAGGTTCCAGTGATAATAAATCAAAAGCCTGCTGCTCACATAAAACAGACATTGGTAACCAGGACTCTCAGGGTTGGAAAGGACATTGAAGGTCTTCTGATCCAACCACTATCTGCTACTTGCTATATTAATATGTAAGAATCCAAAAGCCACCTGTCATTCAGTGAGCATGTGTGACATCCTCATGTAATAGTTTAAAGCTTCCCAGAGCAAATGAATATCACCCTAAAGGCCTGATGATTGACCATTCCCAAACAACCCATACAAAATATATCAGGGACTAGCAGTTATGGTAAGGAACACAGGAATTATTTTGCTCCCTCTCCATGAAGTCTTTGTACAGCATAGACTACACACACACACACACACACACAAACACACACACACACACCTCAAACACTGGCATCTCCACATTCAAGCAGGGATTAGTATTTTTTGACTTTCTGACTTTTTCAGGAGTTTGAAAACCACCAAAGGTCCCTTGGCAATTCCCAAACTTTACTAGGCAGTAGGATAGCCCCATAAGCTTTTCAAAAATACAAATTCATAGGCCCCTCACAAAATCAGACTTATAGGTGCCAGCCTGGCCCCATGTGGCTCATACCTGTAATCCCAGCACTTTGGGAAGCCAAGGTGGGCATATCACTTGAGCCCAGGAATTCTAGACCAGCCTGAGCAACATGGCAAAACACCATCTCTACAAGAAATATAAAAATTAGCTAGGCACGGTGGCATGTACCTGTGGTCCCAGTAACCCAGGAGGCTGAGGTGGGAGCGGGAGAATCACCTGAGCCCAGGGAGGTTGAGGCTGCAGTGAGCCCAGATTGTGCCACTGCACTCCAGCCTAGGCAACAGAGTGAGACTATGTCTCCAAAAAAAAAAAAAAAAAAAAAAATCTCTGATAGAGGCCTCATTTGGCATTATCTGCCCTTGAGCAGCAGAGTCAGGCTTGGCTGGGAGCTCCTGACCCAGCCACAGGATATAGCTCCACTACAGCCAAGCAAGCCTATGATGGAAGTAGTTGGGCCTCTTCCTTTTTTTTTTTTTTTTGAGACGGAGTCTTGCTCTGTCGCCCAGGCTGCAGCACAGTGGCACGATCTTGGCTCACTGCAAGCTCCGCCTCCCGGGTTCATGCCATTCTCCCACCTCAGCCTCCTGAGTAGCTGGGACTACAGGCACCTGCCACCACGCCCGGATAATTTTTTGTATTTTTAGTAGAGACGGGGTTTCACCATGTTAGCCAGGATGGTTTTGATCTCCTGACCTCATGATCTGCCCGCCTCGGCCTCCCAAAGTGCCGGGATTACAGGCGTGAGCCACCACGCCCGGCTGGGCCTCTTCTTAAAGCATCTCCGAGGCAAAGTAAGAGGCATAGGGAGGGGATTTTCCTCTGCAGGACCGTTTCTAGAGGTTTTTCTACATGAATTAAAAAAAAAATGAGAAAGTAGTACAAATAAAAGAAAAATTCCTACAGTGTCCCACCATTTTGCAAAGCATTATAAAGAAATGAAAGAGTTCTCCTGACTATGCCCATTAATAATAGTTGTTTGGATGAAGGATGAATAGACAGATTAGATAGATTAGATAGATAGATACATAGATAGATAATATATAGGTAGGCACCAGTAAATTTATTTTGAAAATAATATTATATCCCTGTCCTCTTAGAGACTGCATTATAGGGCAGATGAACAGCAAAACAAATAAATAACTTTATTTATTATAAAATTAAGGTGAGCTGAATATTCTCCATGTGTCCCAGCCAGATACACTCTCCACCCCTCTTTGCCTGGCTTTGGGCCACAGGAGACTGACCTGTATCAAAAGTTCCTCTCCTTTTGGTTCCACTTGGTTTCAGTCAAAGGCAAGTACTAGCAGGAGTGCAGGAAGGGACTGAGGTTGGAGTACTAATTAATTAATATATTAAGGGCATAGCACAGTATTAGCTGAATAATGGTAGCTACTTCTATTAAGAACAAAAACAAAAAGTGAAGAAGGTCCATAACTACCAAGCGGTGCTTTTTTCCCTCTCTCTCAGCTGCTGTCTACAATCTTCCCAATATAAATGTGCCAATACAAACTTGATTGTTTTTTAATAATGTTTACAGAGAGGACAACTTGTGTGCCTTGACTTCTGCTTTGTAGCAAGCACACTGAATTATTCATTTAGTTTGGGGCTCTTTCTTTTAAAAAGTAATCATCATCTTCTTGAAATAAATTTTTATTTTTTCAGGCTATCAGTCCTGTCAGACTTTAGAAGTTCGCAATCATGGAAGAAGAGCAAAGCAATTTAGATAAAATTTCCTGTTCTGAAGGAAGACTTTTGTTATTAAATGTGAGGCATTCAATAGTAACTGCCAGCTGTTTAATCAAAAAGTTATTGTTCATTGTGGAAGAAAAATTGAAGTTTGGAAAACAATGGGCTACAAGCTCGGAAAGTGTCTGATGAAGTTCCAAATCCTTTTCAAACTCCAACTCATCATTTAAACTATAATGGCCCATGTCTGGTAAGGTACTTCATGGATGATAATAAGAAAATCACTGAGACGACTGAGATCTCCTATCATCTCTTTAATTATCTCCTTTCTTGGTGGCCCCTTCATGTTCAGGTTACAGGATATAAATTAAAGATAGTTGCCAGAGATGTCTCAAATAAGCCTATTATTAAGGACACACAAGTGACTCCTTTAATTTCCAAGACCAAATGAATGATAAAATAAAAATTAAAAAGGTGAGAGAATTAGAAGAAGGAAAAAAACTGCATAGTAGTGAGAGAAAGTTTGAAGACAACTAATGGGTAAAGAATAAACCCAAGAGTTAGAGGCCTCTATTCTAAATTCTGGACTTAACCACTAAACTTGGGATGTAGCCTTAGACAAATCATTTCCTTTTCCTGGATTATTTCCTTACCTCTTACATAAAGAAAATGATGCCTGCCCTACTTACCTATTTATGTTGAGGCTCAATGAGGCCATGAACAGTAATTGCTTTGAAAATGTCACCAGTACAAACGTAAACGGGCATAAGTGAAGTGATATTGAGTCACCTGAATGCTTACTGATTTTCCACATCCTTCCATTGATCCAGCTACATCCTTTTCCTTATGTCCCTCCCATGAGATAATCTGGTAACCTTTTAGTAACCTCACCTTCTTTGTTCAAAGTATTCAAGTTGATTTCTGTTACTTACAACTAGAGCATCCTAACTAACACAAAAGTATGCAGGAAGATACGCCGTAAGGCAAGCAATTCTAAACTCAGATGAAGCACTATGATAAGTCTTGGCATGACCACTCAGCAGTACACATAAAGATAAGAATTCTGTTCTTCTCACCATACCTGGTACTTACCTTACTTACACCCTGTGATGTAATCAGCATTTTATAGATTTAGGGCAACTGAAAAGCAGAAACCAGCTCTTATTTGCCTTGGCATCCCCAGTACCTAAAGCAGTTCAGGTCACAAAATATATGCTCAAGAACAGTTTTCATTTCACTTATTTTTGCACTTATGCACTCAAATTGTATCCATCTGATCAGTTCCTGTACACAGCCATCTCCCTACAACTGTGTAATGTTGATCAAATGGATGAACTGGCTCAGTTCTCCCTGCCTCTTACATAGATTAATTGTCCATCAGCACTTTCAATACTAGGTTGATGAAAAGGTTGAAATGCAAATTTTCATTTGAAAGAGGATGTTTGGAGTAGCTGAAGAATTACTCAAGTAAATGCCATACTACATTTCCATGCATAAATGAAAATTTGTATGCACATTCCCGTAGTCTCTTTAACCTCTCCTCATCCCTTTATATAAATATCATAAACAATGCTCTCTCTCTCTCAGTAACATGTAGCTGACTGGGCATTACTAGGCACTTAATACTAACACACTCAAGAAACATCAATTAAGTAAATGAATGAATAAATGAACTACTTGATGAAATCTAAGGCCTTATGAGCCTCTCTACTTCACTTTACAGAAACTGAATTGTTAATTATTTACAATTCCCAAAAGTTTCATATACTCTTTTGCTTCCACCCGCTGGACCCTTGGTTCCAGACACCTTCCTAGCACTTCGCTGGCTATATAATACACCAACACTTAACTCAGCTGTCAAACAGGGAACTGTTTCCCACTCAATCTTTCCTCAAGTTTTCTTGAAAATGCTACTTTTGCCTTGTTTTGTACATTGCTGTCAAAATGTCTGATGGCAACCTGAATTTTTTTCCTTTGTGAGGTCTTTTTGCCTTAAGATCATGAAATTTCTTCTCTTTTATATAAAATTTAATACTTTTACGAGGATACATCTCAGAGTTTATTTTACAGATTGATTTTCCCAGATTTATAATGGACCTGCTCAATATGCATTTTTGGGTTTTCTTTTATTTTCTTGCATTGCAATTTTTAATAGCTTTATTGAAATACAATTCTTTCATTTACTCATTCATGTAATTCACATACGATTCACCCATTTAAGCTATATATTTCAATGTTTTCGACATATAACATTAATTTTTTAAATTGTGATGTTTATAACAAAAAATTACCATTTAGCCATTTTTAATTGTACAATTCAGTAACATTAATTACATTCACAATGTTATGCAATTATCATCACTATCTATTTCCTTAACTTTTTATCATCCCAAACAGAAACTCTGTAACCATTAAGCAGTAACTTTCCATTCACCCTCTCCCCAGCACTTGTAAACCCCTAATTTACTTTCTGTCTCTATGAATGCTCCTATTCTAGATATGTCATATAGATGAAATCTTACAATATTTGTCCTTTTGTGTCTGGCTTATTTCACTTAGCACGTGAGAATATGATGGCTTGGGAGTCATGGAGGTCTGGGTTTCAATCCCACCTCTAACACCCCTCCTGCTTCTGGGAGCTTAAACAGGTTAAACCTTCCTGATCCTACTGTCTCAAAGTCAAAATGGAAATGAAGATGCCTTAAAAACATCTGCTCTCACATCACACAGGATTGTTCTGAAGGTCAAATGAGATGCTATATGTAAACCCCTGACACACTGTAAACAACTGATAAATATTATTCAGTCCTTTTCGACGTCCTCTTTCTTGTCTTCCACCCTCCTTCTATTTCTCTGTGTTTACCTAAGTATATATGAGTGAGGGTAAAATAAATGTCTCATTCACAATTTAGAAATTTTAAAAATGGAATTTTGGTACTCTTTCTAATTCTAATATCCAACCAAATAAGCCAGCCAAGCAACCGATGAATATTTGATTGGTTGCTCCTCTGTATCCAAAGTGTGCAGGTACTGGAATAGAAGGATCTCAAGAGACATGTGATTATTTTCTCTTAATTAAATAACCTTTTGGCATAGGCAGAAACAAATAAAAATAAGAAGGAAAGTTATTCCTCCAGATGCACACTGTATGCTCTTAAACACAAATACTATGCATCCTTCAAGCCCAACTCCATGCAAACTAATAATAATTTGAGGATACCCAGAGATTAGCAAGCTCAAACTCCTCATTTTGCAAATGATGCCCAGAAAAGGGAAGTTCTTTCAAACATCACCACAGAGTCGAATAGCAAGACAAAAGCTGGAACCCAAGTCTTCTCATCCACTGGCCAGGATTCACTGAATTTTCGTTCATAAACGTTTCCTCCCCTTTCTCCTCCTCTTTATCCTAGTACTGCTGCTAACAATAATAGTAATTAACATTTGCTGACTGCTTACTATGTGCCCAACTGCTTTCCATGCATTACTTCAGTTAAACCCATGACGTAGAATCAATCATCATCTTTTTTTTTTTTTTTTTTTTTTTTTTTAGTTTTTCTTTTTTATTTTTTTTCTTTATTTTTTATTATTATTATTATTATTATTATTATTATACTTTAGGCTCTATGGTACATGTGCGCAACGTGCAGGTAAGTTACATATGTATACATGTGCCATGCTGGTGCGCTGCACCCACCAACTCGTCATCTAGCATTAGGTATATCTCCCAATGCTATCCCTCCCCCCTCCCCCCACCCCACAACAGTCCCCGAAGTGTGATGTTCCCCTTCCTGTGTCCATGTGTTCTCATTGTTCAATTCTCACCTATGAGTGAGAATATGCGGTGTTTGGTTTTTTGTTCTTGCGATAGTTTACTGAGAATGATGATTTCCAATTTCATCCATGTCCCTACAAAGGACGTGAACTCATCATTTTTTATGGCTGCATAGTATTCCATGGTGTATATGTGCCACATTTTCTTAATCCAGTCTATCATTGTTGGACATTTGGGTTGGTTCCAAGTCTTTGCTATTGTGAATAATGCCGCAATAAACATACGTGTGCATGTGTCTTTATAGCAGCATGATTTATAGTCCTTTGGGTATATACCCAGTAATGGGATGGCTGGGTCAAATGGAATTTCTAGTTCTAGATCCCTGAGGAATCGCCACACTGACTTCCACAAGGGTTGAACTAGTTTACAGTCCCACCAACAGTGTAAAAGTGTTCCTATTTCTCCACATCCTCTCCAGCACCTGTTGTTTCCTGACTTTTTAATGATCGCCATTCTAACTGGTGTGAGATGGTATCTCATTGTGGTTTTGATTTGCATTTCTCTGATGGCCAGTGATGGTGAGCATTTTTTCATGTGTTTTTTGGCTGCATAAATGTCTTCTTTTGAGAAGTGTCTGTTCATGTCCTTTGCCCACTTTTTGATGGGGTTGTTTGTTTTTTTCTTGTAAATTTGTTGGAGTTCATTGTAGATTCTGGATATTAGCCCTTTGTCAGATGAGTAGGTTGCGAAAATTTTCTCCCATTTTGTAGGTTGCCTGTTCACTCTGATGGTAGTTTCCTTTGCTGTGCAGAAGCTCTTTAGTTTAATTAGATCCCATTTGTCAATTTTGGCTTTTGTTGCCATTGCTTTTGGAGTTTTAGACATGAAGTCCTTGCCCATGCCTATGTCCTGAATGGTATTGCCTAGGTTTTCTTCTAGGGTTTTTATGGTTTTAGGTCTAACATTTAAGTCTTTAATCCATCTTGAATTAATTTTTGTATAAGGTGTAAGGAAGGGATCCAGTTTCAGCTTTCTACATATGGCTAGCCAGTTTTCCCAGCACCATTTATTAAATAGGGAATCCTTTCCCCATTTCTTGTTTTTGTCAGGTTTGTCAAAGATCAGATAGTTGTAGATATGTGGCGTTATTTCTGAGGGCTCTGTTCTGTTCCATTGATCTATATCTCTGTTTTGGTACCAGTACCATGCTGTTTTGGTTACTGTAGCCTTGTAGTATAGTTTGAAGTCAGGTAGCGTGATGCCTCCAGCTTTGTTCTTTTGGCTTAGGATTGACTTGGCGATGCGGGCTCTTTTTTGGTTCCATATGAACTTTAAAGCAGTTTTTTCCAATTCTGTGAAGAAAGTCATTGGTAACTTGATGGGGATGGCATTGAATCTGTAAATTACCTTGGGAAGGATGGCCATTTTCATGATATTGATTCTTCCTACCCATGAGCAATCATCATCTTTTTTTAATGAGAAAACTGTGGCCCAAATAACTTTGGCAAAAGGAAACCATTGAGAAATTAGGGATCTGAATATAAACACAGACTTTCTCTTAAACCTCTGTTCATTCTACTTTCCCCTCGTTTCCACTGGAAGTCAAGTCTCCCATTTTCTAATCCTATAACAGTTGATCTGTGCTTTTGCTTCTTTTAGGGCCCTGAGTATTTAATGTCTTGGAGTTGTGGGTTTATGCCCATTGCCTCAAAGTTGTGGAAAGATATTAGACATTAGATGTGAGCTCCTTAAAGACCCAGAATTCTGTCTTGTGCCCAACATAGCCAGCTATGCATAGCAATCCTTCCCTCATTTATTCATTCAACAAATATTGTTGAATGTCCACTCTGTGCCAGGCATTTAGCCAAGTGCTTGGAACTCAGCATTAAAATAAGTTCGAGGAGCTGATTTCCTTATTGGAGGCAAGGGTTATAGGTAGGAAAGAATGAGAGACATCATAAAATTGTAAACAGGTAACTGATCAAGATAATTTTACACAATGAATAGTCCTTCAAAGACAATAAAAGAAGATGAGGTGACTGACGTGATAAAGAGTGATCTGCTAGAGGGGGTGCCACCTCCCTCCAGAAGCTCATATGCAAGGCCTTCCAAGGAAATTTCCAATATAAATGCCATGGCCATTTCCTTTTAGCAATAAGTGTCAGATTAGCCAGACACAAGTAACAGAATTTACTCTTGCCAATACTGTATTCTCTGAATGTTGAAAAACAAAAGGCCAGAAATTGGCCTTTTCATCTGTTTCTCAGCACCATTTTGACAGCCTCCTCCTTTTGGACCAGATAACTGTATTTTCCAAAGGCCTTACCATACAGTCCATCTTACCAGAGGCTAATGTCATCCCTACATAATTTGTCTGTAATTACAGCAGCTCTCATCTGTATTCTAGATGAGTTGGACCTGTGGGCTAAGGTAAATGGAACAGGCGGTCCTGTGGCCTCAGCTTTGGAGGGTATTTTGTTAGATCCTGTTCTCCTGCTGGATGTGCTTCTCATTGGCTGTGCTGAGGAGCAGGTGAGGATGCAGAGTCCCATCTGGAGACCTGAATGCTCTAGCCTCAAAGCCTTCTGCTTTCCCCAATTCCCAGTTCAAGCTTCTCGTGCATCACAGAGATGGTAACTCCTCCTTTGTGCACAGTACATTACAGTTTACATAACATTTGTACACTCTTTGTCTTCTTCCTTGAAGGCAGGGGATGGGAGGGTGGTATAGACAGAAGCGAGAATGACTGCCATCCCCATTTTACTGAAAAGAAACCCAGGATTCAAGGGAGTTCAGAAATACACCCAAGGGCACACAACTAGGAAGTGGTGAAGCTAGAGAGTGAGCCAGGGTTTCTGACTTAGGATCTGTAACAGTCAGGGTCCTTGTGGAAAAGTCAGTATACTGTGCTTTGGTCATTTGCAAAGAGAATAACAGATTAAAAGGGATTGTTTACAGAAGTACAGGCAAGGAGTACATAAACTGTGAGGGATGGTGGCACCTCACAGTTTGTAAAAAGAAGACGGGAAAAGCTCTTCCCTTTCTGGCATAAAAGGGCAAGGAAGCCAAAAAGGACCACCTAATAGGGCCTGTGGCTTTCAGTCAAAGGTCACAGCCAGCCCAAGGTGACCCCACAGAGAAGGAGACAGGGGAAGAGATACCTTCTCCTCCTCCCATCCCCTGCCTGTTCTTCCTGCTAATAAAATTCAAAAAAATCCAGATGGCAAAGAAGCCCACAGATGCAGCCCATGCAGGTCAGCCTGCTCAGACACAGTAGAGTGAAGGGAGGGGAGACAATGTTTCCCGAGAAGCCAACAGAAGATACTCAGCTCAGACTCCAAGGCTTTTCCAGCATCCCACCCGGCATCCCACTTGAGGGATTATTGCAGGTGATACCTGAGCACACCCTCTTTTGAAGGAGGTGACATTTTGGTTAATCCTAGTGATTTTTCATCTTACAAATACTGGGTCACCTTTTTCATGTGGTGTTTAGCAGGGATGAGCTTTACAGCAAGCCTCAGTCATATAATTTGTGCATTTAACAGCTTCATGGATCCTGTAAAAGTTGTATTCATTTTCATCTCTAGGATCTGAAATCTAGATTTCAGAGCTCCTCCAAGTGAAGCCTTAAGCTCAACTGCAGATAGAGATTTCCACTGCTGCATAGCTCTAACTCCAGAGAGGTCCAGAGCAACCCCCCAAACTGTCATGGATCCAATTTGCAGTTAAAGGAGGGCAGGAAAATAAAAATATCAGTTTGTATCAAAAAGTCAAGGTCAGGGAGACTAGTAAAGCAAAGGTCAGAATCTCCCCTGAGGTCAGGAAGGGCTGTCCTGCCAATGAGAATGTTGTACAGGAGGACTGGCAGGAGGAGCCAGGAAGTTCTGAAGTCAGTAAACAGGGAAGGAATCCAAGCAAGCTGCCAAACTGAGTAAGTATCAAAATCTAGGGACTGGTGAACTAAAAAGGCAAGAGCTGACAGGATCAGGAGATAAAAGTAAGTGTGAAGTCAGGCTTGGGTAAAAGCTGCAATCAGGCTCTGGCTTAGCTGGGCCTGCCATGGCCTTTTATGCATAAGGAACACCTGTGTTGAAAGGGCCTTTGAGAAGGCAGCAGCAACAGGCAGACAGGTAGAGGCCAGGTGTCCCAAAGTAAAGGCCAACAAGATTGACCCCTGCCAATTGGGACGATGGCCTCTGGAGGCAGGAGGCACTCTGGCCTCTCAGACCCACTCATATTCTTTCCCCTCTTTGATCATGGCCCTGGGTTTTTGAAGATGCCCTGATGGCAGGAACAGCCATGTATCAAAATGATAAGGAGGTGTTGGTCAAAGGATATAAAATTATAGTTAGACTGTAGGAATAAGTTCACAAGATCTATAGTATGGCATGGTGACTAGAATTAATGAAGTATCTTGTAGTCTTTGAAAAATGCAAAGAGAAGAGATGTTGTGTTCTTACCACAAAATTTATTATGTGAGAGAATGCATCTGTTAATTAGCTACTTCTAACTATTCCACAATGTATATATATTTCAAATAGCCTGCTCTACATAATAAATACATACAATTTTCTGTCGATTAAAAAAATTTTTTTAATTGTTAAAAAATGACTCTTGAATAACCAGATACTGGTATTAGCTCCTGTATTTTGTCCTTCGGTTCACTTCTGCTTTTCTCAGATGAGAAGGAATCATAGTCAGATTTAGCATCCGAATCATCATGATGGCACATATTAAACACTTACTTACCAGACACAGTGCTAATTTTCCAGAGAAAAGCATCTAGAAACAATGCCAAGGAAGGCAGAATCAAAGGACACATAGGGTGTCCCTCCTGCGTGTCACTTCTGAGCTACTGACTCATCCCAGGCACGGCTTTATCTAAACTTCTAAAGTAAGCATTATATATCCTTAAAGTTTCAGCCACTGTTATTAGCAACCAGGAGTGTCCTATTTGATCTAAATGCACTGTCACATTTAATTCTCACAATCACTTGAGGGAGGCACTCTGTCCCCATCTTATGATTGAGACTTAGAAAAGCTAAGTACCTTGGCAAGGTACAAGACTCAAGTCTTGGCAGAGCCAGACTTGAAATTCAGTTATGTCCAACTCCAAAAGCTCATGCTCGTAACCACTAAACTACACTGTCTCTCATTGTGCTCACCTGATGTCTGACCCCGGCCAGCACTAGCTCCATTTCAGCCACACAAAATAAGATTTAGCATTATGACCCTGCTCGGAGCACCTGACCCTCATCACAAACCCAGTTCCATCTTCTTAGTCCCATCTCAGTGCAGGATAATTGCCGTGGTCTTACCTAGCTATGCAGCTGAGACAGAACATGCTGATTCAAGGGCAGGGGCTCTTGGCTCCCTGCCAGTCTTCTATAGTCACTGCTGTGTGTGACAGGAAAGAGAGATGTATTGTAGCCCAAAGCAGGAGGCTAGAGGCTTGCAGGCGAGTACTGCTCCACACACTACCAAGGGACAAAGCAGTCCCAGGCTACCCTGCAAGAAACAAAGCAGCCCTCATTCCTCCTGAATCTGTTCCCGCTGCCGATCAATAGTGGATCAGGCTGATATTCTGTTAAATGAAAATGCAAGTTGAAGTATAATATGTACAATGCTATATCATTATGGAGGGAAAAAAACATATTTGTGTATGCAAAGAAAAAATCTGAAGAACAGAAATAAAACTGCTAATAATGACCACTTCTGTGCAATAGGATTAAGGGCAGGGCAATGGGTATTGTATATATTTAAATACTTTGCACCTTACATAATTTTAAAAAATTAAAGAAAAACACATCCATTGATGTTCACACTAAGGCTACACCAATACAGCCTGGGAGTCATGAAACCCTGCCCAAAGAGGTTAGTCTAATGGGCTTGAATGAGGCCCTTACTGTGAGCTTCAAATTTTATGAAACAGATCCACAGAATTTAAAGATGGAGATATGTCCTGTGCAGGCAAAACACAAGTACCCAACAGTGTTTGTTCTCCAGCAGGGGCACCCATCCCTTCACCCCACCTGTGATCAGTTTATGTTCGTACTGTATCTGTAAATCACCTTCTCCTCCGCTCCTTCATGCCTGCCAGAGCTCCTGCTGACACAGGCCACATGTAAATTCAACTTGAGAGCAAGGCACAGTTCACCTTGTGCTGTTAATCAGACCAGGAAATCACCAAAAGCCTTATATAAATTAACTGCCTCCCTGAGAAAGAGAACCATACTCAAAAGTTCAAAGCAAAAACTGCTAGGATTACTTCATCTTCACCTTTCCTTGTGCCTGATATTCATAAAGCACACTGACAGTTACAGCACACGTTCACGTGCAGGCCCTCATTTGAACCTCACGATACCCCATGTACACGTGGACTGAGTAGAAATGATGCCTACACAGATGAGGAGACTGAGGCAAAGAAATAACAATTCACTAATGAAGCCATTGAGAATGCGAAGATCAGTGGCCACAAGCTAGGAATCCAGACCCCTATAGAAGCTTTGCCATTTATTCATTCATTCAGGTATTTGCAAATATTTGCTGATTATCTATTAGGTGGCAGCTCTATGATCAGCATTTGTGAAACAATGGTGAGCTCATAGGGTGCTTACAGCCCATAGGAAAGGCAGACATCAATCAAACGATCAAAAATTACTGTGTTGAAAAGCAAACACTATTTTATGGTAAAAGTGTAAAACACAAGAGGCCCCTTTCTTAACCTGAAAATCAAGGATGTGTAGGAGTGAACTTGACATCCTAGAAACAGCATTGTGCAGAGAGGTTCTGTGGCTTAAGTGAATATGATACCTCTAAAGAACTCAAAATCAGAAAATGGCAGAAACCAATGCAAGGAGAAACTGCAGAAGGAAACATAGACTAGACTATACACAATTTTTGTAAGCTATATTAAGGATTGTGACCTTTATCCTAAAGCTTATCAGAGGCTATTAAACAAGCGTAATTGTGTGTTGGAGTGGGAAGGGAATAGGATGACCAGGTTTGCAGTGTTAAGTCATTATGTATCAACCTAATGTCCATGAAAAATTGCCATCCATGAAAATTACTCAGAATTCAATGTGTTCGCCTACCTCCTGTGCTCTCTTATTAGTTCCTGCAGGCTCTAGTACATATCTAATTAGGTGCCAATAAAATAAGCAATAATGACAAATGCCCTCCTAAATGGGGGTCTCCTACTGCCCAACCCTTGATTTCACCACCAGTAGTTTATAATGAGACCTTCAATTGCAAAGTCCCCTTAAAGAATACAGAGAATTTGTCACCTTGAGGTAGTGAATATCAAAATTTATATTGGAGCAGTGTAAAACCACATACGTAACACTGGAGACTAGTGTAATGTCTACTTCACATTTGAAGAAATGGCCGAATGGCCTATTTGCAGTCAGTCGTGATGTAAGATTATGTCCCTGGCCATTACACATCAGCACCGAGACACACGCAAGGCATACAAATCTTACAAGGACAATGGGCCGTATCTCTGTGGTGTTGAAGTCATGAACCTATCAATACTTCAAATTCCAGGAAAGAGGGAGTCTTTGAATCTAAAAACAATACACATAAGCCTTCTAGCGTCTAAAGACCAACTGATCAGCTGTACTTGGAATTTATAACAAGGTGGATTTTGGCCCAACAGGGAAGTGACCTTGTGAGGTGACCAGCACACCCAGTCTCAGAAAGTGATGCGAAAAACTTAGCCTGTGTGTTTTTTCTTCAGTTTTTAAGTTGGATACTTTGTACTTCTTCCATGATAAAAGTATTCTCTCACCAAACAGAGGGAAGGAGGCAGAGAATAAGAAAATCCAAGCCCTGGGTGCTAGCCCAGAGAAAGCTATTTGACTCTCTTGAGTGGCTACAGATGGAGCAGGGGGTGGAGGGAGTGGTAAAGAATAAGCTACCCCAAAAAAAGGAATAAAGAAGGACCCCTGGACACTGGCTCTAGTGTGCCACTGACTTATGTTGTATCCCTGGACAAGTTACTTCTTTTCTTAGTGTCAGCCAAATATTAGGTTCCAGCCCATGCTGAGGTTTGAGGGGAGTGTGTGGATGGGTGGCGAATGGCTGAAAGAACACCGCGAGTGGGCGGGGGGAGGGGGGTCGCGGGTGGGCACTGTAGGCAGGTGAAATATGGTTTTATTCAGCTGCTCTCTCGGCAGCAGCTCTCTCACACTGTTTGCCTTTATCTCAGCTGCCTGCTCCAGCTCTGCTGCTCCTGCCATTCCCTCAGTTACAGCTGCATTCCCTGGCCTGCAAGGCTGGCTGTCCCTTACAAGGTCAACAGCTTCCCTCTCTCCCTTACAAGGTCAACAGCTTCCCTGTCTCCCTGTGGGCACATGCCATATGTACAGCGTCAGCAGGGCAGTTATACCTTTTACAAACAATAGTGGCTCTGAGCCAGGTGATGAGCCTTCCCATGTTATGCCTACATAGCTGTGATTATATAACCAGTGCAGTTATGCACCTGTGCTCCAAACTCACTGAGTCACTCTGACCCGGATGTCTGCTTCAGCCTATTCTTGACCAAAGCACATCCATGTACCTTGCAATCCACCCTCTAGGCTAAGGGAAACATAGGCTTTGGATATACAGGTTATACACATAAGCTTTGGGTACACAGGCTCAATATATACACACAAGCTTTATATATAAGTTTGGGGAACGTAGGTTTGATATACAGGCTTGGCACACAGGTCTTACATTCCACCCCCTTGACTGAGGGGTGTTTTCTTAGTGGGGACCCCACAGGGCAGCACCCTGAACCTACAGGTTACAGCAACAATATAGGGTGTAACAACCTATTCCTAATATCCCCACTATACTACTTATGATTATTAGGGCCCAACGCAGCGTAGAGCCCAGAGATGCCCACCACCTCTGTAGGGGGTCATCAGTAAGGCATTCAATCGCCTTAATCTCCCATGACAGACATCCCTTAAAAGCTCCTGTGTTGTATCTCAACCAGTGTCCGTGGAACCCCAAGTCTCTAGCTATGTCCAGTTCTTCATGGAAGCTGGAGGTACATGCCAGGGCAAGCTGTCTGCAGCTGCTGTTGGAAGGGTGGTGCAGATCCAACAGTTTGAGACACTGGTCACCTCAGTGTTGGTGTGGGCCTAGTCCACAATGCTTTGGAGCATGTCAACCTACAGCCGAAATGACGAAGCAGACACAGGTACTAACAAGGGTAAATCACGTTCCTCAGGCAAAATGCAGGCTAATTTTTCATCTCTGGGTAACAATGCAGCTGCCAAGGCCTTCTGCCCTGGGCAATGGTACCACACCTTATCAGTTCCCCATGGTTCTTTTGGATCCTGTACCTGTGCCAAAGTCACAGGGGAGCTTCTAATAGGCCACACAGACAGTACACATGTCCCCTGGAGGAGGAGCCCTTCCTTGGCCATTCCCCTACAAACGGTTAATTGTGGAGGCCACACATTAAATACCCAAGGAGTACCATGTAAGTTATACTGCAGTCCCTACCCACCCCCAGGGGGCTACGATAGCCAACCATCTGCAAACAGCGGCTTGGAGAGTTTATGGCTAAGACTAGGTTTTCTGTTCCCTCTGCCTTCAGGGGTGTTGGAGCAGGCAACAACAGATTATCATTGTCCTCATATCTGGTTGGAGAAGGTCATCCTTCCTCTCATAGATCCAGCCATATGGCCTGGTCCTACATGGGTTGGTGACTAACTAGCTAATTCTGTAACTCTTAGGTGATTTACCAAAAGGTTAAGCCTTGATAAATTGCTCAGCTATCGGTGCAGATTACCAGAGGTGTTACTTCCTTGGTGATCATCATCCATATTGCCCTGAGTTCAGCTCATTAGCTACTTTGCCAACACTTGGTATCAAACTTTATAGTGTCAGTACTAGGCTGTACTGCAACAGCAGTCCAGGTAGCAGCAGTGCTCTGGCTAGACCTATCTGTATACTATGCCTCATCAGAAATAGGGGGGTGTCCTTCCTTAAACGGTGATGGCTCAGGGTCTAGGGGTACCTCAGGCCCCATGGCCTTATCTTGCATTAGGACTATAGGCTTCAATAACTCGTGTAACTCTGCTGCTAAGGGACTTGTAGAGTACTCCATTGCTCTAAGTAGGTGTCCCACTTTGCTAAAGTGGATGTCTGTGCTATCCCAGTCTGTGGGGTTGTTACCCACGAATGCACCCATCCTGCTATTGGGTAAGCTGTGCACATGACAACTGTAGCCTGTCCTGTTACGTTCTTATGAGCCTGAAGGGCAGCATATGCAGTTACTAACTGTGTCTTTATCAAGGAATACTGGAGCTCAGCTCCCTTCCATAGTTGAGACCCAAAGCCTACTGGTGTATTCAGTGCTCCATGCACTGCTATACGCCCTAACTGAAACTGTCTGTGGTCACATGCACATCACGTTTCAATGGACACCCCAAGTTTAAATGGACACCTCTGGCTAACTACCCGTAGGGCTTGTGTCTGCAGAATTGCCTGCTGGCTGCCAGAAAGACTCTCTCAACTGCATCATCTCAATCTCAGACATAAGGAGCACTGTCACTTCTAAACCTGGGCGGTGTCCTGCAGGGACTGAGCATGTACTTCCCACAGTGCAGTCAGAAACACCCATCCAACTCTGCTGGTGAAGATGCATTCCTTCTTGGTGCTGTGAGCTTTCAGCTGCTTCAGTGCTTTCTCCACACTTACAGGAGACCGGTCCACTGCCTCTCACATTTCCACTGGGGATCATCAAAGCAGCACCACTGCCACAGGGTACCACAGCCCATGCTGAGGTCACATAGCCGAGCTGGGAGCCTCGGGGCTGAAGAACCACTCACCTTCTCCTGCCAGCTATGCCAAATGTCATGCCAGATATTGGGTTGCAGCCCATGCTGAGGTTCGAGGGGAGTGAGTGGACAGGTGGCGAATGGCTGAAAGAACACTCAGGGAGCTATAGGCAGGTGAAATATGGTTTTATTCAGCGACTCTCTCATCAGCAGCTCTCTCACACTGTTTGCCTTTATCTCAGCTGCCTGCTCTGGCTCTGCGGCTCCTGCCGCTCTCATGCTTACAGCTGCATTCCCTGGCCTGCAAGGCTGGCTCTCCCTTACAGGGCCAACAGCTTCCCTCTCTCCCTCTGGATGCATGCTGTATGCACAGCGTCAGCAGCGCAGTTATACCTTTTACAAACAATAGTAGCTCTGAGCCAGGTGATGAGCCTTCCCATGTTATGGCTGTGATTAAATAACAAGTGGAGTTATGCACCTGCACTCCAAACTCACTGAGTCACTCTGGCCCAGATGTCTGCCTCAGCCTATTCTTGACCAAGCACATCCCTGTACCTCACACTTAGCATCCCAAAAGCTCCCATCTATAAGATGCAATCACATCCATCTCACAGAGATATAAAGAAGATCAGGTGAATGTATTAATCATCTCTAGAGAAATATAAGACACGAACCTCAACTCACTAATGATTAAGCAAAAATTCTACATTTTCCTCAGCGTAGTGTTATGCCTCTGAGGCTAAAATGTCAAAGAATACAAGAAACTTGAATCAGCATTTCCCCAGTCCCTTTCTTGCTTGTACTTCAGCCAAAAACAGCATCAGACCTGGAAAGCAGATATTAGCAAAAGTACATTGAAGGATTCGTTAGTCAACTGCTTTGGTGAGGATGTACCAGGACTAATCACAGCCTAGGGCTGTTTACCTCCAATGAAAATAAAATTCCATTCTGGGTAATACAGGCATTCTAAGTGTCCCAAAGATGCCAGCTGATGGCCAAAACTTGAAGCCTGTAAGTTCAAATGTGTGAAATTTGCTGTCAGAAAAGTGAGACCCTCAGACTAATAGACTCTAATGAGTAGGGATGCAACATGGCATTCCTGAGGGAGAGTTAGAGACACCATCACACCAGCACTTTAAGGAGGAGAGAAATTATTTCCACTCTAATTGCCAATGAAAACCCTCAGGTGTGGGTCCAGGCACATTAGCTGGCTGGCTCTGCAACTCTAGAACCCTTGCTGGGAGAAACATTCACAACAAACTAAAAAGGATAATCTGGAGAGAAAAGTCACCTGGATTTGGGGTTTGTGCAGGAAAAAGAGTGCACAGAAACATTTTCCGTGCAAGCCTCTTCATCCTTACATCCTAACCCCAATATACCACCTAAAAGAGGAATAGCTGAGCAGATGCAGCTATAAATCTGTTTTCTTGTGTCCAACAGCTCTGGCTGCTATTATTTATAACATTAGTTTAATTAAAGTTTCCAAGGAGATAGATGAATCTTGTTACAGTAGTATAGAAAATCAGTTCTTTTCAATGACATCAGCATCCCTGATCTACCTGGAAAACTAATGCACTGTTTGGAATTCTTTGTTTTTGTTTTTGTTTTTTCAATTAAAAAGTCCTCATGGCTCATGCATTTTTTTTTTATCTCCAATGCTCTTTTCCAACAAGTGAAGCATAAAAGGAACAGAGAAAACTAATATATGAATGTGTATATGTTTTTTCAAACAGAGTTTCACCAGGTGTATTGTTCTGGTTTATTTTCTTTCCTTGCTTTTCTTTTTTAAAAATAACCATGCATATCCAACAAAAATAGAGTAAAATTACAACAATAAAGATGCAAGCATCAATAATTTTCCTATCAGAAAATATATTTTTCTCTTGCAGCCTATTTTCCCCCTCCATTCATCTATATAAACCCATGTCCATGTAATACAATGACAACATGAAACGTGACTGAAGGCAGGTAGATGAAATCACTATGAGTTGGAAATGAAGTCTTATTTTCCTCTCTATTCTAACACATCTCAGGCCTCAGGTATGCAACAAAATGCTTTCTTTTTAATCCACTCGTCGCCTCAGGTAGCCAACAGACCATCAGATAAAGGAAAGAGTCTATTGTATTTTTTCCCAGTTCTTCCTATTTGCAAACTTGAAAGCCCAGGAGTGCAAGTGGATGGAAAAAATGCAGGTCACTCTCTCATCTTCCACTTCAAATAATCCTTTCACCTCCTGTCTCTCTTTGCCTCTGAGGCAATCATTAACGAAAGGCATATTTAAACCCACCAGAAAAAAAAAAAAAAAAAGAAAAAGTTGAAGGTTCTTAAAAATTAGAAATAGGTCTGCTACTGATGTTAAAAGAACATAGGACAAGGTTAAACTTGGAATCCACCTAGTGAGGTTGACATGAATATGCCACAGGGTACATAGCATGAGTAGAAATGTCGGGGCTCAGTCAGAATGAGATATCCAACACTGTAATGGTCAGGCTGCCTTAGCAATTAAGCAGACACTCTCTATTTTGCCTGAAAATCTCATTTGGAAAGTATTATATTGGCCATCTATATCTTTAACATTAGCTCTATTTCCTGTTATTTAAATCTCTGTGACTTAGCAGCATCCAAGGCTTCTTTTACTTCAGCATTCAGAGGATGTATGTCTTTCACAGCACAACTATCCATCATCTGCTTGCTACTGTGCACTGCCCTCTGTCACCAAGCTACCAAGGCCTCCATGGCCAGAAAAGCCTGCATCCCACACAGACTGTCCACTGTCGCATGTCTGAGGCGGAGAACTCAGGAAGAAAGAGCACAAGGTGGAGAGAAGAAAAGGCCAGCATCCATTAGCATCCAAAAGTACATATTCAGTATCTACTCCAGCAAGTGATTAAAAAAAGAAAAAGGGAGAGTGAGCATCCAGGAGAAGTGGGCTTTGGTCTTTGCTCATCAGCAGCATGTTGCACCGCCAACTCACATATAAATTCAGATGATTGCAAACCCCTGCTGGTCCACTACAGAAGTGGCACTTTGAAAAGGACAAGCTAAGTTGCTCTCCACGGTGCTAAAGGGGGGAGGGGAATGCAAGCCATGAAATAAGACTTGTGATGAGATAGAATCAGGAGATACAACCAGAAGGCTAGAGTAGGAAGGAGACTTAAAAGTCATCTAGTCCTAGCCCCACATTTTATACTTAGGAAGCTAAAGCCCAGAGACAGTAAAGGACTTGGACTTGCCCAGGGTAATACCAATTTCTTTCAGTTCAAGTTTTCAGTCAAGAGAATTTTTGTGCTAAAAAGCCAGACTTTCAAAGTAGAGAAGCAAATAGCACACATTTTGCTCATCCATGTGGGCTTTAAAACATCCAGAAAATTAGAGCAAATGAGTTCCCTCATTTGTAAAGTCAAAACTTCACACCCTTTCATAAAAGCCATGATAATTTTGCCTCATGAGTGGTGGGGAGTAAATTTCTGAACCACTCCTCACAGGAATAAAAAGGGAAAGAGGGCATGTCACTTTCTCAAAGCCCTGCCAGGATCAACAAAAAATCTTTCACAGGAGGAGGTGTTTCTTTCCCCACTCTGACTCAGTTACAAATTTTTAAAGTGAATCTATTGGTGTAAAAAGCATGCAATACTGTGCTGCACTATAGACCAGAGAACTCAAAGACAAACTACTGGCGAACCTCGCTTAGGATCTGGAAAGTAGAATAACCTCAGAAACCTCACATTGTTCAGTGAATCTACATTACACATTATGTCCTGAATCCATGGGATATAAGCCACTATTTTCACAGAGGTAAAAATTTGACTAAATGTTACCCATTTTCAGTACAATATATTAAAACCTTCTCTATATTATGGTACATGTCTGTTGTGCTTAATGATGTCATATGTTCATACAGAAGCTTAACATTTTCAGAGGATTTGGCATATACCCTCTAGCTAAATTCCTACCACAACCCTATGGTAGAAGAATTCATATTACTGCCATTTTACAGATGCAAGCGCAGTTTCTGGCATATGAATGAGTGAATGAATGAATGAATGAATGAGAAAATTAGACATAGATTTCTTGCTTTCACACTCCTGCATCATTACATAAAAATCACATTTTATAAATGGCAAAACCAAGACTAGGGTCCAAAATATGTTTCCATCTAGATTACACCACAGAGCGCAAATGCCTCAAATATGAAACATGGAAAACAAATCTTTCCTTTTCCTCCCCTCTCCCACACTTCCTTCTCTGTCTCTCCCTACAGACCTTCCCTCACTACCAACTCGATGCTACTTACCCATACATGCTTTTCTCTCACCACACTAGAATTGGCACTGTTATGCCTGTGAGATAAACCTTGTTCTAAGCCTGACTCATGTGACTGGTACAGAATCAGATCACATAATGGTGAAACTATAAAGCTGTGGAGATTGTCATGCATTTTCACCTAGGCTGGTAAGAAATTGAAAGGTTACTCCAAGTCCCCCAGGAGCTTCCCCCAAGTCCCCCAGGAGCTTCCCCCAAGTCCCCCAGGAGCTTCCCCTACTGTGATCTCCCAGACCTGATTGCCTCTACCAGGAATCTAGCAATACATCATATACTGACTGCCTTGCCACGTCTCTTGCCTTGTACTGTTACTTAAATTTACACACGAGTATGTCCTATCTTCCTAGCTTGCTTCCCATCTCTTCCTAGACAACCTGAAGCTGCTTTGTTAGTTTGACATGAGGCATATGCTAGCTTCCAATTTTATTTTAATTAATTTTGATAATGAGTTGTGCTCTTGTATTTCTGTTTATGAAGTGAAGAACATATCAGTTGGAGAACCAGGAGATTGAGAGTCTCAGCCTGGCTCTCTTGAAAGCTGAGACCTCTGATAGTCATCTCTTAATTTCCCTCTGCATACTACAGCAGAAATGCTTGTATAAAACCAATGTCATGCATTATACTTGTGATTTAACCACCACAAAAAATACAAGGTTAAATAATATGTTGGTAAGTAGTTGCGGAGCTCTCTGGAAGGAAGATGCCATATCAACAGATTTCATTATGAAAAGCCTACACATATAAACAGATGCTCACATCCTGAAATTACTCTGAAATTTTAGATAGAAACCTTGAATTACTGACTCATTCCGTGATTTGTAGCAAGTTTAGTTTTGGATTCTGCATACATTTCAAGATCAGTTGTATGCAAAAATTGGATGTGTTCTGTGGATAATAAATGGCATGTGTTAAAAGTAAAAGATAAATATGTTTAGTCTAGTCTAGACTAATCACTTGTTAACTCCCTGTCAAGGTGACAATCGGGCTGCAGATGTGTGTGTATGTGCCATACACATTTGAACAAGTCTGAAAAAATAAGAGCTAAGGTGAAATGTGATAGACTGCACTTAAGAGCTGAATTTTTCCAGCAATGAGGCATAAGGAGTTTAACACAGGGTAGGGACGCCAGCATATTACAAAAAGTGCTGGCCAAAGGCTGGGTGAATTAAAAGCCATCCATCTCTTAGCTGCTGAGGAGCTCAGCTCTACTGTCACTTCAGGACCAAGATGCTGGGAGTTCACTGTTTCCAGCTCTTTCCACTGTTCAGCTGCCATTGCGAGTTATCAAATCAGCCTGCTTGCAGGGCTCCTGTCTGCATCCAGGCTTCCTCTGATACCCAGGGACTAGGCCCAATCACTGTGAGGGGCTCTGGTGGTTTCAGAACGAATTTAAAATGACTAAATGAATAAGCCAAGAACTTCCTGATGGCAAGGACTCTTATTTCCTTGTATCCTACACAGCCTGGCAGAGATAGTATGCTCAATAAATAAATTTGATGGGCTGAATGAAAATTAAAAGTTACAAATAAAGAGAAGGAAATAAAATTCATTTTGTTGTGAAAGGGAAAGGTTGCTTATGCACTGAATCCCAGATGTTGGTGGATTCTGTCCTTTGAGTAATAGACACAGGCTGTAAAGTGAGCTGAGAAGGGAGAGGGTGAATCTAAGGAAGATTTGTTCAGGTTTCATTCTAGGCTTTATTGGCAACTCTTAATATAAAAGGCAGCCAGAGAAAAACCCAAGGCAATGGAGATAATCAGTCTGCCCACCCAACTGAATGGTTCCTTTTATGTTTCTAGCTTGAGGTAATCTGCTATCCACACATCAGGAACTTCTAACTAGGCCCAGCTAAACAGCTGAAGCAAGGAGAAAAGTGTCTCAGTAGCAAGCAGAAAGTGTTGAACCGACTAAATTAGCAGTTGCTTTTCTTGTGACAATTTGTACAATTAGGTCTGAAAAAGCTGTTTCTCAATTCTGACCTAAAAAAATAATGTGCAAAATCCTGCCATAGTAATATTCCTCAGAGCAATGGAATTATATGGGAAATCTATTCTTGATTTTAGATGTTTTCATGGTCCCTGAACCTTCTGTAGTATCTCTCCCTTGGGAAGACTCCCTGGTGTGGTTGTGACCTTGTCTTTGGCAGTACATGTCATTAGCACACTATAGAGGTGACCTGGAGGGTGGGTTAGACTAAGGCTTTGGAGATAGATTCAGACTCAAAGTTTTGGTTATATGCTTATTATATTATGTGATTGACACCTAGTTATTTATCTTGAGATATTCTATTTCCAAATCTGCAAAATGAGTCTAGTAAAACTGTCCCCATATGGTTATCTTAAGGAATACTATTCCTAGAACATTACCTGGCCTATAGTAGAGGCTCAATAAATGTATATCCCTTCTCCAGCACCAACGCAAAGGGTTCCATCAATTAGATTTCACATCTTTCCAAGCAGCTCCCAGGATTAGCAATATAAAACATGTGGCGGGGAAATACTAGAAAGGAACAAACTACTCACATTTAATCTTGGCCTTCCCTCATGTACCAAATAAAGTGTCAATGGTCCCTACTATTGGGCTAAATAGCTTAGTAGTAGCTAGATGCAAACACTCATAGGTCAAACTGGGGTTCAAATCCTGGTGCTGCCATTTATTAGTAGCAGGATTACAAATATATAATCTCAGTTTCCTCATTTTAAAAAGAGGAAAAACTAATAGGATGAGTATTGAATAAGTTAATCTATGTAAAGTACACAGCACTGTGCCTAGCACAATCAAAATTCAAATGTTATCTAACATCATCTCCTTTCATGCTCTAATCAGCAGAACACTACTGTGTGAGAGGTTGAGAAAAACTCTAAGAGTAATAGGGATCAAAAAATAAGAATCACAAAGTAGTAATGGATAGCTGAAATTCACTCTCTGTGAGGGTGGGTGAGACTAAAAGTGATAGAACCAGCATCTTGATATATGGGACAGAGCTTCTGCTACTGTAAAGTTGGCAAGTTCTGGCTGGGAAGACACTTGCGAAGAAGGTAAAGTTTGTTTCATGCATTAGACACTACCCTCTCCTTAATCCTTTTCTCCTTCTTACCCTCCTTCAGGTAACTGGTCTTCCAAGACTTCATTTATTTGTTGAAGCCCAACCTCTCCACCAAATTCCTTCCCCTCTTTCTAAACCAGTGGTTTTGAAACACCAGTCCATGCACCAAGGGTAGACTGCCTGCATGGAACCTATATGGAGGGCTTGTTAAAAATACTGCTTCTCAGGTTCCACCCTCAGGGAATCTAATCCAGTAGGTCAGAGGCAAAGCCTGGTCATCTATTTTTTTAATATGTTCCCCAGGTAATTCTTAGGTATAGTCAGATTTTGAAACCATGTTTCTAGACTTTTCCTACATGAAAATCAAAATTTACTTTCCTTATGACCCAGTCTTTTGGGGCCATTTTTTCTCCTGACCTACCTGAAAAATGTATTTGTGTTTAGAGTCTATGAATCATTAACTAGCAGCAACTTCATAAGTTTTCCCTCCAAGATCTTACATAAGGGACATGTTATGCCACAAGCCAAAGTATGAAAAATATTAAGAAAACAGAAGGAATATTTGGAACACCCTCAGTCAATTCTTTATAAATGGCAATAACTCTAAAGAATACTGTGAACTACAGATCTCCCATCCTCTTCTCACTCTCCTGGTAGAGAGGTCATGGTTGCCATGAAGGACGTACAGAGTATGAAAGTTTGAAGGCAGGGTCAAAGAGGTTCCATTGATATGCGGAGTAAATAACAACAACCACCATAAACGTGGACTGAGCACTAAAGGCCAAGCACCAGCTAAGAACTGCTCCAGAGAGAAGAATGTCAGGAAACGAGTAAAACTTTTAGAAGGAAGAAACAAAAAACTGCATAGCAAGAAAACAACAGTATCTCTAGGACTCTTAAGTTGGAAATTACGAAACTAGGGTTTTGTGGCCTCTTTCTGTCCTGTGGCTTAGAAGGACAAGCAGGGCTCTTCCTCTGCAATCCCATTTGGACAGCATGTGGATGGTAGGTCACAGTGGGTCACAGGAGTGTTGCCTGACAGGCCACTTTAAATCTAGAGAATTGAAGGGGGCAATGAGCTCTTGAAAGTGAAAATGGATATAGCAGCTAAGCATTGGCTTTATCCAGGCTGCCCAGCCCCAGTCTGCAGGGTACAAAGGAGCTAGTGGTTTCTATGGAAACTCTGTCCAGACATACTTATTATATCTGGTGGAAACCACAATTCTTCAGAAGTCTAAAAAGCACCTTAAATAGGTCACATCAAAATGGACCAAGACTCACCTCAAGATGGCAAACCTTCCCTTGAGGCTGACAACAGTTCCCTGCCCTTCCAACTCTTCTAAAAGAGACTGCAGAGCCAGAGTGGCAGGCACATTCAAGGATCTTCTCATTAGAAATGTGGTCTGAAACTGACTTGGAATATCTCTCCTCTTGATGGTTTTTGGAAGGGAGGCTATCCCCAGTATGCCTGTTCTTTATCCTGGGTTCAAGGGAGCAAGCCTTGTGTGGCTGAAAAGTCATTTTAACTTTGATGGCATCATTAATGAGAATCAACAATGCATGGGCACTGCTCAGAATGCAAAAAAAATCTGTAATTGGACTCGGGTCACTATCCATAAGGATTTTCAGTGGGTTATGGAGAGATAAAAACTTTCCCCTTGAACACCATTATCCAGCTGTCCAGCCATAAATGATCCAATAGAAACCAATGGTCTCCCTCCTTCTTCAATTTTCATTAAACCTGGCTCCAGTGACAGACAAGGGAGACAACATTTCCATCCCACCCCAACCCAAAACCTCCTGTGAAACCCCCTAGTCCCACCATCCCCTGACAAGCTGGAAGGCTCATTCCTCTGGAGAAAATACATGGCATCAATTCCAAAAGGCTCAAAGAACAGTCTCTTTAAGAAGCCTCCATTTGGAAAAGATATTTAAGCAAAGGTGAGCTTGATGAAGTGAAATAGAATTAGCTGCTTCAGTGGCACAGGCTTCTCAGATTCATTCCAAGGTAGACAAGCTTATTCGCTCCCAAGTGGAAAGAACTCAACAACAATATATCACCGTTAACTGTGATCACAGCTCCATGGAATTCCAGCCAGTGCCTGGAGCACACTGAGGTGCACTTACTATTCCCTAATCTGCAATCAACCTTCTGTACATTTGCTCCTAATCACGGGATACAGTTTCATCTTAATGAACTGTTTTCTTATCATATTACAGTTGGTCATTTCAGCATGCCTAATGTCCCATTTGGTAGGTTAAATTACAATTAGGGTCCCTTGGTGTTTGTTTCCTGGCAAGTCTTGAAGGAATTTGATATTTTTTCCCCTTTTCCATTGCTTGATTTCAAGGGCAGAATCAGCAACGCTCAAAGACAAAGAAATACCTGTTACAGTCGACATGGAGCAGGAGGTGAGAGGCGCTAACTGACAGTGCAACCTTGTGCCATTGTCCATCTGCCATCCGGTAAGGAAGTGCCTCTGTCCTTGGCTTCCCATTGTGTACGTAGTGATACCGAATCTCATCCCTCAGGCCGCTGCTCTCCAGTTCAAAATAGCTGTATGTAAAGGAACAAACATCTGTTTTATTTTAGTTCTGGATATCACAGCCATCATCAATCCCTCAACCCCTTACTACCAGGTCTCTCACAATCTAAAATTAGCTAAACATGGCACAAAGAGCCAAGACTTCAAATCAATTCACCGTAGGACACCCAATGAATCTGTTATCTGAGAACCCTCATGGCAACATCTTGAGCCTCTGAAACAGAGATCAACTGATCCACCGTGAGGTAACAAGCCACAGCTAATTAGCAAAACTCAGTGCAGTGTTTCTTAAATACTTCGAAGTACAAATCAGGACCCTCATTCCATGAATGTCTAAAACAGGCCATTCATGTGGAATGGGTCTATTGATGGTTATTTTTAGAACTATTATCTTTACTTTTTCAATAATTAAAGGGAAACAGAAGTCATATTGGACATCAGGGATTGAAATACATTGTCAGAATGAAAAGATTAGTCTTTTTTCTTCTCTGTAAACAAAAAGATATAATTGAATAACAATTCCTAGATAATGAGTAGGGGAGAAAAGGTTGAAGCTAGTCATGAAATATGCAATTAAGTTTTTTCTTTTCCAAGATTATGATCCTGTTTTTCAAACCCATAAGAAATTCTTAGCCTTACCACTGTGGTCTGCACTTCAGTCATAAAATGCTACAAGCAACTTTGGGACACTCCTCAGGCACACAACAGGGCTGGTACTTTCACAGGTGCCAAAACTATTTTGTTTCCTATGCCTCTCTTCTGAAATGTGTCATTGTCATCAATATTGGGCCTGATCTCACTGCCAGGGCTTGCACTAGGTATTTCACATATACTAATTTATCACTCAAAAAACCTATGAGACTGGTATTATCTTTTTTAAAAAACTTAAAAACTGAGATTAAGGATTAAACACACCCAAACCAGATTTATACTGAGATCTAAATTTGACAGTGTATGCACTTTCTGCCAGTTTGTTGCCCATCCCAGAGGCATGATGACAAAGTGGTGAGGATAGCCTCACCAGACACTAACTCCACCAACTCATTCATATAGGCAACTCCAGAGTGATTCCCCTAGACAAGTAACTAGGCTTAATCCCTAGATTTGGAAGGGCCTGCTGCTTCTGTTCTAATCCAATGAGCTGGCTAACCCCACGAGCCAAACTGTATTTAATCTAAAAGAAATGCATCTTCTATGAGGACTAAAACGAATATATCAGGAAATTCAGCCTCTATTGTGCCTGAATCCCAAAAGTCATGCCAAAGAACAAATACATATTTCTTGCTCATCTTTCACAGATCTTTCCAAAGTAAACAGTGAAGGGCAAGCAGAGAGTCAAGACCAGCCTCTGACCCACCTCATTTGCACCAGTACAAAGAATCATGCCCGAGGTCATAAACTAAAAGAGGTTATTTATACCATAGCAGCCAGCTTCTAGGCCCAGGTTCACACTTATTAGTAATAATTTATGTAATACATACTTTATAAGACTGCACAAAAGGAAATGCTTTAACAAAGAAGACATTTATTTTAAGGGAATTCTCCAGTTTCTTCTAAGTTGTTAGAACACTGAAGAATCAAACAATCAGAGAACTTAGAGGTCAAGAAGATGTTACAGACTATTGGCCATTCATTAATTCATTCAACATGTCTTTACTGAACACATAATGAAAAACTAAAAAGGGGTTTAAAATATATATCCCACTTCTGAAGGTGCTTTGTGACTAATGAAGAAGGAAGTAAAATATGTCCCTCCCCCCTCCCAAAAAAAAGGTGGAAAATTGCCTAACAGGAACAAAGGAGGAGGCAAAAAAAATCATTTAATGAATGATTGTCATGTGCCAGGAATATGGCAAGTGCTTTCATAGACATCATCTTTTTAATTTCTTTAAGGTAGATTTCATTATCCCTATTTTGTAGATGATCAAAGATATTAAGTATCTTGCCCAAGACCATTTAGCACCTGTATAGAAATGCACCACGAACTTATATTTGAGATCTTACCAGGATTCACACATCATGAGAAATCTCTCAATTACTTCACTTTGACCAATAAGCAACTACTGGGGGAAGGGACATGACCTTGAAAGGGCTTCAATCAATGACAATTAGAAATACTCACATAAGTCACCTGATGGAATCATTAAACAGGGAGGCAAATACATTTAACCAGATTTCATCATTATTTTTGGGGTTGTGGCCTCATTGAGCAAGTGTTCAATGTATTATAAACAGATCTCTTAGAGATCACTTTATAAAGCACTGGAGTCAGTGATTACATTGGGGTAATCACAAATATATAGCTATGAGAAAAGAAGTCTGTCTTAATGTCAGGCAAATGATACTTGTATCTTAGACTGAAGTTTCTGGCCACATCCTGCACATACTCAAAAAGTGCTGCATCTCATGCAACTTGGATGAAAATCAAGATGATATATTTTTGAAAAAACATATCAGATAACTGCTGAAGCGGCCTTAGCAATAATAAAAACACTGGATGGCTAAGCAACATCTGGTTAAAGTTCTTTCATGAGGGCTGGGAGGAAAATAAGGCAATATTTCCAGGCAGTAATGCTCTACAAATAAAGATGTGAGGCAACTCTGAGCAGAAAGTCATTTGGCCTGATGGGATTTGGCTGTAGCCTGGAGGGAAGACTCATGTTTTCTAGTAGAACCTTGTGACTCAGGGTGGTCTATAGACCACCAATAGCAGCATCATCTGTGGAAATTCAAATTATTGGGATAACCCCAAGGACTACTGCAGCAGAATCTGCATTTCAACAAAACTCCCAGATGATTCATGTTCTATGTTTACATCTGTGTTTAAGAAGCACTATAGTAGTATGCCAGGTGTTGCCTTACTTTCTGGCCAGCTGGTCATGAGGGGAGCAGAAGTTTGACGCTATGAGCAAGTGAATAGGAGCCATGTGGTGCTGCCAGGTAGAAGGAGGACACTGGAAGTGACAGTAGGCTGGTATCTAGTGAGCAATCTACCCCTAACCAGTCCTCATTCTTTAGGACTCAGGTGTATTGGGGTCTTTTCAAGAGTCTCTGGGGAGGGCAGCTGTACAAATGATAAAACTATAAGCCAGATTTTGTAAGCAAAAGATTTTGCAAGCCCTTAGCCTTGGACCTCAGCCAAGTGTGTTGTTCCAACAAACTGCCTTCACTCCCAGAAAAGTCTGCTCATCCTGCAAATATTTGAAAACAGCAGTGATATTCCCTCTTCTTTTTCAAGCCAAGCATCCTGGTTCCTTCCTTTATACTCCCATCTCCATCTAAACTATGAGCCCCTCCTGGACAAGGATTCTGCCTTCTTCCTCTTTGCAGCCTTCCCCATGTTGGTCACCATGCGCTAGGCATGATCAAATGAATCAATTTTCCACTTAAATACAGCATTCAGGAATAAAGGCATTTGTACAGATGTGGTCTAATGCAAAGTACAGTGACACTATCACCTGCTTTGCTCTGAGCTGTGCACAACTATGCCTACACTGACTTTCTCATCAACTAACACCCCACGACCTTTCACACAAAATGTTACGAAGGCAAATCTTTTCCAACCTGTATTTACTTAGCTGAATTTTTTAAGCCCAGGCCTTTGCTTAAGTGCAAGGTAGACCCAACCCAGAATCAACATGCATAATTCCCCAAAGGTCCACCCTTGGGTATCAGGTACAATCAGTATTACCATGAACTGAAGTCAATTTTCATAAGACTATCTGAATTCCTTAGTAGATCTGCAAATAAATTTAGGAACAATAATTCTAAAAATGTAGGTAAAGATCAATCAAGTTATTTTTATTAAAATTTTTATCATTTTCCCCAAAATCGATACCAAAGGTATCCTATTTTGAGATTACATACATATTAAAATATATAATATAATTTTATATTTATATATTTATAATAAAAATTTTATATTCATATATTTATATAAAATGTTATATTTATATAATATATAAAATATATTATATTTTTATATATATAATAGAAGGGCTTGATATATTCAAAACGTTAAAGTGATTATTGCTGGATGAATTATGTGGCTTTTCACTCTGTGTACAAGAGTGAAAACAGTAAAAGTTAATTTTAGATGGCATCCAGCACTAAATCACAAGTAAAGGTAAAACATTTCTTAGAAAAGGTCTCTTCTCCAGTTATTCTACAAGGATATACACTAGCTATTTAGAGAACTACATCACACCCAAAGAGCTCCAGAGTTAGTGCAGTACCTGTTTACATTCCAACAATGATTTTTCTATGGCCCTGAACAAACCATTGCTTCCTAGGAGTCTGGGTGGAGAGGTCAAAGCAAAATGGATTTGGGAAACAAGATGACATCCTTTCCCAGTGTGTACCCCTAGCAGGACTTTCCAGATACAGAGAAAGCCAGGCAGGTGTCCAGCTACTTTCTATAAAAGGAATAAGCCACCACATATAGAGAGAGAGTACCTGGGTAGATCATTTCCACAAATCCCGGAAAATCCTAAAAATGATGAAAAAAATAAGTTTCCCAGCATACTGCCTACAATTTTGTAGGACCTCAATAAAGGGTAATTCTATTTTTATGGGCAATAATAATAACAATGATAACAAAAATAATATAGCTAACATTATTTATGTAATAATAGCTAATACTTATTGAGTACTAATCATTACTAGGAGAACTGCCTTTAGGTCTGTATATTTCATATCAAAATAATTCCTACCACAAACCTGTAAGATATTTTACTTGTTTTAACAAATATTTCTATAGTAGTGACTATGGGCCAGGCACTAGTCTGCAAATATTTACTCATGTAATCCTCATAACAACCTTAAAAATTACCAACTATTATCATCCCTATTTTATAAAAGATGAAACCAAAGTACAGAAAGATTAAATAACTTGCCCAAGTTTGTATGAGTAGATAAGAATAGATCCAGGATTTAAACAAAAGCAGTCTAGTTCCAGGCTCACTGGGTACAGTGGCATGATCACATCAGGGTCAGAGGACAAAACAGTTCACGTGAACTCAGGCAGCCTCCATCCATGGTTCTCATGATGCCCTAGTCAAGGTATGCTGCCAAGTCAGACTGTTGCAGACCCAGGTGCCAGCCCTCATTCTTTATGCTAATCTCATCACTCTGGAAAGAAATGCTATGGTTGTTCATGCTGAAGCTCTTTTTTTTTTTTTTTTTTTTTAAATGGAGTCTCACTCTGTTGCCCAGGCTGCAGTGGCACCATCTTGGCTCACTGCAACCTCCACCTCCCACGTTCAAGCCATTCTTCTGGCTCAGCCTCCTGAGTAGCTGGGATTACAGGCGCCCCGCCACCACACCTGGTTAATTTTTGTATTTTTAGTAGAGACAGGGTTTCACCATGTTGGCCAGGCTGGTCTCGAACTCCTGACCTCAAGTGATCCACCTGCTTCGGCCTCCCAAACTGCTGGGATTAGAGGCGTGAGCCACCGTGCCTAGCCCATGCTGAAGCTCCTGTCTCTTTCCTGGTCCTAAGTCCACTGTTTGGCTAATAAAGAGATTAAGCCAACAACACAAGGCAGGTATACCATGCCCCACCTTAGACCAGGGGTCTCAATGGCTATGTGTCCTGAAAAAGAGGCAGTATCACCATTTTTAAGTAAATAGTAGTGGGACTACTGAAGCTTGAGTTGCAACCTGAAACCTGCCAGACAAACCATGTAATTTTTGGCATATCATGTCCCTGCCCCTCTGTGCCTCAGTTTTTTAATGTGTTTTAAATAAAGTAATTATATCTGATCTGCAAAGCCCTAGGATTCCTCAAAAGGCTCTTAGAGTGTATGGCAGAGGGAAAAGATGAGGCCTATAACCTTTTTTAACCAGAGCAACTTCACTGCCATCTATTACATAAATTGGAGTTTCCCGTAAGATTTCATCTGGATAAAAGAGATCCACCTCCAAAAATAGTTTTAAACTATTGAACTAAATAATTTTTAAAGTCCAGCTCAGGTCTAAATTCCTAGAATTCTTATGCTAATTTGCATCTGATTGGTTGGTCAATTAGTTTCATTCTATGCATGATATTATGTCAACATTCAGGCTCCTGACTCCTTATCAGCCTGGAGGAGAGAGGAAGGAGAGGTAAGTGTAGCAGATGTAGCCAATATCTATACCCCGCCTTCTCCCTGGGCACTGGGCACATACTAAAGTATATTCCCCAGTTTCCTTGAATCTAGGAGGGACCACATGAGTAGCTGTCACCAAAAAAAAAAAAAAAAAAAAAAAAAAAAAAAAAAAAACATGAGCAGAGGTGCTGTGTATTATGTCCAGGCCAAAACAGTTAACATAGGATGTGCCTTATCTACACCAGTAGCGGACTTCCAGTGGAGAATTCTGAGGCCTTATTGGGTGGTGGCACCATATGGTGGAAAAAGTCTGGGTCTATAAATGACTTCATGGAGCAGAGATACCTTTCCTCATGCAGATTAACATTGAACTGGGAAGTAAACAAAAATAAACTTTTACTGATAATCACCAATGAAATTTAGAGATTACTAGTCTACCTTGAGTCAGTAAAGAGAGGTACAGAAACATGAAACCGAAGAAAGGCAAAAAGAAAAAACGCTGAAAAGTAACAACGGGCACAAGTTATTGCTAGTCTATAAGTAAAAAGCAATGGCAGCAGGCATGAACACAGTCATCTCCTGTCCTGTATATCACAGACAACCTGAATTACATGGCTTAATATTCTGTTGGGAAAACAACATCTCCCATCTGGCATACTCTTCTACAATGTGAATTTCACATTCCTTACCTTGAAAGGTGGGAACTGTGTCTCCTCCCCCTTGAACCTGGATGGACTTGTAAGTACTTTAAGGGCAAAAGTAATGCTTGGTGACTTCCATAAATGTAAAAACGCAGTTTCTATCTTGTTTACCAGAACACTTGTGCTTTAATCCCTAAGTCACCTTGTAAGAAGTCCAACTACGCTGAGGCCACCTTGCTGTGAGGAAGTCCAGACCGTACTGGGGAGGTGGCATGTAGGTGCTCTAGTTGACAACCCCAACTGGGATCCCAGCCAACAGCCATTGTAAACACCAGCTTTATGAGTGAAAACACCTCCAGCTGGCCTGCCCAGCTGCCCACTCTTCTCACTGAAACCACAAAAGTGGTTGCATAGAGATAAGCCATCTTTTCTGGGCTCTGTCCAAATTCCTGAACCACAGAAACTGTGAGCAAAAGTTTTGGGGTAGTTTTTTTTATACATCAATAGAAACTGGAACACTCTAACTTCAGGTATACAGATTTTTATTATACCTTTAAAAATTAAAACTATAACTTAAGTATGTTTCTACTAAATGCCTGGCCAGATAACCAAATCTCAAAATGTTGATTTTCTGCTTATAAATAGCACCACAGATACATAACTATACATTTTCTTTTAACTTATAAAAATGGAATTCTACCAAAAATGTAATTTAATATAAATAAACCATTATATGTTTTAAAATACATGGTTTTCAGAGGCTACTTAAAGAAACAAATACCTTAGGACTACTTTGATACCTTTCTCATTAATCTATTATTTTTCTTGTATCAAACCCAAGCATTTTGGCCTCAAGCTTCTTGTTTACACAAATGGAAGTGGCCCCGTTGGTGGTTCTTTCACAAATCAGATATCTTTGGGTTCCAGGTCCATGTGCTCTTTAAGGCTACAGAGCTATTTGACTAAACTAAAGTCCTGATTTTCCCAGATAAACTTCTGGTACTCTCAACTTCTGTTTCCTTTATTCAGAGCAATATGGAAACAGAATATATACCAGAAAAAAATATGCCAGGTGTAAAGAGGCTTCAGAACCCAGACATCTTGTGATCAATCCCTCCCCTCTGCCATTCAATCCATGTGTGAATGTGGGCAGGATACACCATTTCCCTAAGCCTTCTTTTCTTCATCTAGTTGAAAATAAACATCTACTTCACAGATTTCTTTTGAGAATAAAATGACAAACGTTTGTAAATCGCCTTACAAACTGCCTAGTATCCAATACTGATTATGATTTCCCTTCATCTTTCTATATACATGAAAATAAACAGCCTTACAAAGGTGTGATGCTGCTGAAAGCATACACATTCTGCCTTTTCTCAGAAAGAAGTGCTTTTCTGCCTCCCCCTTTCTCTTGTTTAGACTAGATCTGGTGATTTTTACTTGTAGTTGTAAGGTTACATATTAGTTCTGTACTCAATCCTCTTAGCAAACATATAGAAGAGATTAATCGTGACAGCAATTACAAACTGCCTTTGTTATTGAAAATAAAACACTCACTGTTAAATGAAATGTAAAACTCAGGCTCTTTATGCCCATTCAAAATTGTTCTACTGCACTCTTTAAAAATCCACATGGTATTAGCCACGCTGTATTTAACAAAGTAAAGGCTGGCTTCTAACTTCCCTAGAGAACCAGGAAAAATACATGAAACTTCAGGCAAGTTAAGATAGAAAAATAAAATCAGTGGCAGAAAACACTTAAAAAAAAAATAAGCTAATTTAGCAGGACAAGGGGAGAGGAATCATTTGGTTTTGATTGTCAAGGCCTGCAAATAAAGTCAAATAAAAACATTTATTAAGCAACCAAGCCGAAGGCACTAAGCTTGGAATTGCACAACTCCATCTTAAGACTAAGGTATAACTTTGGATCTCCAGGAACTCAAAATTAAGATGTTTATGAATAGCAAGATTTAGGAAATAGGTACTAAATATATCATGGTGGTTGTAGTTGTAGTGGTAATGGTAATTGTACTAACGACCAAAACATATGTAGCACTTTCTATACTTGTTTCTAAATTTTATCTAAAATGCTTAAAGAAGAAATATTATTGTTCTCAAACAAGAAATATAATCTTCAGTTTTCTAAATTTTTTTATTTCTATTGTTCAGAAATAATCTGATATATCTATAAAGGTACTCAGCGAAAAATTTCCCTCCCATCCTGTACCCAGTCTTCTCAGCATCCAACAACCCTCATAGGCAACTAGTGTTGGTGTCCCATGTATTTGTACAAAGTTTTTTATGATAAACTCTTTTACAATAGTTTTATATTCGCAGAAAATTACAAAAATAGAGTTTCCACATAGCCCACACCCAGTCTGCCCTATTAATGAACCAATATTAATAGATTATTAACCAAGTCTATATTTTATTTAGATTTTCTTAGTTTTTACCTAATACCCTTTTTAGGTTCCACATTCTTATCTAGGATGCTACAATACATTTGTTTGTCATGCCTCCTCAGGCTCCTTATAGCTGTGCCAGTTCAGACTTGCCTTGTTTTTTTATGACCTTGACAGTTTTGAGGAGTACTGGCCAGGTATTTGGTAAAATATCTGACAATTGGGATTTGTCTAATTTTTCTCATAATTATACTAGGATTGTGACTTTTGGGGAGGAATACCATAGAAGTAATGTGCAATTCTCACAGTATCGTATCTAAGAATGCATTCTCCTACATGACATCACTATTGATGTTACTATCAGGGTTCATCTCCCTGGCTAAGTGTTGGTCAGTTTTCTCCATTATAAAAATACTCTTCCACCTCCCAGTTTTATACTGTCCTCTTTGGAAGGAAGACACCCTGTGGAGCTCATACTTAAGGAGTGGGGAGTTATATTCCACCTCCTTGAGGATGGAATATTGAAATGAAAATATTCATTTTACATAAATTACTTAGAATTTTACTGCATGGGAGATTTATTCTCATTTATTTATTCAAACACTCATTATGTCAGTGTAGACTCATGGGTTATCATTTTTTACTTTGGGTTACAATCTAACACTGTTTATTTTGTTGCTCAAATTGTTCCAGCTTTAGCTGTTGGACGTTTTTCAGCTGGTTTCTTTGACTTACTCCCATCGTGTTTCTTGTTTCGTTTTATTTTGTTTTGAGCATTTCCTTATTTTCTAGTACTACAAGATGCTCAAGGCTCATCTTACATATTTCCTGACCCAATCCTAAAATCAACCATCTCTCCAAGGAAGCCTTGTTCCTTTTACTGGAGAATGGTATTGGAAATCAAGATTTGCCCACTATGTGTGCTCATGGCTACAAGGTATTGTTGCTTCTGAGCTCTCTCAGCCAACAGAGCAAAGAAATACGTGTGTGTATAGCAATTAGTATATATACACATATCTATAAATATTTCTATATGTATCCATTTGTATCTAGAGTAAGCTAAACATGAATTCATACTGATGTCTTAAACTCTAATCCGTTATCACATACATAATTCTAGTCTCTGTCCCATGCTTATCTGTAATCTCCCATAATCTACCATTCATTTACTTAATTATTCACTTTCTGTATACGTGTATAATGGTTTTAAAATCATTAACCAATACCCTTAGGTAAACAACTGTATTAACTCAAGTGAAGTGTCTATATACAGTTCCTTCCGCCTTTAGTCCTACATACTCCATTCATTTCCAAAGTTCCGGAAATCAGCTCCTATTTCCCCAATCCCCATTGTTGAGGTTATTTCACACATTTGTAATACAGTTAGATAATTCAGTTACATTCTGAATTCCATCCTGGGATGTCTTAACTTCCTAAATGATTTTTTAAAATATGCACACATTGAGGTTTACTCTCTGTGCTGTAAGGTTCTGTGGCTTTTAACATATGCATAGTCTCATGTGTCCACCATTACAGAATTACACCCAATAGTTCCACTGCCTAAAAAATTCCTCTGTTCTTCAGCTATTTAACACTCCCCCAACTCCCAAAGCCTTGGAAATCATTAATCTGTTTGTTATGTTGTTTTAATCTTTTTTTTTTTTTGGCTTTTTCCAGAATGTCATATAAATGGAATGATACAGTATTCAGCCTTTTCAGATTGGGTTCTTTCACTTAGTAATATGCATTAAAGATTCATCCAAATAGGATCAACCATAAAAAAAAAGTTTCACCTGTGTCTTTGCATGGTTTAATCATACTTTTTTTTATAGCTGAGTAATACTCCATCATATAGATGTACCACAGTTTATTTATCCATTTACTTATTGAAGGACTTGGTTGCTTCCTGTTTATATGCAGGATTTTTTGTGAAAATAAGTTTTCACATCAATTCAGTAAATACCTAGAAGTGCAATTGCTGGCTTTTGTGATAAGACTATGTTGAGCTTTGTAAGAAACTGCCAAACTGTCTTCCAAAGTGGCCATACTACATTACACTCAGACCAGCAATAAACAAGGATTCCTGTTGCTATTCATTCCCACCAGCAATTGGTATTGTTGGGGTTTTTTTTGATTTTACCCATTTTAATTGGTGTGTAATGGTATCTCATTGTTTTAATTAGCATTTCCCTAATGATAAATAATATTGAGCATTGTAATATGCTTATTTCCCATTTACATATCTTCTTTAGTAAGATGTCTATTCAGCTATTTTGCCTATTTTAAAAAATAGGTTTGTTTACTTGTTGTTTTTATTTTATTATTATTATACTTTAAGTTTTAGGGTACATGTGCACAACGTGCAGGTTTGTTACATATGTATACATGTGCCATGTTGGTGTGCTACACCCAGTAACTCATCATTTAGCATTAGGTATATCTCCCAATGCTATCCCTCCCCCCTCCCCCCACCCCACAACAGTCCCCGGTGTGTGATGGTCCCCTTCCTGTGTCCCTGTGTTCTCATTGTTCAATTCCCACCTATGAGTGAGAACATGCAGTGTTTGGTTTTTTGTCCTTGCAATAGTTTGCTGAGAATGATGGTTTCCAATTTCATCCATGTCCCTACAAAGGACATGAACTCATCACTTTTTATGGCTGCATAGTATTCCATGGTATATGTGTGCCACATTTTCTTAATCCAGTCTATCGTTGTTGGACATTTAGGTTGGTCCCAAGTCTTTGCTATTGTGAATACTGCCACTGTAAACATATGTGTGCATGTGTCTTTAGAGCAGCATGATTTATAATCCTTTGGGTATATACTCAGTAATGGGATGGCTAGGTCAAATGGTATTTCTAGTTCTAGATCCCTGAGGAATTGCCACACTGACTTCCACAATGGCTGAACTAGTTTACAGTCCCACCAACAGTGTAAAAGTGTTCCTATTTCTCCACATCCTCTCCAGCACCTGTTGTTTCCTGACTTTTTAATGATTGCCATTCTAACTGGTGTGAGATGGTATCTCATTGTGGTTTTGATTTGCATTTCTCTGATGGCCAGTGATGATGAGCATTTTTTCATGGGTCTTTTGGCTGCATAAATGTCTTCTTTTGAGAAGTGTCTGTTCATATCCTTCACCCACTTATTGATGGGGTTGTTTGTTTTTTTCTTGTAAATTTGTTTGAGTTCATTGTAGATTCTGGATATTAGCCCTTTGTCAGATGAGTAGGTTGCAACAATTTTCTCCCATTCTGTAGGTTGCCTGTTCACTCTGATGGTAGTTTCTTTTGCTGTGCAGAAGCTCTTTAGTTTAATTAGATCCCATTTGTCAATTTTGGCTTTTGTTGCCGTTGCTTTTGGTGTCTTAGACATGAAGTCCTTGCCCATGCCTATGTCCTGAATGGTATTGCCTAGGTTTCCTTCTAGGGTTTTTATGGTTTTAGGTCTAACATGTAAGTCTTTAGTCCATCTCAAATTAATTTTTGTAAAAGGTGTAAGGAAGGGATCCAGTTTCAGCTTTCTACATATGGCTAGCCAGTTTTCCCAGCACCATTGATTAAATAGGGAATCCTTTCCCCATTGCTTGTTTTTCTCAGGTTTGTCAAAGATCAGATAGTTGTAGATATGTGGCATTATTTCTGAGGGCTCTGTTCTGTTCCATTGGTCTATATCTCTGTTTTGGTACCAGTACCATGCTGTTTTGGTTACTGTAGCCTGGTAGTACAGTTTCAAGTCAGGTAGCATGATGCTTCCAGCTTTGTTCTTTTGGCTTAGGATTGACTTGGCAACGTGGGCTCTTTTTTGGTTCCATATGAACTTTGAAGTAGTTTTTTCCAATTCTGTGAAGAAAGTCATTGGTAGCTTGATGGGGATGGCATTGAATCTATAAATTACCTTGGGCAGTATGGCCATTTTCACGATATTGATTCTTCCTATCCATGAGCATGGAATGTTCTTCCATTTCTTTGTATCCTCTTTTATTTCATTGAGCAGTGGTTTGTAGTTCTCCTTGAAGAGGTCCTTCACATCCCTTGTAAGTTGGATTCCTAGGTATTTTATTCTCTTTGAAGCAATTGTGAATGAGAGCTCACTCATGATTTGGCTCTCTGTTTGTCTGTTATTGGTGTATAAGAATGCTTGTGACTTTTGCACATTGATTTTGTATCCTGAGACTTTGCTGAAGTTGCTTATCAGCTTAAGGAGATTTTGGGCTGAGACAATGGGGTTTTCTAGATATACAATAATGTCATCTGCAACAGGGACAATTTGACTTCCTCTTTTCCTAATTGAATACCCTTTATTTCCTTCTCCTGCCTGATTGCCCTGGCGAGAACTTCCAACACTATGTTGAATAGGAGTTGTGAGAGAGGGCATCCCTGTCTTGTGCCAGTTTTCAAAGGGAATGCTTCCAGTTTTTGCCCATTCAGTATGATATTGGCTGTGGGTTTGTCATAGATAGCTCTTATTATTTTGAGATATGTCCCATCAATACCTAATTTATTGAGAGTTTTTAGCATGAAGGGTTGTTGAATTTTGTCTAAGGCCTTTTCTGCATCTACTGAGATAATCATGTGGTTTTTGTCTTTGGTTCGGTTTATATGCTGGATTATGTTTATTGATTTGCGTATGTTGAACCAGCCTTGCATCCCAGGGATGAAGCCCACTTGATCTTGGTGGATAAGCTTCTTGATGTGCTGCTGGATTCAGTTTGCCAGTATTTTATTGAGGATTTTTGCATCGATGTTCATCAGGCATATTGGTCTAAAATTCTCTTTTTTTGTTGTGTCTCTGCCTGGCTTTGGTATCAGGATGATGCTGGCCTCTTAAAATGAGTTAGGGAGGATTCCCTCTTTTCTATTGATTGGAATAGTTTCAGAAGGAATGGTATCAACTCCTCTTTGTACCTCTGGTAGAATTTGGCTGTGAATCCATCTGGTCCTGGACTTTTTTTGCTTGGTAAGCTATTGATTATTGCCTCAATTTCAGAGCCTATTAATGGTCTATTCAGAGACTCAACTTCTTCCTGGTTTAGTCTTGGGAGGATGTATGTGTTGAGGAATTTATCCATTTCTCTTAGATTTTCTAGTTTATTTACGTAGAGGTGTTTATAGTATTCTCTGATGGTAGTTTGTATTTCTGTGCAATCAGTGGTGATATCCCCTTTATCATTTTTTTATTGCATCTATTTGATTCTTTTCTCTTTTCTTCTTTATTAGTCTTGCTAGCGGTCTATCAATTTTGTTGATCATTTCCAAAACCAGCTCCTGGATTCACTAATTTTTTGAAGGGTTTTTTGTGTTTCTATTTCCTTCAGTTCTTCTCTGATCTTAGTTATTTCTTGCCTTCTGCTAGCTTTTGAATGTGTTTGCTCTTGCTTTTCTAGTTCTTTTAATTGTGATGTTAGGGTGTCAATTTTAGATCCTTCCTGCTTTCTCTTGTGGGCATTTAGTGCTATAAATTTCCCTCTACACACTGCTTTGAATGTGTCCCAGAGATTCTGGTATGTTGTGTCTTTGCTCTCGTTGGTTTCAAAGAACATCTTTATTTCTGCCTTCATTTCATTATTTACCCAGTAGTCATTCAGGAGCAGGTTGTTCAGTTTCCATGTAGTTGAGCGGTTTTGAGTGAGTTTCTGAATCCTGAGTTCTAGTTTGATTACACTGTGGTCTGAGAGACAGTTTGTTATAATTTCTGTTCTTTTACATTTGTTCAGGAGTGCTTTACTTCCAACTATGTGGTCAATTTTGGAGTAGGCATGGTGTGGTGCTGAGAAGAATGTATATTCTGTTGATTTGGGGTGGAGAGTTCTGTAGATGTCTATTAGGTCCGCTTGGTGCAGAGCTGAGTTCAATTCCTGGGTATCCTTGTTAAACTTTCTGTCTCGGTGATCTGTCTAATGTTGACAGTGGGGTGTTAAAGTCTCCCATTATTATTGTGTGGAAGTCTAAGTCTCTTTGTAGGTCACTCAGGACTTGCTTTATGAATCTGGGTGCTCCTGTATTGGGTGCATATATATTTAGGGTAGTTAGCTCTTCTTTTTTTTTTTTTTTTTTTTTACCGTTTAATCTTCTATTTAATGGTAATTTATTTACTTTGCACTATATATCATAGACATAAACTATTATACACAACTGAGAACAGAGGAAATAAAAAGAAAAATATTTTTCCACATCAGTCAACTCCAATTGTTTATGGACTGACTGGCCACCTAGTAGATTACATTTCATCTCCTTCACAAAGACTTCCCTGACTCTCTTCCCCACCCTTTTTTGAAGAAAAGCAAATAACTCTGTCTGCATATTCTTCCATGCTGTTTGATCATATTGCTCCTAAAGTTCTTTCTCACTGGTTTACGGTTAAGACTTATTTGTCATTCTCTCAGCTACTACTTACTAATTGGATGATCTTGAGCCATTCACTTGGATTCTCTGAACCTTGATTTTTTTAATCTATGAAAGGGAGATAATAGCTAGGTATGTTCAAGCACCTAGCACAGAGCCTGGCACATAGATGACACTTAAAAATAATGGTGGCATTTGAGTTTGAATTCCAGAAAAAAAAAGACAAATAAGTTTCAGAAACGAGTGATATTTTACAAGAAGAATGTTAAAGTCACATTAGGAGAAAAAACTGCATAAGTGTGACTCATCAACTTGAAGGAAATAAGGAAGTGTAACATAATGAAACCAGAATCAAATGCAATAGTCTTTTTTTTTTTTTTAATAATAGAGATGAGGTCTTGCTTTGTTGCCCAAGCTGGTCTTGAACTGGGCTCAAGCAATCCTCCCATGTTGGCTTCCCAAAGTGCTGGGATTACAGGTATGAGCCACTGCACCCAGCCAAAAGCAATAATCTTAATTTCAATGTGTTTCTTTTTCTGGCATTCTTTTTTTTTTTTTTTCTTTTATTATTATTATTATTATTATTATTATACTTTAGGTTTTATGGTACATGTGCCCAATGTGCAGGTAAGTTACATATGTATACATGTGCCATGCTGGTGCACTGCACCCACCAACTCGTCATCTAGCATTAGGTATATCTCCCAATGCTATCCCTCCCCCCTCCCCCCAACCCACAACAGTCCCCAAAGTGTGATGTTCCCCTTCCTGTGTCCATGTGTTCTCATTGTTCAATTCCCACCTATGAGTGAGAATATGCGGTGTTTGGTTTTTTGTTCTTGCGATAGTTTACTGAGAATGATGATTTCCAATTTCATCCATGTCCCTACAAAGGACATGAACTCATCATTTTTTATGGCTGCATAGTATTCCATGGTGTATATGTGCCACATTTTCTTAATCCAGTCTATCATTGTTGGACATTTGGGTTGGTTCCAAGTCTTTGCTATTGTGAATAATGCCGCAATAAACATACGTGTGCATGTGTCTTTCTAGCAGCATGATTTATAGTCCTTTGGGTATATACCCAGTAATGGGATGGCTGGGTCGAATGGAATTTCTAGTTCTAGATCCCTGAGGAATCGCCACACTGACTTCCACAAGGGTTGAACTAGTTTACAGTCCCACCAACAGTGTAAAAGTGTTCCTATTTCTCCACATCCTCTCCAGCACCTGTTGTTTCCTGACTTTTTAATGATCGCCATTCTAACTGGTGTGAGATGGTATCTCATTGTGGTTTTGATTTGCATTTCTCTGATGGCCAGTGATGGTGAGCATTTTTTCATGTGTTTTTTGGCTGCATAAATGTCTTGTTTTGAGAAGTGTCTGTTCATGTCCTTCGCCCACTTTTTGATGGGGTTGTTTGTTTTTTTCTTGTAAATTTGTTGGAGTTCATTGTAGATTCTGGATATTAGCCCTTTGTCAGATGAGTAGGTTGCGAAAATTTTCTCCCATTTTGTAGGTTGCCTGTTCACTCTGATGGTAGTTTCCTTTGCTGTGCAGAAGCTCTTTAGTTTAATTAGATCCCATTTGTCAATTTTGGCTTTTGTTGCCATTGCTTTTGGTGTTTTAGACATGAAGTCCTTGCCCATGCCTATGTCCTGAATGGTATTGCCTAGGTTTTCTTCTAGGGTTTTTATGGTTTTAGGTCTAACATTTAAGTCTTTAATCCATCTTGAATTGATTTTTGTATAAGGTGTAAGGAAGGGATCCAGTTTCAGCTTTCTACATATGGCTAGCCAGTTTTCCCAGCACCATTTATTAAATAGGGAATCCTTTCCCCATTTCTTGTTTTTCTCAGGTTTGTCAAAGATCAGATGGTTGTAGATATGTGGCATTATTTCTGACGGCTCTGTTCTGTTCCATTGATCTATATCTCTGTTTTGGTACCAGTACCATGCTGTTTTGGTTACTGTAGCCTTGTAGTATAGTTTGAAGTCAGGTAGCGTGATGCCTCCAGCTTTGTTCTTTTGGCTTAGGATTGACTTGGCGATGCGGGCTCTTTTTTGGTTCCATATGAACTTTAAAGTAGTTTTTTCCAATTCTGTGAAGAAAGTCATTGGTAGCTTGATGGGGATGGCATTGAATCTGTAAATTACCTTGGGAAGGATGGCCATTTTCATGATATTGATTCTTCCTACCCATGAGCATGGAATGTTCTTCCATTTGTTTGTATCCTCTTTTATTTCCTTGAGCAGTGGTTTGTAGTTCTCCTTGAAGAGGTCTTTCAAATCCCTTGTAAGTTGGATTCCTAGGTATTTTCTTCTCTTTGAAGCAATTGTGAATGGGAGTTCACTCATGATTTGGCTCTCTGTTTGTCTGTTATTGATGTATAAGAATGCTTGTGATTTTTGCACATTGATTTTATATCCTGAGACTTTGCTGAAGTTGCTTATCAGCTTAAGGAGATTTTGGGCTGAGACAATGGGGTTTTCTAGATATACTATCATGTCATCTGCAAACAGGGACAATTTGACTTCCTCTTTTCCTAATTGAATACCCTTGATTTCCTTCTCCTGCCTAATTGCCCTGGCCAGAACTTCCAACACTATGTTGAATAGAAGTGGCGAGAGAGGGCATCCCTGTCTTGTGCCAGTTTTCAAAGGGAATGCTTCCAGTTTTTGCCCATTCAGTATGATATTGGCTGTGGGTTTGTCATAAATAGCTCTTATTATTTTGAGATACGTCCCATCAATTCCTAATTTATTGAGAGTTTTTAGCATGAAGGGTTGTTGAATTTTGTCAAAGGCCTTTTCTGCATCTATTGAGATAATCATGTGGTTTTTGTCTTTGGTTCTGTTTATATGCTGGATTACATTTATTGATTTGCGTATATTGAACCAGCCTTGCATCCCAGGGATGAAGCCCACTTGATCATGGTGGATAAGCTTTTTGATGTGCTGCTGGATTCTGTTTGCCAGTATTTTATTGAGGATTTTTGCATCAATGTTCATCAAGGATATTGGTCTAAAATTCTCTTTTTTTGTTGTGTCTCTGCCAGGCTTTGGTATCAGGATGATGCTGGCCTCATAAAATGAGTTAGGGAGGATTCCCTCTTTTTCTATTGATTGGAATAGTTTCAGAAGGAATGGTACCAGCTCCTCCTTGTACCTCTGGTAGAATTCGGCTGTGAACCCATCTGGTCCTGGACTTTTTTTGGTTGGTAAGCTATTGATTATTGCCACAATTTCAGCTCCTGTTATTGGTCTATTCAGAGATTCAACTTCTTCTTGGTTTAGTCTTGGGAGGGTGTATGTGTTGAGGAATTTATCCATTTCTTCTAGATTTTCTAGTTTATTTGCATAGAGGTGTTTGTAATATTCTCTGATGGTAGTTTGTATTTCTGTGGGATCGGTGGTGATATCCCCTTTATCATTTTTTATTGCATCTATTTGATTCTTCTCTCTTTTTTTCTTTATTAATCTTGCTAGCAGTCTATCAATTTTGTTGATCCTTTCAAAAAACCAGCTCCTGGATTCATTTATTTTTTGAAGGGTTTTTTGTGTCTCTATTTCCTTCAGTTGTGCTCTGATTTTAGTTATTTCTTGCCTTCTGCTAGCTGTTGAATGTGTTTGCTCTTGCTTTTCTAGTTCTTTTAATTGTGATGTTAGGGTGTCAATTTTAGATCTTTCCTGCTTTCTCTTGTGGGCATTTAGTGCTATAAATTTCCCTCTACACACTGCTTTGAATGCATCCCAGAGATTCTGGTATGTTGTGTCTTGGTTCTCGTTGGTTTCAAAGAACATCTTTATTTCTGCCTTCATTTCGTTATGTACCCAGTAGTCATTCAGGAGCAGGTTGTTCAGTTTCCATGTAGTTGAGCGGTTTTGAGTGAGATTCTTAGTCCTGAGTTCTAGCTTGATTGCACTGTGATCTGAGAGACAGTTTGTTACAATTTCTGTTCTTTTACATTTACTGAGGAGAGCTTTACTTCCAAGGATATGGTCAATTTTGGAATAGGTGTGGTGTGGTGCTGAAAAAAATGTATATTCTGTTGATTTGGGGTGGAGAGTTCTGTAGATGTCTATTAGGTCTGCTTGGTGCAGAGCTGAGTTCAATTCCTGGGTATCCTTGTTGACTTTCTGTCTCGTTGATCTGTCTAATGTTGACAGTGGGGTGTTAAAGTCTCCCATTATTAATGTGTGGGAGTCTATGTCTCTTTGTAGGTCACTCAGGACTTGCTTTATGAATCTGGGTGCTCCTGTATTGGGTGCATATATATTTAGGATAGTTAGCTCTTCTTGTTGAATTGATCCCTTTACCATTATGTAATGGCCTTCTTTGTCTCTTTTGATCTTTGTTGGTTTAAAGTCTGTTTTATCAGAGACTAGGATTGCAACCCCTGCCTTTTTGGTTTTCCATTTGCTTGGTAGATCTTCCTCCATCCCTTTATTTTGAGCCTATGTGTGTCTCTGCACGTGAGATGGGTTTCCTGAATACAGCACACTGATGGGTCTTGACTCTTTATCCAATTTGCTAGTCTGTGTCTTTTAATTGGAGCATTTAGCCCATTTACATGTAAGGTTAGTATTGTTATGTGTGAATTTGATCCTGTCATTATGATGTTAGCTGGTTATTTTGCTCGTTAGTTGATGCAGTTTCTTCGTAGCCTTGATGGTCTTTACAATTTAGCATGTTTTTGCAGTGGCTGGTACAGGTTGTTCCTTTCCATGTTTAGTGCTTCCTTCAGGAGCTCTTGTAGGGCAGGCCTAGTGGTGACAAAATCTCTCAGCATTTGCTTGTCTGTAAAGGATTTTATTTCTCCTTCACTTATGAAGCTTAGTTTGGCTGGATATGAAATTCTGGGTTGAAAATTCTTTTCTTAAGAATGTTGAATATTGTTCCCCACTCTTTTCTGGCTTTTAGAGTTTCTGCCAAGAGATCAGCTGTTAGTCTGATGGGCTTCCCTTTGTGGGTAACCTGACCTTTCTCTCTGGCTGCCCTTAACATTTTTTCCTTCATTTCAACTTTGGTGAATCTGACAATTATGTGTCTTGGAGTTGCTCTTCTCGAGGAGTATCTTTGTGGTGTTCTCTGTATTTCCTGAATCTGAATGTTGGCCTGCCTTGCTAGATTGGGGAAGTTCTCCTGGATGATATCCTGCAGAGTGTTTTCCAACTTGGTTCCATTCTCCCCGTCACTTTCAGGTACACCAATCAGACGTAGATTTGGTCTTTTCACATAGTCCCATATTTCTTGGAGGCTTCATTCGTTTCTTTTTATTCTTTTTTCTCTAAACTTCTCTTCTTGCTTCATTTCATTCATTTTGTCTTCCATCACTGATACCCTTTCTTCCAGTTGATCGCATCGGCTACTGAGGCTTCTGCATTCTTCACGTAGCTCTCATGCCTTGGTTTTCAGCTCCATCAGGTCCTTTAAGGACTTCTCTGCATTGGTTATTCTAGTAAGCCATTCACCTAATTTTTTTTCAAAGCTTTTAACTTCTTCGCCATTGGTTCGAATTTCCTCCTGTAGCTCGGAGTAGTTTGATCGTCTGAAGACTTCATCTCTCAACTCTTCAAAGTCATTCTCCTTCCAGCTTTGTTCCGTTGCTGGTGAGGAGCTGCATTCCTTTGGAGGAGGAGAGGCGCTCTGCTTTTTAGAGTTTCCAGTTTTTCTGCTCTGTTTTTTTCCCATCTTTGTGGTTTTATCTACCTTTGGTCTTTGATGATGGTGACGTACAGATGGGTTTTTGGTGTGGATGTCCTTTCTGTTTGTTGGTTTTCCTTCTAACAGACAGGACCCTCAGCTGCAGGTCGGTTGGAGTTTGCTAGAGGTCCACCCCAGACCCTGTTTGCCTGGGTATCAGCAGCGGTGACTGTAGAACAGCGTGTATTGGTGAACCGCAAATGCTGCTGCCTGATCATTCCTCTGGAAGTTTTGTCTCAGAGGAGTACCCAGCAATGTGAGGTTTCAGTCCGCCCCTACTGGGGGGTGCCTCCCAGTTAGGCTGCTCGGGGGTCAGGGACCCACTTGAGGAGGCAGTCTGCCCCTTCTCAGATCTCCAGCTGCATGCTGGGAGAACCACTACTCTCTTCAAAGCTGTCAGACAGGGACATTTAAGTCTGCAGAGGTTACTGCTGTCTTTTTGTTTGTCTGTGCCCTGCCCCCAGAGGTGGAGCCTACAGAGGCAGGCAGGCCTCTTTGAGCTGTGGTGGGCTCCATCCAGTTCAAGCTTCCCGGCCGCTTTGTTTACCTAATCAAACAACTAACTTGGCAATGGTGGGCTCCCCTCCCCCAGCCTCGCTGCCGCCTTGTAGTTTGATCTCGGACTGCTGTGCTAGCAATGAGTCAGACTCTGTGGGCGTAGGACCCTCCAAGCCAGGACAGGATATAATCTCCTGGTGTGCCATTTTTTAAGCCCATTGGAAAAGCACAGTATTAGGGTGGGAGTGACCTGATTTTCCAGGTGCCATCTGTCACCCTTTTCTTTGACTAGGAAAGGGAATTCCCTGACCCCTTGCACTTCCCAGGTGAGGCGATGCCTCGCCCTGCTTTGGCTCACGCAGGGTGCGCTGCACCCACTGTCCTGCACCTACTGTCTGGAACTCCCCAGTGAGATGAACCTGGTACCTCAGTTGGAAATGCAGAAATCACCCATCTTCTGCCTCGCTCACGCTGGGAGCTGTAGACCAGAGCTGTTCCTATTCAGCCATCTTGGCTCCTCCCCCTGTTTACTTATTGTTGAGTTTACTTATTGTTGAATTTTTTTTTTTTTTTCTTTTTTTTTGTTTATTATTATTATTATTATTATTATTATACTTTAGGCTCTATGGTACATGTGCGCAACGTGCAGGTAAGTTACATATGTATACATGTGCCATGCTGGTGCGCTGCACCCACCAACTCGTCATCTAGCATTAGGTATATCTCCCAATGCTATCCCTCCCCCCTCCCCCCACCCCACAACAGTCCCCGAAGTGTGATGTTCCCCTTCCTGTGTCCATGTGTTCTCATTTCAAGTGTTCTTATATATGTTGGATATAAATCCTTCCTCAAATGTGTGTTTTTCAAATATTTCTCCCAATCTATCACTTGTTTTTTTAATCTCTTAATAATCTTTCTGGTAGAGCAGAAGGCTTAAGATTTAATAAAAATCTAACTTAACAACTTTTTCTTTCATGGATCATTCTATTCATGTTGTACCTAAAAGCTCATCACTGAACCGAAGGTTATGTAGATTTTCTCTTATGTTTTCTTTTAGGAGTTTTATAGTTTTGCATTTTACATTAAAGTACATAATCTATTTTGAGTTAATTTTTGTAAAAGGCATAGGATCTTTGTCCAGTTAATTCTTTTGAATACAAATGTCCCATTGCGCAAGCATCATTTGTTAGGAAGAAGAGAACGTTTTTCCAAAGGTTTCCTATGCTATGAAAGCAAGTATAAATATACTATTTTTTGCCACCTCTGTAACACAAATGGTAGCATAGTATTCTCACTGTTCTATACTTTTTTCAATTATTGTAATAAGAAAGCTTTCTTATACACTAAGCATTTTCTTTATTTTTACTGTTTTCAATTTGATACATATTCTCCCACTCAAAATTAAAATCGCTCATTTGTCTACAACACAAATTCAAATTACACCTAGGTAAAGGCCCATTTTCTCAAGGCTAAGCCAGGCTTACATACTGTGAAAGCAAGATTGAAAATCATATATGCATAGAAGGCACTAAGTGTAAAGATAAGTAAGTAACAAGCGCTTACTTAATACAAAGTATGCCTCTTGTCAGAGAATTTACATGTCACTTGATAAAATTAAAACTTATGGAAAGATAGACAACAATACAACCTTGACCTTTAAAACGAGGAGAGAAGATCCACTCTTGAATGGTGACGTGAGAACGTTTCAAAAAGAAGCTACATGTAGAAGAATGACCTAGACTGGAGTGAGATGGGTAACAGAAGTGCTTCAGGAGTGGGGAAAATGTAAAAACCTGGAGGAAGAAATGTGTCTGGCATGCTCAGGCAACAAAGAAAGAAGAGGTATGAACAGCACTAACGATGTACACAAACAGATCAGAGGAGTTGTGAAGCAACAGAAAGGTAAGTTGGGGCTAGATTCATAGAACCAGCCACTGACATATGGCCCTTTTCCTACAGCCTAGCAGTTCTCAAACCATTTTATGTTAGGACTGATAGGCAGGTAATGTTCAAACACTCCCACGGGTGTCAACAGTTATACAAAATTTGTTTTCTTACCTCTAACTCCAGTCCTTTCTCCACCTCTCAGAAAGTGCATCATATCAGTGTCTCTATGGACCCTGACTCCACTCTAGTAAGTTAGGGTGCTTTTTTTTTTTTTTTTTTTTGAGATGGAGTCTCTCTGTTACCCAGGCTGGAGTTCAGTGGTGCAATCTCGGCTCACTGCAAGTTCCGCCTCCCAGGTTCACACCATTCTCCTGCTTCAGCCTCCCTGTAGCTGGGACTACAGGAACCTGCCACCACACCCAGCTAATTTTTTTGTATTTTTAGTAGAGATGGGGTTTCACTGTGTTAGCCAGGAGGATGCTTTTTTACATAAATAAATCACAAATTTATATCTCCAGTCTAGACCTATCTTCTGAACTGCTTACTTGCATAACCAACTACCTACTCAACATCTCTCCCTGAATACCCCAAACTCAATACTCGCAAGACATAACTCCTAATTCTTTCCCCAGAACCTGGGCCTCATCCATTATATCCTATATCAGAACAGAAGCTAAAAACCTAAGCATTGTCTTTGACAACTTTCTCTCCCCAGCACCTGATGTGCACACCATCAGCAAGTTCTATCACTTCTGTTCCAAAGTATCTACCACATTTATCCATTCCAAATCTCCTTCACAGCTAACATCCTTATCTTATCCACCAACATCTACTACTAGCAACTATATAGATTCCTATCAGGTCTCACTGAATCCACCCCGGCCCATTCCAATCTATTCTACAGCCAAAGTTATCTTTTTAAAACAAGAATCCAATCATATTATCGACTTCCTCCAAGCACCCCCACTTCCAAGCTTAAAATCCATCAGTGTCTTCTCATTCCTATTGAGCTCAAGCCTAGAAGTCTTAGGCATGGGCTTCAGGAACCTACATGCTTTAACCCCTGCCTATCTTTCCAGTGTCAGCTTTCTCACTCTCTATCTTGCCCGCTACACACCAACGTTCTTTCAAGTCTTCAAACATACCATGATCCCTCCCACTACAATGTACTTGCTCCAACTACCTGGAAGGCTCTTATCCCATTCTTTCCCTAGCTTCTACTCATTCAGCTCTCACTTTTAACGTCACCTCCCCAGGAAGTCCATTGACATGCACTCCCCACCACCACCTAGGGTTTTTTTTTTAATGAGAATATGCTCCTTTCCTTCACAGCTATCTCTGTTTGTACTTACATATTTTTCTCATTATTTTGTTAACATCTGTCTCCTACTGGATAAGCTTTATGAACACATGGACTATATCTGTTTTTCTCACCATGGTATCTTCAGAGCCTAGCATAACACTTAGCATACTTGTAGTGACTTAATAAATATTTTTGGGATAAATGAATAAATATAGTAATAAATATCTGGTTTGTAGTAACAGTAACAAATTACAGGTGGCATGCCTTAGTGCTAATTGTGATACAACAAAGTATTGTGACATTGCAGTTGACAATCACTCTTGTAGAAAATAAGTTACTCATCAAGGAGGTAATTCAGTAAAAGCACCATTTAAATAATAATAATAATAATGGCTAACATTTATCAAGTCTTACCACATACCACTTTAGTAATTACTGTATATACAATATTGAAGTAAATTCTTGGAACAACCCTCTAGAAGGAGGTACTATTATCATCCTCATTTAATTAGTGAAGAAAGCAAGTCAGAGAGAAGTTCAATGATGACCAAAGACACAAAACCAGGACAATGATGCCTAAGCCAGGCCCTCTTGGAAGAAAGAACTATGAGAATCAACACAGACCAACCTGTCCCATAATTGAAATTTCCACTACCCATAAGAGTCACTGGGAAGGCTGACATCATGAGCAGAGCGTTCAGTGGGATACAAGGCCAGCCACCATGAGCTGGAAATGAACTACCCTTAGCAGAACCAACGTGGAACCCTCCTCTGTTCCTGGTGCTGATGGCTCCACAGTACTGGAGGATGAGTGGGGGTTGTAGGAAACATGTTCTAGTGGCTGCTTCTGTTAGGAAGACTTGAGCTCTCAATAAACATAGTGAGATAAATTTTATGGTAAAGTACTAATCATAACTGGCATGCTATAAGAACTCAATAAATGTCAGCTATTATTATTGTTGTCATTATTTAAATGTTAATTTTCCTGAATTGCCTCCTTGATAAGAAACTTTTATTTTCTTCAGCTTCAATGTCAAGGCAGTTTGATGTATCACCATCATCTGTGAGATGTGCAGTATGTAATTTATTACTGCTAATAAAAGCCAGAGGTTCATTAAGGTATTCATTCATTTATTTCAAAAATATTAAGTCTCTACAATTTGCTAGGTGCTTTGCTAGGTTCTAAAGACACAATGATAAACAAAAACAGACATGATCCATGTGTTCACAGAGCTTACAATCCAGTGGGAGACAGATGTTAACAAAATTATCACACTAAATGTAAAATTGGAAACGGATAAGTACTGCAAGAGAACAGAACATGGTTCTGTGACAAAGCCTGGATCAGTTTAAGTCACACTGGGATAAAGCCACCCAGCATGAAAAGTACAGGCTAAACAAGAGCATTGTGAAAAGTCTTATAAAAGTGTATGGTCACTAAGAAGAACAGTGCTTAGGAATGAGCTTAGAAGATGCAGCCCAGATGGGCCTAAGTGGTAACGGTCATTCACAGTGAGACACTGAAACAGATGAGGACTATGTAGTTGTAGTGAATCTCTCAGGAGGCCATTAGTAAGACCAGTGTAGCAAGCTCCCACCCAGCCCACTTGCTATTACAGGAGCCTCCGCCACACCCAGTATCACTGCTAGTGGAAATAATGACTAAACATTCCCACCCCCTACCCTGAATTCCCTGTTCCCTCCTCAGGAGAGGACACTTGGATCAGGTGAATTCATCTATAAAATCTATTTGCCTAGAGCTAATACATGTAAGTGAACATTTGCCTAAAGCAGCTTTATCTGAAACCAAATTTGACAAAAACCAATTTACCTTCCTATCACATGTGAATTCTTATAAATTTCACAAACATGAATTTTTATGTTAATAGTACTATTAGGGGAAATTACCATTAAGTAAACTGGCCGTTAGGTAAATTGATTTTAGAATCATTTATTTTGGGCAAACTTAAAACACCTAAGCCCAATCTGCAGCAATTCAAAAAGGTAGATGAGATGGCTCTGTGTCATAGGGTTTTCTCCCACTGTCAATAAAACCCTAGAAAGCTAATACACCCAGGGTCCCCCCAACCTTCCAAAACAACTAGTAGGCTTCAAAATTAATCAACTTATCCTGTGCTACCATAATTCCTGTTACGTTCTTCATCTCCACAATGCCCACTAAGGGCTGAAAGAGCTTCCTGGCCACCATCATCATGAACCTGCCTTTATTGAATTTTTGATAAGCTCAATTCATTCAGGTATCAAGAAGGCAGAGCCACTGTAAACACTTTAAAAGTGTTCCTCAAACATGAGGGTGCACATGAGTCAACTTGTCAAAATGCGGGCTCTGATTCAGAAGGTCTGCTGGGGTCTGAGATATGGCATTTCTAATAAGCCCCAGGCGATGCTCTTGCTGCTGGTTTGCAGGCCACACTATGAGCAGCAAGGTCTTACAAGATGAGTACGATTGTTAAGATGTGCAGGTTGAACTGGAGATGAAATTTCCTAGATATTAGAAGGTATTCTTCTCTGATCTTGGACATAAGAATGCAAGAAGATATCAGAAACTTACTCACATGTTCGAGGAGTTTGAAACAGTGATGCAAACTTTCTCTGAGAGAGTTTGCCAAACAATGACTCTCAAACATTAAGAAAGCTTCAAAAGTCAAGTTCCCTAAAAAGGTGATTGCTATGATTGGATATGGTTTGTCCCCACCAAAACTCATGTTGAAATTTGATCCCCAGTGTGGTGGTGTTGAGGGGTGAGGCCTAGTGGGAAGTGTTTGGATCACATGGGTGTATCTCTCATAAATGAATGGGTGCCTTTCACACAGTAGTGAGTTCTCGCTATCCTGAGACTGGAAAAGTTCTCACAGGAACAGATTATTGATGGATTTGTGATAGAATAATTGTTTTTCACATAAGCAATTTTACAAATCACATAAAATATATCCCTGCCTACTTGGAAATGCATTCTTAAGAAAAGAGTTCCCCCCTTTTTATTACACCAAGAGTCTACACAAAAGCTATTTCAGGAGTCAAGTGTGGTGGCTCATGCCTGTAATCCCAGCACTTTGGGAGTCTGAGGCAGGCAGATCACCTGAGGTCAGGACTTCAAGACCAGCCTGGGCAACATGGTGAAACGCTGTCTCTACTAAAAATACAAAAAATTAGCCAGGTGTGTTGGCACACACCTGTAATCCCAACTACTTGGGAGGCTGAGGCATGAGAGTTGCTTGAACCCAGGAGGCAGAGAGCGGAAGAGAGAGCAAAAAGAAGACCAGGTGTTACTGAGGTGTTGCTCTCCATTCTTTCTCCCTCTTCCATAAACATAAACAGATCCACAGGAACACACCTTCTCACTTCAGTGATTCAAAAGCAGTTTTTCAGTTGAAGGCTGGAAAAAAACTTTTTTTTTTTTTTTTGAGACGGAGTCTCACTCTGTCACCAGGCTGGGTGTCAGCTTACTACAACCTCCACCTCCCAAGTTTGAGCAATTCTCCTGCCTCAGCCTCCCGAGTAGCTGAGATTACAGGCACGCGCCACCATACCCAGCTAATTTTTGTATTTTTAGTAGAGACGGGGTTTCACCATGTTCACCAGGATGGTGCCAATCTCTTGACCTCGTGATCCACCCGCCTCAGCCTCCCAAAGTGGGGGAATTGCAGGCGTGAGCCACTGCACCCAGCCAAAATCCTTTATTATTACTTTCTTTAATTACAAAATGAAAAACAAAAACTTCACAGTGAAGAATCCTGGCAGGCTTCACCTTAACCAAGCAATCAAGGATAACATCACCAGTAATAAGATATATCAATATAAGGAATCCTTTGACATGATGGACAGAGAGAAGGCAACATCATTTCTATGGTATCCTTGCCAAAAAAAATAATAATCATCATAATCATGAGGAAATGTCAGAAACTCAAACTGAGGGCCATTGTACAAAATAACTGGCCATACTCTTCAAAAGTGTCAAAGTCATGAAGACAGGGAAGTCTGACAAATTGTCACATTTATGAGATTAAGAAGAAATAGCAACTAAGTGAAATGTGGGCTGGATGAGATCCTGAAACAGAAAAAAATCCTATATTCTTTAAAAAGAAAAAAAAAACCTGGTAAAATTCAAACAAGATGCGGAATTTGATTAATAGTCCTGCAGCAGGCCAGGCGCGGTGGCTCACACCTGTAATCCAAACACTTTGAGAGGCCAAGGCAGATGGATCATGAGGTCAGGAGTTGGAGACCAGCCTGGTCAAGATAGTGAAACCTCGTCTCTACTAAAAATAGAAAAATTAGCTGGGTGTGGTGGCGGGCACCTGTAATCTCAGCTACTCAGGAGGCTGAAGCAGAATTGCTTGAACCCAAGAGGTGGAGGTTGCAGTGAGCTGCGATTGCACCACTGCACTCTAGCATGGGTGACAGAATGAGACTCTGTCTCAAAAAAAATAGTCCTGCAGCAATGTTAATTTCCTCATTTTCATAAATTTTATCATGGTTATGTAAGATGTTAATATTAGAGGAAACTGGGTGAGAGATATACAAGACTTGCTGTATCATTTTTGCAACTTCCTAAAATTAATGTCAAAGAAAAAGTTAAAAAAATAAATCACTGTCTTCTCTCCTAAGAGGCCTAGCCAAGGAAGCCAAACCAGTGATTGACATCCCAATGGGAAAAGGTATTTTATCTTTTGTACTTGCAAAAAAGGAAAGACTGGATCCTCTGCACATTCTCTTTTGAATCATAGTTTTTTCCCAATAAAATCTTGGTTCGTGGTTCTCCTTCTCATCTTCCTCAGGGATTGAGTTATTCTTATAGTAAATCAACAGAAGCCATCCCTTCACCCAGGTTAGAATTGTGAACTCCACCTTCTACCTGTCACAGTTGCAGAAAAATGAAACCTTAAGAACAGATAGAAAGTGAGACACTAAAACTGACTCAAAGAAACTGACTGAAAAGAAAAAAAAAATGATGAGCATAAAATAGCATTAAAAATATTAAGAGTTCTCCTGTCCTACATGAGATTGGGTGGACATCTCAGAGTGGGAAGGCCAAAAGGCAGGCAGAAGTCAGAATATAGTAGATCATGAATTACTGGGTAAGAGGAACCCCAAGACAGTTCCACAAAGCCCTTACCTGCAGCGATCCCAAACAAGAATTGAGCATGAACAAGGTCCCTAGGTTAAATTTTAGAAAAGTGCTAGGAAAATGGTTCCTCATACCAATCACTAAGGTAATGACAAACTTGAGAGTTTTTTCAATTATTAACTCTCTTCTGGGTTTCTAGTGTTTGCAAGTTATATGTGGAGACTACATTTCAAATATGGCTGATTTTAATAGATATTCCAAGCGTAGAACATGCAAGATAAACAAGATATTCAGAATATCTCATTTAAATCATGCCCTTTAAACTTAGGACAGAAAGCGTGGGATCTAAACAATAATAACATTTGATAATTATTGAGTGCCTACGTGCCAGACATTGTCTTAAATCCTTAAAATATGCCCATTGGACCGATATGATTATATCTAGTTTACAGATGAAGAAGCTGAAGTTCAAAGATATAAAGTTATCCAAGAAAACACAAACAGTAAGTGGTAGATCCAAGATAGAAACCCAAGTTTATATAACACTAAAGATGCCCTTTCTGCTCCATGACACTATGTCTAGGATGTTGTAAAGGAAATGAAGTTTCTAGCACCAATAAAGAGATGCTGAGGCTGTTGGGAGTAGGTAGCATAGAGGCAAGAGCAGTTAGCAGTCTCCCTTTGGGACTAAGATATTTTTAATCTATGGTGCCCATCACAACAGAGGGAAGTCACTTAAACAGTTTTGCACAACCTCATCACTCTCCCACAGAGAATATTGTGTTTTTAAAAATAAGAAAGATAGTACACATTAACTTAGGATGGAAGAAAATCATAACCAATTTACTTTTCTTCTTAGCACAGAGCTAGGACTCATTTCCCAGCCTTTCTTGCTAATAATACTAGGTGTGGCCATATGCTTGAGTTCCAGACAATGAAATGTCAGCAGAGGTAACTGATACATGTGTACTGCTTCCAAGGCTGACCCTAAACCTCCTACATGCAATCCTCTTTCTGGTTGCTGGAATAAAGACAACCCTCAGAAACACCTGGAATACCACATGTTGAAGATGGAAGAATGACAAAGTGGACAGAGTCTGGGCCTCTAACTTTCCACTAGGAGAAGAGCTTCCCAGGACAGATACCTACCCAGAAATACCTGAATTGGTCTTTTATGTGAGCAACATATAAATATGGTACATCCCTAGCTAAAACCATCAATGAGAAATAGTTCCCAATTATAAGCCTCAAAAATCCCTCCAAGCCATACATAAAGAAAGACTTACTTTCTCCTGCTTCATTTGATAACACAATAATGAGCACTGACAGTATCTACAGAGCTTTGGCACAAGAATAAAAACATAAGTTTATTTTGACACTGGTCACCCAGGCTCTTCCGATCATAGTACAGGGGGGTCCATGGAATTGGAAATTAGACATTAATGTTCGTGTCTTGGCAGGCACTATTAAAATCCCCATCTTAACACAATAAAACATTTAGACTCAGATAAACCAAGCCGTGTTTCTTTCTGCACTACTATTGCAAAACCAGGGCTGTGTCTTGGCAATTCCAGCATAAATCTCTCAAAGGTATTGTAGTTAAACTAACTGCCAGTGAGCAATAGAGCCAGATCTGACACTCAGGTCTTCTGGGTGAATGTGTTATCACATATCGAAAACATTTAACACACAAAAGTATACCTTCAGCAAATGTTAGTTCCCTTCCCTTCAACTCAGCTAAATATAATCTCTCTACTGACATCCAGTCTGTCTCACTCCTCCATGCAAAGGTCTTGTTCACATGAACAAGCAAATTTAAGATGTATCGGGAAAATACCGAGATTAGTTCCACCAAGGCTGATTCTTGCTTGGAGGGGTTTTTATGGCAATAACTTCAGGGAAGGCCAGCTTCTATAGGTCAGCCTTTGGGTGATTTTTCTGAAGGGGTGTCAATCCCCCAGCCGGTTCCTAATCCAGAATTGTGCAATAAAAAAATAATTAACGAGAGAGGAGTGTCCAGAGGGGAGTTCAGGACCATGTCAGTGAAAATCTGAAGAATGTTGGAGGCAGAGAATGCCAGCTGTCCCCTGGTGTGCACTCTCCCCTTTCCTTTAGTAATTGAATCTTAGTGAAGCACATGGCCACCTAGAATAAAGGTCACATTCACCATCTTCCTTACAGCTAGGCGTGGTCATAAGATTAAGCTCTCACCAGTGGGACATGAGTGAAAGTAATGTGTGTAAGGAGAATGTTCTTGACTTCATCTTGTTCTCCTTCATGCTGGCATAGCGAGGGAACTGGACTGAGTCATCAAGAACCACAGGCAGAGGGCCATAATATAGAAGAACCTAGTTTCTCAGTCCTGTAAAGTTGTCACATAAACTCTGGACTACTATATTAGTCCATTCTCATGCTGCTAATAAAGATGTACCCGAGACTGGGTAATTTATAAAAGAATGAGGTTTGACACACAGTTCAGCATGGCTGGGGAGGCCTCAGGAAACTTATGATCATGATGGAAAAAGCAGCAAACACATCCTTCTTCACGTGGTGGTAGGAAGAAGAAGTGCAGAGCAAAGTGGGGAAAGCCCCTTATAAAACCATCATATCTTGTGAGAACTCACTCACTATCACAAGAACAGCATGGGGGACCACCTCCATTATCTAATCACCTCCCACAAGGTCCCTCTCCAAACACATGGGAATTACAACTCAAGATGAGATTTGGGTGGGGACATAGAGCCGGACCACATCATTCCACCCCTGGCCCCTCCCAAGTTTTGTCTTTCTCACATTTCAAAACACAAATATGCCTTCCCAACAGTTCCCCAAAGTCTTAACTTATTTCAGCATTTGCCCAAAAGTCCAAGTCCATATTCTTATCCGAGATAATGCAAGTTCCTTCCACCTATGAGCCTGTAAAATGAAAAGCAAGTTAGTTACTTCCTAGATACAATGGAGGTACAGGTATTGGCTTAATGCACCCATTCCAAAGGGAGAAATTAGCAAAAACAAAGAGGCTGCAAGCCCATGCAAGTTCGAAATCCAATGAGGCAATAATCAAATCTTAAAGCTCCAAAATAATCTCCTTTGACTCCATGTCTCACATCCAGGTCACACAGATGCAAGAGGTGGACTCCCATGGCCTTGGGCAACTCTGCCCCTGTGGCTTTTCAGGGTACAGTTCCCTTCCCAGCTGCTTTAATGGGCTGGCACTGAGTATCTGCAACTTTTCCAGGTTCATGGTGCAAGCTGTCAGTAGATCTACCATTCTGGGGTCTGGAAGACAGTTGCCCTCTTCTCAGAGCTCTACTAGGCAGTGACCCAGTGGGGACTGTGTGTGGGGGCTCTGACTCTACATTTCCTTTCCATACTGCCCTAGCAGAGGTTCTCCATGAGGGCTCTGTCCGTACAGCAAACTTTGATTGGATAAGCAGGCATTGCCATACAGCCTCTGAAATCTAGGCAGACGTTCCCAAACCTCTAATTTTGACCTCTGTGGACCTGCAGGCCCAACACCACATAAAGTCTGCCAAGACTTGGGGCTTGCACCCTCTGAAGCAATGGCCTGGCTCAGGAAACCATTTTTCTTTCCTAGGTCTCTGGACCTGTGATGGGAGTGGCTGCCGCTAAGGTCTCTGACATGCCCTGGAGACATTTTCCATATTGTCTTAGTGATTAACATTCGGCTGCTTGTTACTTATGCAAATGTCTGTAGCTGGTTTGAATTTCTCCCCAAAATGGATTTTTTCTATTGCATTGTCAGTCTACAAACTTTCCAAACTTTTATGCTCTGCTTCCTATTGAATTCTTTGCTGTTTAGAAATTTCTTCTGCCAGATATCCTAAATTATCTCTTTCAAATTCAAAGTTTCACAGATCTCTAGGGCAGAGGCAAAATACCGACAGTCTATTTGCTAAAGCATAACAAGAGTCATGTTTGCTCCATTTCCTGACAAGTTCCTCATCTCCATTTGAGACCATCCCAGCCTGGACTTCATTGTCCATATTACTATCAGCATTTTGGGCAAAGCCATTCAACAATTCTCTAGGAAGTTCTAAACTTTCCCACATCTTCCTGTCTTCTGGGCCCTCCAAGTGTCTAGGAAGTTCCAAACTTTACCACATTTTCCTATCTTCTTCTGAGCCCTCCAAACTGTTCCAACCCCTGCCTGTTACTCAGTTTCAAAGTTGCTTCCACATTTTCAGGTATCCTTATGGCAGCGACCCACTCCTGGCACTAATTTACTGTAGTAGTCTGTTCTCACACTGCTAATGAAGACATACTTGAGACTGTGTAATTTATAAAGGGAAGAGGTTTAATTAATTCACAGTTCAGCCTGGCTGGGGAGTCCCCAGGAAACTTGCATTCATGGCGGAAGGAGAAGCAAATATGTCCTTCTTCACATGGCGGCAGGAATAAGAAGCGCAGAGCAAAGCAGGGCAGAGCCCCTTATAAAGCCATCAGATCTCATAGAACACATTCACTATCATGAGAACAGCATGGGGGGAATCACCTCCATGATCTAATCACCTCCCACAAGGTCTCTCTCCCAACACATGGGATTACAGTTTGGATTACAGCTCAAGATGAGATTTGGGTAAGGATGCAGAGCCAGACCATATTAACTACCTACATTCAAACTGCTGCATGAAAGAGTATTACCCTTCCATCTTGTTTAAGTCATTGTTGTTTGAGTATTTGCTTCAGTAGTCACTCCTGTATCCTAACCAATATAGACTGTGTGAGGCTTTCTTAGGGGCAGGTGCAGGGACATTTCTGAAGGATTTCCATGAGCCTTGGCTCACCTTCCACCTCGGTTGGGTGGCTGTTTCCTCTCTATGGCCTTTTTGAGAGAGGGCATACAGTATAGCTGCCCTCCTGTGATTCCCACATACTTGGCAGAGTATTTGCATTAGAATCACCTGGAAACTTATTTAAAACTGACATTCCCGGACCAAATGCCCAAGCACTCAGATTCAGGAGATTTATAACAATTTCCAAATTGTTATTTCAAAGCTCTCCAAGCAATTAAAATATTCAGCCATGTCTTCTGTGCCTTCTGAAGTCCAAGGGGATTTGGCTGCATGTGTGGGAAGAGACTCAATGTTTCCATATGACCTTCCCTGCAGTCCTACTACTGCTGCCCCTTCCAGACTGATATGGTTCGACCCTGTGTCCCCACCCAAATCTCACCTTGAATTGTACTCCCATATTTCCCACATGTTGTGGCAGGGACCAGTGGGAGATAATTGAATCATGGCGACAGTTTCCCCCGTACTGTTCTAGTGGTAGTAAATATAAGTCTCATGAGATCTGATGGTTTTATCAGGGGTTTCTGCTTTTGCATCTTCCTCATTCTCTCTGCCTGCTGCCATTCATGTAAGATGCAACTCGATCCTCCTTGCCTTCCACCATGAGAGGCTTCCCCAGCCACGTGGAACTGTAAGTCCAATTAAACTTCTTTCTTTTGTAAATTGCCCAGTCTCAGGTATGCCTTTATCAGCAGCTTGAAAACAGACTAATACACAGACCTTGTATTTTCTGCTGTTTACTGTACTGTTTTCCTTCATGGTTCATTTACGAACCTTGTCACTGGCAGAACTATTCTCTTCAGCTTTCCAGGCCAAGCTCTTAGGTGTACCACCAGAGCTCATGCTCCCCACTGCAAACTGGACTTACTTTAGACCTCTTTACTCCCCACTGCATCATTCATTCATTCAGTCTATATTACTACAAGCACAAGGTCTTTAAGCAAAGCTGAGCACATAAGACTTCCAATGATCTTACCACCTCCAATCTTCCAGCTTCCTCTCCAACCTTTACCTTCCCACCCTGCACTGATAACCACTGTTCCTGGTGACTGGAATGTTCTTCCTGGACACCTGGCAAATCATACCCACTCTTCAAGACTCACCTACATCATCCACATGAAGGACTGTAAGAACTACCTTGCTACCCCTGACACTCGTGAACTGTCAAAATCTGCCAAAAATCAAGCTCCACAATTTTCATTTTAAACAAATGAATCTATTAAAACATCTCTGAGGTGTTTCAACCACCCACACCTGTAGGCCCTGGGCATACCTGCCCCAAGAATGACTCTTGCTCTAGCAAAAGGCTTCCTGTCTCAGAAGAAAAAAAAGTTTGTTGCATTCATTCAACCAAAATATACTAGGCATTTATGCTATATCATGCCCTGCCAGGGAATGAAGGTAGAAAATTTAATCATCTGATTGCTAATGGTTTCCATCTGCTATACCATCTACTTGATTTCTTTCTGTGAGGACTTAATGTCTATTTCCCAAGTGCTCTCTGAGTCCTGACTATGCCAGTTTACCAAGCCATTCCCTTGAGCTTCCCCTCTTCAACTTCTGCATGTTTCCTGGAGTCTGTCTGCCTGGTTTCCAACCCACTATTTTGCCTATGAGTCATTCTCGTATATGCTCCCTGACCCTCAGTCTACTCTTCACTGCTAGTTATCATCTGCTCCTGTCCACTCCTAGACTGACTTGGGGACACTCAGGGACCCAGTATGAACTTAACTAAACACAGCGGCCTGATTAAGCACTTTAATATCCTTGGTAGAAGCCTCTTAGAAGAAAAGAGAAAAATGGAAAAGAACTGGATGTAGTACTACTGCCTACCCAGGGGGAACTAGAGAGAGGCCCTCAGCTAATCTCTTTGAGGGTATTAAATAAGAGCTTTCTGATGGCTCTTCTTCATTTGCTAAGCAAGTGTTCCCCAGTAACATACAAATGAACAAGAGAGCAGCCCTGGTATTCAGATTAAGCAATATGTGAATCACTACAGAACCCAGGCTGAGCCTGTTGGTATGTAAGTTATTGCTGCCCTTTTTAAAAATTTAATTAAAGTGTTTGAACATTATCTCACTTTAAAGATCTAGCTGCTGAGGCTCAATTAAAATTCCAATGTGTCAGAGTGAGAAAAAACCCCAAGTGGAGATCTAACTTCATCCTGAGTTTTAAGCATATGAAAACAGTTGGACATTTTATAATCATAACAAGTCCTTTTGGAGACGGACATTATTACCCTACAATCAATTCAAGATGTTTTACAATCCCTCTGCCAGCATGTGAAACCCTTGTGTACTTCATATAAGGAGCTGGTTATGAGCTGATAATGCTCACTGCAGAAGAATGAATACATCCACACCTTCCCCAACCTCATCATAATCATACTTAAGCTCAATCAGGCACTTGACACATCTTACTGTAGTGTGGGAGCCTGAGAGCAAGTTGCTCAGTGGTAAACTCTCCCAGAAATGAGGCTGGATGGTAATTTGTATTCTAGAGACAGGTGGAGGAAGGAGAAGGGTGGAGGAGGGAAAGGAGTAATGCATCATGCCTTTGTCTTTGATGTCATGCCCATAATCGTTCCCTCCCTCCACCTACCTCTGCAACCCACAAATTCTCCACCTGGTAAACTCTGACTCATGCTTCAAGTCCCAGTTTAAATGCCATCTCCTCTATAAGGCCTCCCTTGACTTTCCCTGGAAGAGTTAATGGCTTCCTTCTCTTCCTGCTTCTCAATAGGGCAAATATTGATGGGGCATCTACAAGGTGCCATGCATTGTTCAAAGTGCTTGGGATATAGCAGTGAACAAACCAAATAAAGTTTCTGCACTTGAGTTGTTTATCTAACAGAAAAGAGAAAGAAACAAAATAAATATATATTGTGTTAGGTGACAAGTTTATAAAACATAAATCAGGGTAATGGGGATATAGCATGGCAGAGGCAGAGAAGGGGCTATGCTAGAGACAGCTATCAAGGAAGGCTCTCTAATAAGGTGTAAATCTGTGAAAGGAGATCTGAATAAGTAATCGGTGAGTCCTATGAGGAAAAGGGTATTCTATGCTTTGACAAGAGAAATAGGTACAAAGGGCTTGGGGCAGGGGTAAGAGGAAGCTGGACATGCCTGTGAACAACAGGGAGGCCACTGTGGCTGAGCTGAGTGACAATGTAGTAGGGGCAGGAGATGAAGTCAGAAGGGCAGGAAGGAGCCAGATCCCATAGAAACACAGCCTTGGTAAGGACTTTGGATTTTATTATGAATTAGCGGAGAAGAAATTTAAGAGTGCTAACCAAAGGAGTGACATGATATTACTCATTTCTTTTGTAATACATATTATGGTGTGCTGTAACTGTTGAGTGATCTGCCTCTCACAAGGGTACATCTCAATCTCCCCAGCTCCTAGCATAGCACCTAGTTTATAATAGGTATTTAATAACATTTTAGAGAAGAAAAGAGCAGAATGAATAAAAGACCGTAAACTGGCCACAGGCCTCCAGAGCAAACAGGACTGTCTGCCTTCCACTAATATTTGTCAGGGAAGGATTAGCCTCATAAATTCTGTATATACCTGTGGTTACCTTACGTCAGGCTTTCAAAACATCACTGTTATCCAAGCACAAGAATAAGCAACTATTCTAGTCTCCCAGAAACAACAAAGCATTAAGAGTTGTCACTGAAAAAGGTTGCTCAACATTCCTGTAACCAGAAATTTGGGGCCATAAAATCAGCCTTCAAAACTGATATAGGGTCCAAGTTCCATTGTCACTACAGTCTAGACTGAGAACCTTATCTCACTCTCCAGTAAGACTTACTAAAGATCCTCCTGAAGTCTGCCTGAAAGGAGCTCAAGGAATCAAGCGGATCATCTCTTTGTCCCTTAGGCACCATATAACTATAGTTAATAACTCTTTATGTCCCCAGAGTCCTCTGAAAGATGAAAAATGAAACTATCTTTAACCCCTGGGTTGCTGTACTTACCATATTTCAAATCCTTTGCAAAAACGTGGGAAAATATATTGACAAATTCTCACAGCTTTCTTCAAGTTTTAAGGTGCCTGAATTTCAACCAGATATAACCCACCCATTTCTGGGGTCTACACTGGCTTAAAGAAGGGGAACTTATCGATAAAGGCTGAATGTTATATTTTTCATTTACTGGACAGCTCAGAGGTTATTTATCTTACCCTCATCTGAAACTTTTAGATAATTTTAAAAGTCTCACGTAACAATTTAGAAACAGCCATTGCAGTTGTCCAGCCCCCTTTCTGCCTCTGAATCTTGACAAGTAGAGAGCTCCCACACATTGCCCTCAGTGGACCGCAGGCCCAAGTGGGCACTGGACATCTTTGCAGCATTTAAACAACGGCCTTTTTTGGGAGATGTTTTATTACTGACCTCAGAAAGACAAAGTACAGGTACCAATCATGAATGCAACACTGTAATCGGGTTAAACCCCACCAAGCCTTTCCTCTCACAGACTGTTCTCTGACAACCTCACCTGTTCCACTATGTTCGGGGGTCCAAGATTCTGCTGCTTTTATCTAGACTGAAAGTCCCTCATGGCCTTGAATCAATGCTGTACATGCAGCATTTTCCAGTGTTTGTTAACACGCTAGGTCAACTAAATGGCATTAAAAATACCGCCAAAGCACTGCATGATAAAAATAAGTTTGGGAAATGCTGGGTAAGTAAGTTTAAAGAGCCAGTAAAATATACCGGTTAAGAAAATGTGCTGAGGAGCCACATACCTGGGTTTGACTCTGAGATCCATCACTTTACTAGCTGGGTGACTCTTGGCAAAGCAGCCAACAATCTGTGCTTCAGTTTCCTCATCTGTGATGCAAGGGTAATAATACCTTACTGTTTTGTACAGATTAAATGCCACCATGCATTTGAAGTACCTAGCACAGGGCCTAGTACTTTATGACATGATTTGAAGAGCTCTCAATATGCTAATATTTATTGTGATTTTCCAAGAAAGAGAGTCATGCCTCCCAAATGTATTTAATCTTATAACTCTTCTTTTCTAAGGGTGGCTTACATGCTCAGTGGCCCTTGGGACCCATTTGGGAAACTCCCCAAGCTAGACAATGATATGTGCCCTAAGTAAGGTTAGAATTACATCAGTCTTAACATATCCAACTCAGCAAAACTATAATTACTACCATGAAGTAATACTAAAGGTAAGAGATGAGAAATGATATTTAAAGATAACTCACCAGTTAAAATCATTAAATGTCTTCCCAATCTGATTTCAAATTCTTCAAATTTGGTTTTGCATTGGGGCTCTGCCATTTTCTATCTGTATGACTTTGGACAAACTACTCAATTTCTCTGAATAGCAGTTTCCCAATTCCAAAGACAAAAAAAAAAAAAAAAAAAAAAGCATGGGTTGCTTCTCTTATATGGGATGAAACAGACTTCAAACCAATGACATTAAAAAAGGACAAAGAAAGACGTTGCATATGCTGAAAAGTTCAATTCAACAGCAAGACTTACTTATAATAAACAGATATGCACCCAAAAATGGAGCACCCAGATTCATAAAACAAGTGCTTTTAGAGCTACAAAAAGACTTAGAAAGTCACACATAATAGTTAGGGACTTCAGCACCCCACTGATAGTATTAGATCACTGAAAAAGAAAACTAACAAAGAAATACTAGACTTAAATTCAACACTTGACGAATTGAAACTAATAGACATCTATAGAATACTCCATCTATCAAACACGGAATATACATTTTTTTCATCTGCATGTGAGACATTCTCTAAGATCAACCACATGCTTTTCCATAAAGCAAGTCATACCAATGATACTCTCAGACCACAGTGGAATAAAAATAGAAATCAATACCAAGAAGATCTCTAAAAATCATACAACTACATGGAAATTAAACAACTAGCTCCTGAATGACTTTTGAATAAACAATGAAAATAAGGCAGAAATAAAAAAAATCTTTAAAACAGAGACACAACATATCAAAATATCCGGGAGGAAGCAAAAGCAGTATAAAGAGGAAATGCCTACATCAAGAAGTTAGAAAGACCTCAAATCAACAATTAACATAACAGCTAGAAGAATAGAAAAGCAACAACAAACTAACCCCAAAGTAAGCAGAAGAAAATAAGTAACTAAAATCAGGAGAGAACTAAAGGAAATTGAGATCCAGGAATCCATACAAAGGATCAACAAAACCAAAGATTGGATTTTTGAAAGGATAAAGAAGATTGATAGACTGCTAGCTACACTAACAAAGAAAAAAAAGAGAAGATCCAAATAAGCACAAACAGAAATCACAAGGGTGACATTACAACTGATATGAAAGAAATACAAAAGATCCTCAGAGACTATTATGAACACCTTTATGCACACGAACTCGAAAATCTAGAGGAAATGGATAAATTCCTGGACACACACAACTTCCCAAGATTGAATTAGGAAGAAATTGAAATCCTGAACAGACCAACATCAAGATCTGAAATTTAGTCAGTAAAAAAATTACCAAGCAAAAAAAAAGCCCCGGACCAGACAGACTTACTGCCAAATTCTACCAAATATACAAAGAAGAGTTGGTACCAATTCTACTGAAATTATTCCAAAAACTAGAGTAGGAAGCACTCCTCCCTAACTCATTCTAAGAAGCCAACATCACCCTGATACCAACATCTGGCAAAGACACAACAAAAAATGAAAACTACAGGCCAATATCACTGATGAACATAGATGTAAAAATTCTCAACAAAAAACTAGTAAACTGAAACCAGAAGCCCATCAAAAACTTGATTCTTCATGATCAAGGGAGCTTTAATCCTGAGATGCAGTTGTTTCAACGTATGCAAATCAACAAATGCGATTTAACACATAAACAAAACTAAAAACAAAAATCATATGATCATCTCAATAGATGTAGCAAAGGCTTTTGGTAAACTCCAATATCCCTTCATGATAAAAACCTTTAACAAGCTAGACGTGGAAAAAGATATACATCAAAGTAATAAGAGCCATCTATGACAAACCAACAGCCAACAACATTCTGAAAAGGTAAACACTGGAGGTATTCCCTTTAAGAATTGGAATACGACAAGGATGCCCACGCTCACCACTCCTATTCAACATAAGACTGGAAGTTCTAGCCAGAGCAATCTAGCAACAGAAATAAATAAAAGGCATCCAAATATGAAAAGAAGGATTTAAATTCTTTGTTGACAACACGATTCCATACCTAGAAAACTCTAAAGACTCCACTAAAAGACTCCTATAACTGATAAATGACTTCAGTAAACTTTCAGGATACAAAATCAATGTACAAAAATCAGCAACATTTCTATATACCAATAATGTTCAAACTGAGAGCCAAATCAAGAACTAAATCTCATTTACAATAGCCACAAAAAAATAAAATACCTAGGAATAAGTCTAACCAAAATGAAAGATCTCTACATGAACAACTATAAAACACTGTTAAAAGAAATCATAGATGACACAAACAAATGGAAAACATTCCATGCTCATGGATTGAAGAATCAACATTGTTTAAATGGCCACATTGCCCAAAGCAATCTATAGATTCAAAGCTATTCCTAACAAACTACCAATGTCATTTTTCACAGAATTGGAAAAAATTACTAAAATTCATATGGAACCAAAAAGGCCAAATAGCCAAAACAATACTAAGCAAAAAGAACAAAGCTGAAGGCATGACATTACCTGACTTCAAACTATGCTATAAGACTATAGTAATAAAAACAACAAGGTACTGGTACAAAAACAGACACATAAACTAATGGAACAGAATGGAGACCCTGAAAATGAAACTACACACCTACAATCATCTGATCTTTGATAAAGTTGACAAAAATAAGCAATGGGGAAAGGGCTCCCCATTCAATAAATGTTGCCAGGATAACTGATTAGGCATATGCCGAAGAATGACACAGGATCCCCACCTTTTACCATATATAAAAATTAACTTAAGATGGATTAAGGACTTAAATGTAGGACCTCAAATTATAAAATTCCTAGAAGAAAATCTAGGAAATACCATTCTGGACATCGACTTTGAAAAAGAATTTATGGCTAAGACCCCAAATGCAATTGTAACAAAAACAAAAATTAACAAGTGGGACCTAACTAAACTAAAGAGCAGCTGCACAGCAAAAGAAACTATTAACAGAGTAAAAGACAACCTACAGAATGGGAGAAAATATTTGCAAACTATGTATCTAACAATGGTCTAATAACTACCATCTACAAGGGACTTAAATCAACAAGCCAAAAACAAATAACCCCATTTAAGAAATGGGCAAAGGACATGTACAGATACTTCTTAAAAGAAGACATGCGAGTGGCCAAAAAACATAAGAAAAAATGCTCCACATCACTAATCATTAGAGAAATGCAAACCACAGCCAGGCACAGTGGCTCATGCTTGTAATCCCAGCACTTTGGGAGGCTGAGGCGGGTGGATCACCTGAGGTCAGGAGTTTGAGGCCAGCCTGACCAACATCAAATCTGTCTCTACTAAAAATAAAAAAACCCTGTCTCTACTGAAAATACAAAAATTAGCCAGGTGTGGTGGCAGGCACCTGTAATCCCAGCTACTCAGGAGGCTGAGGCAGGAGAATCACTTGAACCCAGGAGGCGGAGGTTGCAGTGAGATTACACCACTGCACTCCAGCCTGGGCGACAGAGAGAGACTTTGTCTCAAACAAACAAACAAACAACAAAAAAAAAAAACAGAGAAATGCAAACCAAACCCACAATGGGCCCATCTCACACTAATCAGAATGGCCACTATTAAAATGTCAAAAAAATAATAGATGCTGGCAAGGTTGTGGAGAAAAGAGAACATTTACACACTGCTGGTGAGAATGTAAAGAATGTAAATTAGTTCAGTCACTGTGTAAAGCAGTTTGGCGATTTCTCAAAAAACCTAAAACAGAACTATCATTTGACTCACGAATCCCTTTACTGGGTATATACCCAAACAAAAACAAATCTTTCCAACAAAAAGACACATGAGCTTACAAGTTTATTACAGCACTAGTCACAACAGCAAAGACATAGAATCAATCTAGGTGCCCACCAACAGTGGACTGGATAAAGAAAATGTGTACATAAACGCCACAGAATACTATGCAGACATAAAAAAAAGAATGAAATTACGTCCTTTATAGCAACATGGATGTAGCTGAAGGACATTATCCTAAGTGAATTAACACAAGAACAGAAAACCAAACACTGCATGTTCTCACTTATAAGTGAGAGCCGAACATTGGGTACATATGGACACAAAGATGAGAACAATAGACAGTGGGGACTATTTAGAGTGGTGGGAGGGTGGAGGCAAGGGCTGAAAAACTTCCTAGTAGGTACTGTGCTCAGTACCTGGGTGACAGGATCAGTTGTACTCCAAACCTCAGCATCACACAATATGCCAATGTAGCACACTTGCACATATACACCATGAACCTAAAATAAAATTTGAAATTTTAGGCTGGGCGTGGTGGCTTACACCTGTAATCCCAGCACTTTGGGAGGCCGAGGCGGGCGGATCATGAGGTCAGGAGATCGAGACAATCCTGGCTAACACGGTGAAACCCCATCTCTACTAAAAATACAAAAATTAGCCGGGCGTGGTGGCGGGCACCTGTAGTCCCAACTACTCGGGAGGCTGAGGCAGGAGAATGGCATGAACCCAGGAGGTGGAGCTTGCAGTAAGCCGAGATCGCACCACTGCACTCCAGCCTGGGTGGCAGAGCAAGACTCCATCTCTACAAAAAAAATAAATAAATAAATAAATAATTTTTTAAAAAGTTGAAATTTAAAAAAATACCTATCATATCTTTGTTGTAATAAAGACAAAATTAGAGAATGAAGGTTAAATTATTAATATATACTAAGGATTATCAAATTCACTTCCCTTTTCATTATGTCTCAAGAGAAGTGCAAATTCAGCCTGAAAGCTGATACCACTTAAGGGTAGACAGACCAACAGCTCCAGTTTTTTAGCTCAAGATTCATCTGTGAACAATGCTGTTGTAAAAAGGCACAAAATGAATTCATTTTCTCTTTTTAACAAATACATAATCATGTTTTGAATGCTGGAAATAGCTAAGGAGCATTCCCACCTCTTGTTGGTTTGAATCAAGATAAACTCAAGACACTGAATATATAATATTCAGAAAGAGATAAATTATTCCATATTCCCAAAGCTGAGAGCTGAGTACCCAGAATCAAATCAGAGCAGAACTAAAAGAGACAAATGAGCCAGCAATGGTTTTTTTATCAAGTCCTCTTCAAACTCATCATGTATATCTACTAACTATTTCTACAGAGCCAATTCTGCTAAACCTACAATGACTATACAGACTTTCAAGGAAAGTTATTCTAGGATAATTTATTGTCCTATTTCCCTGTTAGTCAACAACACATCCCAAGGATTCCATGATTTCAGAGACTAAACCCAATCTTCTGGATTAAGAATTATCTCTAAAGTCAGCCTAAAATTATTTATCAGAGTATATGTTCCCCAGACTCTGACTTTAGAAAATATGGTCACCCTTGGTCATAAGAAAAATGAAATGTCCTTGGAGTAACCTGTGGAAAACAATACAATGAAGCTTCAAAAATAAGCTCTGTTTTGAAGGTATGATATATGGAATCAATTTAGCTTTCAGCTAGTTCCATCTCTTTCCTCTGCTATTTCTTTCATCCTTTCTCAATTTGAAGAGTACCTAATCCAAACCATGATTTCTGAACTGACCTCCTCCTTTAATTAACAACATAAATGCCAGCATGCTAAATTAATTCTTTGCACAACGACCTAAGAGCTCTCTCTAAAAATAACCATCTTAGCATGTTGCTTTACTGTATAAAGAAGAATTAATACCAATTCATGTCAAAATATTTTTAAAAAACTGAATTAGAGGGAATTCTTCCAAACTCATTCTATGAGGCCGGCATTACACTGACAAAGCCAGAAAAGGATACACATATACAAAATAACAAAAGCAAAAACAATAACATAAACTACAGACCCATATCCCTGATGAATATAGATGCAAAAATTCTCAACAAAATACTATCAAAGAGAGTGCAACCATACATAAAAAAAGATCCTTCACCATTATCAAATAGGATTCATCCCAGGGATGCAAGGATGGTTCACCATATGCAACACAATAAGCATAATGCAGCACATGAACAGAATGGAGGAAAAAAATATGATCATCTCAATAGATGCAGAAAAAGTGTTTTATAACATTTAACACTCCTTTATGTTGAAAATTCTCAACAAATTGGGTATAGAAGGTATATACCTCAACATAATAAAGGTCATATATAACAAATTCACAGCTAATATCATACACAATGAGGAAAAGCAGAAAGCTTTCCCTCTACAATCTGGAACAAGATAATCTGGACAATCTATCACCACTTTTGTTGAACATATTACTGGAAGTCCTAGCCTAAATAATAAGGCAAAATAAAGAAATAAAGAGCATCCAAGCTAAAACAGAGAAAATTAAATTGTCCTTGTTTGCAGACAACATAATTTTGTATATATTATATAAAATCTCAGAGACATCACCACAAAAACTGTAAGAACTAATAAATTTGATAAGGTCTCAGGCTACAAAATCAACAGGCAAAATTAGTAACATTTCCATATGCCAATAATTGATTATTTGAAAAAGAAATCAAGAAAGCAATCCAATTTACAATAACCACCAAAAATATTACCCAGGAGAAAAGTTAACCAAGGGGGTGAAAGACCACTACAATGAAAACTATAAAACATTGATGACAGAAATTGAAGAACACAAAAAATAGAAAGACAGTCAAATTTCATTAATTGGAAGACTTAATATTGTTTAAATGTCCATACTACTTAAAGTAATCTACAGATTCCATGCAATCCTTATCAAAATACTAAGGACATTCTTCACAGACATAGAAAAAAATCCTAAAATTAATATGGAACCTCAAAAAATCTCAAACAGCTAAAACAATCTTGAGCAAAAAGAAAGCTAGAGGCATCACACTACCTCACTTCAAAACATAATACAAAGATATGATAACCAAAACAACATGATACTGGCATAAAAACAGACATGCAACAATGGAAAAGGATTTGAAACAAAGGTGTTGAGTAAACACAATGGAAACAGGACAGTCTCTTCAATAAATGATGCTGGAAAAACTGGATACCCAAATGTAAAATAATAAAATTAGACCCTTATTTCTTAATGTATACAATAACTATCTCAAAATGGGCCAAAAACATAAGACCCAAAACTATGAAACTACTAGAAGAAAACATGTGAGAAAGCTCCATGATAGTGGTCAAGGCAAGGATTTTTTGGATAAAAGCTCAAAAGCATAATCAATAAAAGCAAACATAGACAAATAGGATTGTATCAAACTAAAGGCTTCTGCACATCAAAGGAAACAATCAACAGAGCAAAGAGACAGCCTATAAAATGAAAGAATATATTTGCAAACTCTACATCTGATAAGGGGTTAATATAAAAAATATATAAGAAACTAAAAAAACTCATTTTAAAAAAAATCCCAGTTACTTCTACAGTGCTGGTGGGAATGGAAACTAGTAATGCTGCTATGGAAAAGAGTGTGGAGATTCCTTAAAGAACTAAAAGTAGAACTACCATTTGATCCAGCAATCCCACTACTGGGTATCTACCCAGAGGAAAACAGGTCATTATACAAAAAAAGAAACTTGCACATGCATGTTTATAGCAGCACAATTAGCAACTGCAAAATCATGGAACCAACCCAAACGCCCATCAATCAACAAGTGGATAAAGAAACTATGGTATATATATTATAGACTATTACTCAGCCATAAAAAGGAATGAATTAACAGCATTTGCAGTGATCTGGATGAGATCGGAGACTATTATTCTAAGTAAAGTAACTCAGAATGGAAAACCAAACATCATACGTTCTCACTGATATGTGGGAGCTAAGCTATGAGGATGCAAAGGCATAAGAATAATACAATGGACTTTGCGGACTTGGGGAGACAAGTAAGAGGGGGTGAGGGATAAAAGACTGCAAATATGGTGCCGTGTATATTGCTCAGGTAATGGGTGCACCAAAATCTCACAAATCACCAATAAAGAACTTACTTATGTAACCAAATACCACCTGTACCCCAATAACTTATGGAAAAATAAAAATAAATAAAATAAATGAAAAATATTTTAAAGCTCAGTTAACAAACAGGCAAAAGACCTGAGTAGACATTTCTCAAATTTGCATACAAATGGCTAACAGATACATGAAAAAAAAAAAAAAAAAGCTTGACATCACTAATCATCAAGGAAATACAAATTAAAACTACAATGAGATACAATGGATACTCTGAAAAAATTAAAAGATAGCAAGCGCTGGCAAGGATGTGGAGAAAAAGGAATCCTCACACACTGCTGGTGGGAATGCAAATTAGTACAGCCATCATGGAAAACAGTATGGAGGTTCCTCAGAAAACTAAAAATAGAACTACCATATGATCCAGCAATCCCACTACTGAGTACATATATGAAGGAAATGAAATCAATATGTCAAAGAGATATCTGCACTCCCATGTTATTGCAGCATTATTCGCAATAACCAAGATATGGAATCAATGTAAATGTCCATCAATGAATAAATGTGTTTAAAACATGTGGTATATATACACAATGAAATACTATTCAACCATAAAAAAAAGAATAAAATTCTGTCATTTGTGGCAACTTAGATGAACCTGAAAGACATTAAGTGAAATAAGCCTGGTAGACAGAGACAAATACAGCATGATCTCACTTACATGTAGGATCTAAAAAGCTGTTCACAGAGAAGTAGAGAGTAGAAGAGTGGTTACCAGATTATGGGAAAAGGAGGAAGCAAGGAGAGAGGGAAAGAGATTGGTCAACTTTTACAAAGCTACAATTAGATACGAAGAACAAGTTCTGGTGTTCTATTTTATAGTTGGATAACTAAGCTTAACAATAATGTAGTGTATATTTCAAAATAGCTAGAAGAGGTTTTTGAATGTTCTCATCACAAAGAAATTATAAATGTTTAAGATGATTGATATGCTAATCACCCTGGTTTGATAATTACATAAAGTATACATATATCGAAACATCACATTGTACCCCATAAATATGTACAATTATGTGCCAACCATACTTTTTTATAAAGAATTTTAAAAATATTTGTTGATTCAGTTAGAATAATAATAAAACTACTTAAACAAAAACACTTCACCAACACCCAAACCCCTATTCACTGGTAAAAATCTTCAAGTGCCCTTCCAATCTTATTTCAAATCCTTCAGGAGGAGGTGAAGCAAGATGCCTAAATAGGAGCCTACAACAATTATCTTCCTGCAGTAACACCAAATTTAACAACTATCTACACACACACAAAAAAAGCATCTTTATAAGAACCCAAAATCAGGTGACCAATCACAGTACCTGGTTTTAACTTCATATCACTGAAAGAGGCACTGAAGAAGGTAGGAAAGACAGTCTTGAATTGCTGACCCCATCCCTCCCTCAGTCCCCAGCAGCAGCCACATAACAAAAAGAATCTGTGCACTCAGGGGAGAGGGAGTACAATGATTGTGGGACTTTGCATTGGAACTCAGTGCTGCCAATGGGCAGAATTCAACCAATGCCCACACTAAGAGCATTTAGTCAAGCTCTAGCTAGAAGGGAATCCCCGATCCCAGTGGTCAGAATCTGAGTTTCAGCAAGCCTCACCACCGTGGGTTAAAGTCTCTGGGTTCCTAAATAAACATGAAAGGCAGTCTAGGCCACAAGGACTGCAACTCATAGGCAAGTCCTAATACTGTGCTGCACTCAGAGCCAGCTAACTTGGGGGCCACGTGACCTAGTTAGACACCAGCTGGTGTGGCCAAGGGAGTGCTTGCACCAGCCCTCACCCAACCCCAGGCAGTGCAGCTCACAGCTCCAAGAAAGACTGCTTCCTTCTGCTTCGGGAGAGGAAATGGAAGAGTAAAGACGACTTTGTCTTGCAACTTGGATACCAGCTCAGTCACAGTAGGATAGGACACCAGGCAGAGTCCTGAGGCCCCCATTCCAGGCCCTAGCTCGCAGATGACATTTCTAGATATACCTTGGGCCAGAGGGGAACCTGCTGACTTGAAATAAAGGACCGAATCCAGGCAGTATTCATCATCTGCTGACTAAAGAGCCCACGGACTCTGGATGAGCCTTGAATGAGACTCTGAGACATGCTGGCTTCAGGCATGACCCAGCACATTCACAGCTATGAGGAGAGACTCCTACTACTTGAGAAAAGCAGAGGAAAGAGTAAAAAGGATTTTGTCTTACAGCTTAGGTACCAGCTTGGCCACAGTGGGATAGGGCACCAAGCAGGCTATTGGGGTCCCCAATTCCAGGCTGTGGCTCTTAGATGGCATTTCTGGAACTAAGCTGGGCCAGAGAGAAGCCCATTTCCCTGAAGGATGAGTCCCAGGCCAGACAGCATTCACCACAAGCTGACTGAAGAGCCTTTGGGCCTTAAGGGAACATCAGTGGTAGCCTGGCACTACTTCCCATGGGCCTGTGGTGGTGGTGGACAGAGGAAAAGATTCCTCCACCTGGGAAAAGGGGAAGGAAAACTGGGACGATTCTTTGTCTTACATTATGGGTGCCAGCTCAGTCACAGGTAGATAATGCACCAGGTAGATTTCTAAGGTTTCTGACTCCAGGCCCTGGCTCCCAGATGGAATCTCTGGACCCACCCAGGGCCCGGGAGAACTTGCTGCACAGAAGGGAAGAACACAAACCTGGCTGGCTGCACCACCTGCTGATTGCAGAACCCTAGGGCCTTCAGCAAACATAGGCAGCAGACAGGTAATGGTTATAGTAGGCCTTGGGCAAGACCCAGTGTTGTGCTGGCTTCATTCTGACTCAACATAGTCTCAGTGGTGGTGACCACAGGGTGCTGTATCCCCCCACCCACAGCTCCAGACCACTCAGAACAGAGAGAGAGACTCTGTTTTTTGGGGGAGAAAATAAGGGAAGAGAACAAGTGTCTCAGCCTGGCAATCCAGAGAATTCTCCAGATCTCATCCAAAACCACCAAGGTGGTACCTCTATGAGTCTGCAAGAGCTAAAGCATTACTGGGTTTAGGGTGCCTCCTAATGCAGGTTCAGCTACAGTGAACAAAAACATAGATCACAACACCCAAGTCCCTTCAATCACAACACCCAAGTCCCTTCAAATACCGGGAAAGCCTTCACAAAAGGATAGGTACAATCAAGCCCAGACTGTGAAGACTACAATAAATACCTTCAATGCCCAGGAACTGATGAATAATCACAAGCATCAGGACCATCCATGAAAACATGACCCCAACAAAAAAAAAAACAAACCTAAATAATGCACCAAGGATCAAACCCAGAGTGATAGAGATATGTGACCTTACAGACAGAATTCAAAATAGTTGTTTTAAGGAAAGTCAAGGAAATTGAAGATAATGCAGAGAAGGAATTCAGAATCCTATCAGATTAATTTAACAAAGATTGAAATAAGAATCAAACAAATTCTGGAGTTGAAAAATTTAATTAACATACTGAAGAATGCATCAAAGTCTTTTAATAGCAGAATTGATCAAGGAGAAGAAACAATTAGTGAACTTGAAGACAGGGTATTTGAAAAGACAGAGCCAGAGGAGACAAAAAAATAAATAAATAAATAAAACAGTATGAAGCACACCTACAAGATCTAGAAAATAGCTTCAAAAGGGCAAATCTAAGAGTTATTGGCCTTAAAGGGGAGGTAAAGAGAAAGGTAGGGGGAGAAAGTTTACTCAAAGGGATAATAACAAGGAGCTTCCCAAATCTAGAGGAAGTTGTCAATATTCAAGTACAAGAAGGTTACAGAACACCAAGCAAATTTAACTGAAAGAAGACAACCTCAAGGCATTTAGTAATCAAACTCCCAAAGGTCAAGGATAAAGAAAGGATCCTAAAGGCAGCAAGAGAAAAGAAACAAACGTACAATGGAGCTCCAATACATCTGGCAGCAGACTTTTCAGTGGAAACCTTACTGGCCAGGAGACAGAAGTATGACATATTTAAAGTGTTGAAGAAAAAAATCTTTTATTCTAGAATAGTACATCTGGCAAACACACACACACACACAAATGCTTCACACATGAAGGAGAAATAATGACTTTCCCAGATAAACAAACACTGAGGGACTTCATAAGCACCAGAACTGTCCTATAAGAAATGCTAAAGGGAGTTCTTCAATCTGAAAAAAAAGGACATTAATAAGCAATAAGTAATCACTGAAGGTACAAAACTCCCTGGTATTAGTAAGTACACAAAAAAACACAAGATATTATAATACTGTAATTGTGGTGAGTAAATTACTTATAATTTAAGTAGAAAGACAAAAAGATGAACCAAGGAAAACTAATAACTATAACAACTTTTCAAAACAGAGACAGTATGATAAGATATAAATAAAACAAAACAAGATAAAAAGTGAGAGGATGAAGTTAAAGTGCAGTTTTTATTACTTTTCATTTGCTTGTTTGTTTATGCACTCGGTGTTAAGTTCTGATCAGCTTAAAATAATGGGTTGGCCGGGCACAGTGGCTCATGCCTGTAATCCCAGCACTTTGGGAGGCTGAGGCAGGCGGATCATGAGGTCAGGAGATCAAGACCATCCTGGCTAACACGGTGAAATGCCATCTCTACTAAAAATACAAAAAATTAGGTGGGCATGGTGGCGGGCACCTGTAGTCCCAGCTGCTCGGGAGGCATGAACCCAGGAGACGGAGCCCGCAGTGAGCTAAGATCTCACCACTGCACCCCAGCCTGGGTAACACAGCGAGACTCCATCTCAAAAAATAATAATAATTAAAATAAAATAATGGGTTATAAGATATTATTTGCAAATCTAAAAACACAGCAGATACACACAAAAAATTAAAAGCAAGAAATTAAAACATACCACCAGAGAAAACCACCTTCACTAAAAGGAAGACAGGAAAAAAAGAAAGATGAAAGAGAATAGCACAAAACAACTAGAAAATAAATAACAAAATGGCAGGACACAGTTAATGATGCTTATTTATCATTAACATTGAATGTGAATGGACTAAACTCTCTATTCAAAAGACATAAAGTGCCTGGCTGAGTTGTAAAAACAAAAACAAAAGCAAACAAAAACCGATAACCAACAATCTGTTGCCTATAAGAAACACACTTCACCTATAAAGACACACATAGACTGAAAATAAAGGAATGGAAAAAGATATTCCATGCCAATGGAAACCAAAAAAGAACAGAAGCAGCTATAGTTATATCAGATAAAATACATTTTAAGACAAAAACTATAAAAAAGACAAAGAAGTTTATTATATAATGATAAAGATTAAGCAAGAGAATATAACAATTGTAAATATACATGCACCCAACACTGGAACACCCAGATATGCAAAGCAAATATTATTAGAGCTAAAAACAAAGACAGATCTCAATAAAATAATAATTGAAGACTTGAACACTGTACTTTCAGACAGATCATTCAGATAGAAATCAGCAAAGAAAACATTGGACTTAGTCTGCACTGTAGACCAAATAGACCTAATAGATTTTTACAGAACATTTCATCCAAAGGCTGCAGAATACATATGCTTCTCCTCATCACATGGATAATTCTTAAGGGTAGACTGTATGATAGACAACAAAACAAGTCTTAAAACATTCAAAAAAGCTGAAATAATATCAAGTATCTTCTCTTCTCACAATGGAAAAAAATTAGAAATCAGTAACAAGAGGAATTATGGAAACTATACAAACACATGGAAATTAAACAATATGCTCCTAAATGACCAGTGGATCAACAGATTAAGAATAAAATTGCCTGTATTCCCAGCACTTTAGGAGGCTGAGACAGGTGCATCACTTGAGGTCAGGAGTTCAAGACCAGCCTGGCCAACATGGCGAAACCCCATCTCTATTAAAAATACAAAAATTAGCCAGGCGTAGTGGCACATGCCTGTAGTCTCAGCTACTTGGGAGGCTGAGGCAGGAGACTTGCTTGAACTCAGGAGGCAGAGGTTGCAGTGAGCTGAAACCGCACCACTGCACTCCAGCCTGGGTGACAGAGCAAGAATCCATCTCAAAAATGGATAAACAATTAAGAATAAAATTGAAAAAAATTTTTGAAACAAATGATAATGGACACACAACATACCAAAACCTACATGATACAGCAAAAGCAGTAGTAAAAAGGAAGTTTACAGCTATAAGCACCAATGTATTAGTAAGGGTTCTCTAGAGGGGCAGAACTAATGGAATATATATATATATATATATGTTTATTAAATATTAACTCACACAATCATAAGGTACCACAATAGGCCGTCTGCAGGCTAAGAAGCAAGGAGAGTCAGTCCAAGTTCCAAAGCTGAAGAAATTGGGAGTCCAATGTTCGAGGGCAGGAAGCATCCAGCACAAGAGAAAGATGTAGGCTGGGAGGCTAGGCCAGTCTCTCTTTTCACATTTTTCTGCCTGCTCATATTCTAGCCATGCTGGCAGCTGATTAGACTGTGCCCACCCAGATTAAGGGTGGGTCTGCCTTTGCCACCCCACTGACTCTAATGTTAATCTCCTTTGGCAACACCCTCATAGACACACCCAGGATCAATACTTTGAATCTTTCAATCCAATCAAGTTGACATTCGGTATTAACCATCAAAACCAATATCAAAAGAAAAAAATAGAAAAATTTCAAATAAACAACTTAATGATGCATCTTGAAGAACTAGAAAAGCAAGACTAAACCAAACTCAAAGTTAGTAGATGTAAAGAAATAATAAAGATCAGAGCAGAAACCAATGAAATTGAAATGAAGAAACAATACAAAAGATCAATGAAGGAAGAAGTTAGTTTTTGAAAGGATAAACAAAACTGACAAACCTTTAGCCAGATTAATTGAGAAAAAAGAGATAATAAATAAAATCAGAGATGAAATAGGAGACATTACAACTGGTACTACAGAAATTCAAAGGATCATTAGAAGCTGCTATATGCCAATAAATTTGAAAGCCTAGAAGAAATGGATAAATTCCTAGACAGATACAACCTCCAAGATTGAACCATGAAGAAACCCAAAATATGAACAGACCAATGATATGTAATGAGATATAAGCCGTTATGAAAAATCTTCTAGCAGAGAAAAGTCCAGGATCCAATGGCTTCACTGCTGAATTTTGCCAAACATTTAAAAAAGAACTAATACCAATCCTACTCAAACTATCCTGAAAAATAGAGGAGGGAATATTTCCAAACTCATTCTATCAGGCCAGTATTATCCTAATACTAAAACCAAAGACATGTCAAAAAAATAAAGAAAATTACAGGCCAATATCACTGATGAACATTGTTGCAAAAATCCTCAACAAAATACTAGCAAACTAAATTCAGCAATACATTAAAAAGATCATTCATCATGACCAAGTGAAATTTATCCCAGGTATGCACAGATGGTTCAGCATACACAAATCAACCAATGTGATACATCATATCAACAGAATGAAGGAAAAAATTACACAATCACTTCACTTGATGCTGAAAATAATTTGATCAAATTCAACATCCCTTCATGATAAAAACCCTCAAATAACTAGGGATAGAAGGAGCATCTATCTCAACACAATAAAAGCCATGTATGAAAGACCCATAGCTATCATTGCACTGAATGGGAAAAAACTGAAAGCTTTTGCTCCAGTATCTGGAACATGAGAAGGATGTTCACCTTCACCACTGTTAATCAACATAGTACTGTAAGTCCTAGCTACAGCAATTAGACAAGAGAAAGAAACAAACGATATACAATTTGGAAAGGAATAAGTCAAATTATCCTTGTTTACAGATGATATAATCTTATATTTGGAAAAACCTAAAGGATCCACAAAAAGATTAGAATTGATAAACAAATTCAGTAAACTTGTAGGATACAAAAAAAAAGTAGCATTTCTATACACCAACAATGAACGATCTGAAAAAGAAATCAAGAAAGTAATTTCATTTACATCAGATACAAAAAGAAAATACTTAGGAATTAACCAAAAAAGTGAAAGATCTGTATACAGAAAACTTGAAAACATTGATAAAAGAATGTGAAGAGGACACACACACACAAATGGAAAGACATTCCACATTCATGGATTGGAAGAATTAATATTGTTAAAATGTCCACACTACCCAAAGCAATCTACAAATTCAATGTAACTCCTATAAAAATACCAATGACTCTCTTCACAGAAATAGAAAAAAAAATCCTAAAATTTATATGGAATTACGAAAGACCCAGAATAGCCAAAGCTATACTGAGCAAAAAGAAAACTGGAGGAATCACATTACCTGACTTCAAATTATACTACAGAACTATAGTAACCCAAACAGCATGGCACTGGCATAAAAACAGACACAAAGACCAATGCAACAGAGTAGAGAACACAAGAACAAATTCATACATCTACAGGAAACTCATTTTCTATGAAGGTGCCAGGAACATGCATTTGGGAAAGAACGGACAGTCTCTTCAATAAACGGTGCTGGGAAAACTGGACCAGCAGATGCAGAAGAATGAAACTAGACCCCTATCTCTTGCCATATACAAGAATCAAACCAAAATGCATTAAAGACTTAAGCCTAAAACCTCAAACTATTAAACTACTAAAAGAAAACATTGGGGAAACTCTCTAGGGACATTAGACTGAGCAAAGATTTCTTGAGTACTACCCCACAAGCATAGGCGACCAAAGTAAAAACGGATAAATGGGATTACATAAAGTTAAAAAGCTTCTTTACAGAAAAGGGAAACAATCAACAAAGTGAAGAGACAACACACATAAAGGGAGAAAATATTTGCAAACTACCCATCTGACAAAGGATGAATAACCAGAATATGTAAGGAGCTCAAACAACTCTATGGGGAAAATATCTAATAATTTGATTTAAAAATGGGCAAAAGGTCTGAAAGGGCAAAATCTTCAGACGGGGCTTTGCATTCTGGCTCTGCCATTTTGTATCTGTATAACCTTGAGAGGGAGTCAAAATCTTCAGTGGCTACAGGGGCCAGGCAGCATCTTACATGACAGAAGTAGGCTAGAAGTCTAATGTTTTTTTAAAAAACAAGCTACCTTTTAAATCCCTTTAGTTTTCTTCTTTGAATAAAGAAATGAGTTCAAGAATTTCACTTTTCTCCTAACTTTACATTCATTAAAAAGGAAACCACACAGCAGCAATTGACACATGACCTTATGGTGGGAAGACAACTGAGAGAACTAGGGACTGTGGCAATCTGAAAAATACATACCTATTTTTGATGAGAAGGTGGAAAGCTGGATTTTTTAGACCAAATCACTTCAATTTTCAAATGTTGGAAACTAACTCACGGTTTGTTTGTTTTAATTGTGGAAGGATACTGTGGAAGCCATCACAACCAAGGAAAGCCCTTCTACAAGCCAACTATGGCCTGCAGTTTCAACATTTAGTCACAGCTTATTAACAAATCCAGACAGGATGCCTATCACTCTCAATATCATCAGCCCCATCTCTTTGCAGTTCCTGCCCTGCAGGCTGCGTTTTCCAGCCACGGGCACATCCTCATCGTTTCTCATTCCCACTCACCACCTACTTCCCCCACTTTTGTGCTGCACCCATCTTCTTAGAGATGAAGCTCTCCACCTCTCAGGAGAGGCTATTATTGGCTAGATAGCCTACAAAACAGGAGAAAATATTCACAAACTCTGCATCTAACAGAGGTCTAATATCCAGAATCTACAAGGAACTTAAATACATCAACAAGCAAAAAACAAATAATCCAATTAAAAAATGGACAAAGGACAGGAATAGACAATCCCAAAAGAAGACATACAAGCAGCCAACAAATGTATATTAAAAAAAAAAACTCAACATCACTAATAATCAGAGAAGTGAAAAATCAAAACCACAATGAAATACCATCTCATACCCTTCAGAATGCTTATTATTTTTTGAATGTCAAAAATTATAGATGCTGGTGAGACTGTGGAGAAAAGGACATGTTTATCTGCTGTTGGTGGGAATGTAAATTAGTTTAATCACTTTGGAAAGCATTTTGGAGATTTCTCAAAGAACTTAGAACTACCATTTGACCCAGCAATCCTACTACTATTCAAAGGAAAAGAATTCATTCTATTGAAAGGACACATACACTAATATGTTCATCAAAGTGCCATTCACAATAGCAAAGAAATGGAATCAACCTAGGTGCCCATCAATGGTGGATTGGATAAAGAAAATGTAGTACATATACACCATGGGATACTATGCAGTCATAGAAAAGAACAAAATCATGTCCTTGGCAGCACCATGAATACAGCTGGGGGCCATGATCCTAAGTGAATTAACACAAGAACAGAAAACCAAATATTGCATGTTCTTAAAGTGGGAACTAAACATTGAATACACATAGACATAAAGGTGAGCACAATAGACACTGGGGACTACTAGAAGGAAAAGGGAGAGAGGGGGACATGGGCTAAAAAAATTGCCTATTGGATAGTATGCTCACCACATGGGTGATGGGACCATCCGTATCCCAAAGTCATTCATATCTCCATATCCCTCAGCATCATGCAGTATACCAATGTAACAACTCTGTGCAGGTACCCCCTGAATCTAAAAATAATAGTAATAATACATACATACATACATACATACACACATACATACTTCTGGCTGTCTCCAGATGAACTGATAATGCTTCAAATGGTGAATTACCAATACACTCCTACCAAAGTATTATTATTATTTATAATCAAGTCAATCAATAGGAAGGGGGAAAGGAGAGCTAAAATGTCCTTTAGAAAAAAAGTGTGTGCATTTGCTCTAAAAAACGTAATTGTTATAGTTTTATAAATTATGAAATTTGGATTTCCAAGGAACACTATGGATGGATGGGTAGACTTCCTTTGCACATAGCCTGCACTTAATAAGTGACTGTTGTCCTGGAATAATATGGCCTTGTATAAATATCACACTTTGTCATGATATGCTCTCTCTTACACTGTGAAATCATCAAGGAAACTATTGCTGTCAGCATCTCCTCATTTAAAACCACTCCCTTTCATCACCCTCAACTAACAAAGTTTTAAATGCAATAGCTCTTGGTCTGTCCCCTAAACATACCAAACTGGCTCCTTCACAGAGTCTTTGTACTTACTGTCTCAGCTATCTGGGACACTCATCTTTCTGATTTTTTCATAGCTGCCTCTTTTTTAGATTGAGGACAAATGTCCTATCTTCATAAAGCTCTCTCCAGTTTCTCTTCTCTACTGACCTATCTCTCATCCCTCTGTTTTATTTTCTTCCATGACATTTATCATTAGGTTTAATTTTGTCCGTATTTATCATCTGACTCACCCCACTAGAATAAAAGCTCCCTGAGGACAGGCCCCTTACACACCTTCACTGCTGAAGAATCCACCAATGTTCCTAGCCCACAGGTAAGTGCCCAAAGCAGATTAGTATCTGATGAATAATGAATGAACTATAATTTGACAGAGAAGTAAACTGAGGTCCAGGGAGGACCTGTCTGGTCTCATGGATATTCATTGGCAAAGCAGAGCCTTGAGTCCAGGTCTTCTGACTCCTGGCCCAGCATCACTGTCATTGCACCACCCTCACCAATGTTCTGACAGCCTGAGGTGCCTTTCACCCAGAAATCAGCAAGTCAGGAGTTAAATCTATCTTTCATCAGCAACAAGATTCTGTCCACATTTCTCACCACAGAACCAAATGAATGAATGCATGTTACCCAGAAATGCAAGTATTTCACAACTAATTCCAAAGGATGTCAAAGAAGACAGTTTTTTTTTAATTCTCTAGGAGAATTCCATTGAACTTACATGATTTTATGCATAAATATTAATGAAATTGTGAATTTATACTAAAAAAGTAAAGGTTAATGGCTACATTAGCTGTTTTTTCATTTCTCAAACACTAGGCAATCCAAAATCTAATATGCACATATACAAGCATGAGCAATTTGCCCAAAGTATTATATTCTATTGCTATGATACTTCTTGGCTTCAATTAAGGTCAAAAGTCATCTGAACAGCTTCATTTCTTTGGACGAAGATTTAAATTTTACTTAATTAGTGTGTTCCAGAAAACATCCTCATTTTCTGGACATCAGATCCTTCCACTCATTTTCATTTCTGCCTGAAAATTACAACTTCCCAATGCACACCACAGCCTAACTGTCCATCCTCAAGTATACATCCTTTAAACGTTTCCTTGAAGCTATGTCTACACTGTGCTAGGCAAAAAGATAAAAATGATGGAATCTCAGAATCCAGATGTCTTGTCTCCTAGCATTTGGCAGCATCTCTAGATGGCCCATATTTTCAGCTTGTAACCATTTACTGGAAAATACATCCCATCTATTATTACTCCTTTCTACTTTTCTATATTTGTGGTAATTTATTCAACTGAAAACTTGGAAAAAGTAAATGCAAGGAATTGGCCATATGACACACACAGCACAATGATTAAAGAAAAAAGCTATTCACCACCCCATTCTATCTGCCCAGGGCACACTAACTTCCAGTAGCACAAGCCAGAACCCTGGGCATCACCCTTGACTCCTCCTTCTCTATCCCCTAATATAGAACTACATCCAGTCTACTTCAGAATTAACTTCTCTCAATTGGCACCACCATTATCTGAAATAGTCCAGGATTCTGTCCTCTTATCTAGGATCTTGATTCTAGAATACTGCAGCAACCTCCTGGTTTTTTTTGTTTTTGTTTTTGTTTTTTTTTGAGATGGAGTCTAGCTCTGTCACCAAGGCTGGAGTGCAGTGCCGCGATCTTGGCTCACTGCAAGCTCTGCCTCCCAGGTTCACGCCATTCTCCCGCCTCAGCCTCCCAAGTAGCTGGGACTACAGGTGCCCGCCACCACGCCCAGCTAATTTTTTTTGTATTTTTAGTAGAGACGGGGTTTCACCGTGTTAGCCAGGATGGTCTTGATCTCCTGACCTTGTGATCCACCCGCCTCAGCCTCCCAAAGTGCTGGGATTACAGGCGCGAGCCACCGCGCCCGGCCAGCAACCTCCTGTCTTTATGTCTCCAATTTTGCCCCCTCCATGCCATTCTCCACTAAGCAGCCAGTGTGGTCTTTCTAAAGTACCAACCTAATCATGCCACCAAACCTGCGCTTACATCCTTTCCATGGCTCCCAATGCCCTGGGCCTAAAGGCTAAACCATTATGCATTGCTTACAAACCTATTCACAATCTGGCCTCTTGCCTGCCTCCCCAGGTTTATTTCTTGACACACCTTGCCTCTTCCTTACCTATGCTTTCTCCACTCTCCAATAATAAATTTTTCTTCAGTTCTTTTAATGCACTGTGATCCCTCATCTCTCACCTCTTTGCTAGTGCTGCATTCAGAACCCTCTTCCATTCATCTTGGCTGATATCTGCTGATCCTTCTATTTAACATATTAAGCATAACTCTCGGTGGAAAGAATTTCTGACTCCTTTTGGTCAAGGTTGGGTGCCTTGCTCCCTGTATTCCTCCTATCAGGGCACTAACAATACTTGGCAGTGTTTCTTTGACTGTCTCCACTCCTGTATGTCTCACAATTGTAGCCCAGCATCTATGACCACATAGTATTTGATAGGTTTGCATTGTTATCTCCAGAATGATGCTGAAAAGACAGCTTACAGTCTACTTGGATCATAGTCCTAACTCTAAAGACTCTCTAATCATAGACACCCAATATTTGTTTGAAGTGTGGAGACTTGCTTGCATACTTCAAAAGCAGTATAGATAGATAGATGTTTTAGGGTAAGACTCCCATTTGCTCCCTTCCTTCCCAAATGAAGTAATTTAATAATTGAAAATATCTATTTTGTAATAATATAAGCCAATGTTGTATCCCATTGAGGAAAGAATTACCCAAGGAGAAAGTTACATGGCTTCAACAAACTATGTAACATACTTCTAGAATTTTCTCCCCTTTCCTCCTACCCTACATTCTGACATTCTTCAATCAATTTTATAAAAGTGCAAAATAATTTAAATATGAGCTTAAGTCATCTGTAATTAAGAAGGTAAACATGCTTTTTTAGGAATTACAGAATGCATTCCATTTGGGCAATTCATTGTTTTAGATTATCTATAACAATATCTTGATGTGAAAAGCTAATTACTATTTCAAATGGTGGGAAGGTCCCAACATCTACCTTCTTCCCTTATGAAGAATTTTAGGAAGAATTAGGAAATATCTAAAGCAGCCATGAGGACAGGAAGAAAAATGACATTTACTGAGAGCCTTGATATATGAGATGTATGAGGAACTGCTCTTGATTAATCCTCCCAATAACTCTATGATGTGGTAATCAATCAATACCTTCACTTTACCTAGGAGAACCCTGAGTCTGAGGTAAAATAAAGATAACTGCAAATGCTCAAACATCTAGCAATTGATAGATCCAGGAAATGAACCCAAGTCTACTTGGCATCACAGTAGAAAGTTCTTTCCACCATGAGAGCTCAGAAAACTGAAGAGTATCTTTTGAAAAACAAAAATTTTGTTTAAAAAAAAAAGGAGATGCCTTCTTAGGAAGCCAAAAATGTCTTCTTCATCTCCTCAGAGAAGGATTCCATGGGAAGCTTTTTCTTAGAACCCTAGCTTTCAGCTTCCCATCTAATTATGCTTCAAGTTAATTTTATCTATAATTTAGAAATAAAATTAAAAAACAGAAGATTTATCATTATGTCTTATAGAGTTACATATACTGGCAGAGTGTCCAATTAGATTTAATCTGCATTAATTAAGCTTTCCATTTTAACAAAGCTCTATATTAACACATTTGAATCCGAAAAAATAAACATTAAATCTGCAATGTCATTAAGATAGTTCAGCGAGACAGATTCATCTTTGTTGCTCTGCTAATGCACTCTATTGCTACTGTAAAAAATAATTTTATCACATTAGAAATATACATTGGAATTAATAACAGAGTACCCATTCCATTACATAAAAGAGCCTATTTCAATTACTACCTCAAGGTACATTTTTAATAGTCTTTATATTTCAGTTTTCTGTTTCATTTTATCTGCCCACTTAAGATATCCATGGGAACTCAATTGATTCAGTTACCTAGGGAGTTTCCAGATACTGCTTTGCCAAGAAGTTCACTCCTCATTTAAAGAAATACAAACTCTCAAGAGTTCTAACTCTGGCTACTGGGTTCCCACCAGGTGAGAGAGATGCCTGCCTTTGGCCAGAAGGGAACTCAGCCACTGAATGAAGTCTTCTAATTCAATAATGGCCGTGCCTGAGAGTAGCCGGAAGTCTAGCAGAAATTGGAAACAGTGACTTCCAAAACAGTAAATGAGGTTTCTCTGGTTGACAGCTTTGGAAAAGTCAGGGGCATGATTACTTCCTGTGGTGCTCATGATGACTAGGGAAGGTGATCAGATCCAGAATGCTGTTCCCCCGTTGTGCTTCATCAGCAAAGATGACTTTTAACTGGAAATTGAACACTACCAGAAGGTTTGGGTGATAGTCATTATTTTCCTTTAATCATTGAACTGGAGGTGGTGGGTGGGATGACTATTTTCTCATCTGGCCACTCCTCAGCACCCTGTCTCCCCTCAGCACCAAATTTCCATCTCGATAACATCATCATTATCAGTATCATCAGCATCATCATCATTATGGCTTTTTTATTGAGTTTCTTTTGTATGCCAAGCACTATGCTAGGTATCTTACAAATACTAATCCACAGAAAAATCAGCAGGTATTATCAATTCAGCCTCCAGACACCAAAACCTTTGCCCCCTTCACTATCCTGCAGAGCCTCCCATGTGTAGCACACCCAGGGCAATACCTGTGTCTGGTACAATGTATTCCACGTGAACCTTTGAAACTAGTCATGAAAATTCTGAGCAGCTCTAACTGGAGATGAAGAAGACAAATCCTTTTTTCATTTAAAAATGTATTTATTGAGTGCATACTATGTGCTTGAGATTATTACTTGGAGAAACCCCTATGTGAGGCCGTCTGTTACCTATGCTACTTCCATGTATTTGGGCACAGATGCAATAGGAAACACCCCAACAAATCAAGACAGAGACTGCCTAGTGTTTCCAATACCCATGTTCTCTCATCCTTGGCACAATGCTAGGCTGAATTTCCCAGTACTGGTCAATGAAATGGGATACATGACATTTTCAGCCTGATCCTTAAACATATCCAAGGAGACTATGAAAAAATGATAATTACAATACCTACAATGCTTACATAATTACAATAGGAGCCATTAACCTACTTCTCTCAGTGTCATGGATTGAGCAATTAATCAGTTAATCAATACACATAGAAGTTAAATAACAAAACTCAAAGGTGCTACATATAAAGTCATATGTTTGTATATATCTACACATTTTCAAAAACTACCGATTATTTTTAAATGTACCCCCCAAATCAAAAATATTGAGTATGTAAAAGATCACCAGGAAAAAAAAAATCTGCAAACTCAAAAATCTAAAAATCTGACAGCACATACTTTATGCCCTCAATTAACAATAAAACCAGAAATTACCCATTAAGTATTTTTAATTTAATCACTTTGGAATATTTAAACACTCCTTTAACCAGGGTTAAAGAGGAAGTCAAACTGAAATTAAGAATTATAGAAAAGTACAGAAAATAAAAACACCATATAGCAATATCAATGGGCTGTATTCAAAGTAATATTCACAAGAAAACATAAAATCATCAGTGATTTTACCAGTAAATAGAAAATACTGAAGACAAATGAACTAAACATTGAAGAAGCTAGTAAAAATATGAAAAAGATGATCCAGAATAAGATAAGAAGTAGGAATCAATGAACTTGAAATGAAAAACAGTCAACTTGATCAATAAAACTAAGAACTGTTTCATTTAAAAGATCAATAAGTTACATGATCCCATGATGAGCCTGGACAAGAAAAGAAGAAGAAAACACACATTTCACACATTAGAAATAAAAGGAGATAAAAATCATAAATATAAACATTTTATTAAGTAAAAGAGACTATAATGCCTAACTATTTGCCAAAAAAATCCCAATCTCAATGAAACATAGGATTTTCTTAAAAACATAAATTGATCCCAAGAAGAGCTCAAAAGTAATTAGATAGAAACCATTCCATACAAGAAGCGAAAAATGAACATTTCAATAATAAAAGATTTTCCAGTTTCCCCAAAACCAAATTATCAGCCTAAACATTTTTTGTACTTTTCAGCCCAAATATTTTCTATACAAAATATTTTCTGTCCTTTTCTAATTATATTTACATGTAATTACTTACATCTAATTACATTTGCATCTATTTTCAGGCTCATTCTATCAGAAACACTTGTAGAAAAGATATAATGTATATTTTTTAACTAGTCTAGAGCATAAAAAATTTCAAAAAGCCTTGAATTAACTCAAATACACAGAGTTTTCTATGTATTCAAATACACAAAAAAGTCTATGGCAACTCACTTATTAATGAATTAAAACATTTAAATGTTTAATAAGTTTAAAGTATTTAAAACAATGCCTATAATTCTTCAGTGCTTAAACTAATGTAGTTACTACTACTGCTTTTATTAATATTGCTATTGCTATCATTATTTAATGATACAAAAAATCCTAACTAAAGCATTAGTTAATGTAAGTTTATTCAAGGATTTCAGAAATAGCTCAACATTATGGATTCTATTAATGTAATTACTTATGTTAATAGATAAAAGGAGACAGACACAAAAGTATCTCAAAATGCACACTGAAAAGGTATTTAATAAAATATAACAGCTATTCTTTTTTAATCTTTCAGTAAAATAGGAATAAAATTAGATTTCCTTTACATGACGACTAGATAGATAAAAACAGATAGAAATAGAGATAGATATTAGAAAGTACTACCAGACAGTTTATTAAACAGAGGACCTTATTAAAGTTGGAAAGAAAAAAGGATTATCTGTTGCCCTCTTCCTGACTTTAATGAACACCTTTGATTTGTTCATATATTATTTATCACTATTATGGAGATTCTAGCCCATATTATAAAACAAGAAAAAGAAATAGCTAATATAAATATTGAAATTTAAGAAAGAAAAATTTTCAATATTTTCAAATTACAAAATTATATACCTAACAAGTCAAAGGGGATCATCTAAAAAAAATTAATGTTTGGCACATGGTATGCAATCAGCAAATGTTAGCTTAAAAAAGCTATTCAATATAGCTTAAAAATTAGCTAAAACTCAAAAGAAAGATATGAAAACCATATTAAAACATCAAAAGAAAGCAAGCTGCAGACCAATATCTCACTTATGGATATAGATACAAAAGTCCTCAACAATATACTGTCAAATCGAATCCACAAAAAAAAAAAGGATTATAGAACATAACCAAGTAGAATTTATCCCAGGAATGCAAGTTTGGTATAGCTTCTGAAAATCAGTTAGTATAATATACTACATCAATAGAATAAAAGATAAAAACTATGTTATCATCTCAGTAGATATAGAAATAGCATGTGAAGAAATTCAACACCCTTCATAATAGAAACACTAACCAAACTAGAAATAGAAAGAAACTTCTCCAATATGATAAAGAACACCTACAAATAGAAAAAAAAAAAAAAACCTCCAGATTGGTGAAGAATATCTGTGAAAATCCACAGCTAACATACTTCAAGGTGAAAACTGAAAGCTTTCCCTTTAAAATCAGAAACAATACAAAGATATCTGCTCACCATTTCTATTCAACATTGTACTGGAAGTTCTGGCCAGGGCAATTCAGTACAAAAATGAAAAAACAGGCAGCCAGGTAGGACAGGAAGAAATAAAACTATCTCTATTTGGAGATGACATAATCTTATATGGAAAAATTCTAAGGAATTCACTAGAAACTATTAGAACTAATCAATAAGCTTACCAAGGTTGCAGGATGCAAAGTAATACGCAAAAATTAATCTCCTTTCTATACAGTAGCAATGAGCAACTAAAAATTGAAATTAAGAAAATTATTCCATGTATGATAGCATAAAAAATACACCTAGGAATAAATTAACAAAAGCCATGAAAATCTTAGATTTTGAAAACCAAAAAAAAAAAAAAAAAATTGAAAGAAATGAAAGACGACCTGAGAAAGCAGAAAGACACCCCATGTTCATGAATCAAATTATTTGACATTGTTTTGATGGCAATACCTCCTCAGACTGACAACCTACAGATTCAATGAAATCTGTATCAAAATCTCAACTGACTTATTTGCGGAAACTGACAAGCCGGTCCTAAAATTCATATGAAAATCCAAGGGAACTAGAATAACCGAAACAATCTTGAAAAGAAGAACAAACTTGGAAGATTCATATTTCCCAATTTCCAAACTTACTACAAAACTGCAATAATCAAACAGCACTTCCATATGGATAAACATATAGATCAATGAAATAGAAGTAACGATGGTTGTGGCAGGCTGTCTGGAGCAGCCGCTACCATCACGCCAGGAGCAACAGGGAGGCGTGGCCAGGCCTGCAGGCTCTGTGGAGCCACTGGGAGCCGTGAAAAAGCAGGAGCCCCGCCCCTTCCAAGTTGGGGTAGAAGTTCCCCAAGCACAGATGCAGCTGCCCACTTGCAGCTACAGACCCAGGACTCCTGCTCCGTAGAGCAGGCAGGAGTGGCGCCCAAGTCATGGCTGTAGATCTAGACCTTCCACTCCACAGAGCAGGCAGGAGTCCTGCCCCGCTGGGCTCAGCTGCAGCTGCCCAAACTGTGGCTGCAGACCTAGGCCTCCTGTTTCACCAAGCAGGCAGGAGCCCCAACCCTTTCCTTCACAGCTGCAGCTGCAGCTGCAGCTGTGGGCCCAGGCATCCCTGCACTCTTGGAGACCTGGGAAGGACCCCACTGCACTGTAGGCTCAGAAATGCCTGCTCCCACTGCCTGGCTTCTCTCTGATATAAGCACCTGCTCCAATCTTTGAGCAAAGTCGGGGCCAAGTTCCGGCACTGTCACAGCCTAGCTGGGTGTGCACATGCTCAGGGCAGTGCTAACACACCAGCCCTCTGCCATCTTAGCCCTCTCTGGATTTTGGGCACAAATGAGCATAGGAGGGAAGCTGAGGTGGGGCTGAAGTCAGCTCAGCATTGGCCTGCAGGTATCTCTTGGCACCTGCAGTCTGGGCACCATGAATGTCAGCAGGAGGCAGAAAGGTTCCTAGGTGGAAGTGGGTGGGTCCCCAGTGAGGCTTCACCTTCAGGCCGGGGAGTGCCTGATGGCTGCCAGTTCCACAGACCGGAGTGGGAACTTGTAGTGCCTTTTCCAGGCCTATCCATGGCTGCCCATGGGCCAACTGACATGCACTTCCTCCCCTCTGAGGCCCATAGAAGCCCCAGGCTCAGCCAGAGCTGAGCAGACATCAGGACCAGCTGCAGAGAGGAGCTACCCAATCCAGGGCCTCCTCTCTGCTGAAACTCAAGCAGTCATCAGGATAACTAGCTGCAGAGAGAAGCCACCCACTCTAGGGTCTCCTCTCTGCTGAGAGCTGCAGAGACAACAGCAGGACCTGCCTGCAGAGAGGAGCTTCCCACTCCAGGGTCTCCTTTCTATTAGGAGCTGAACGCTTGTTGGGACACCCTGGCTGAGGAAAGGAGCTACTCCTGTGGAAGACTGAACTGCTCTATTGCTCAATAAAGCTTCTCTTCATCTTGCTCACTCTGCACTTGTCTGTGTACCTCATTCTTCCTGGTTGCAGGACAAGAACTTGGGACTCACTGAATGAGGCTAAAAAAGATGTAATACAAACAGGGCTGAAACATTCTCCTTGTTTGCCATGTTGGGGGCAAAGAGGAGAGAAGAGAAGAGCTGCAGCCCTTTGGGGAGCTCAGACCTGGGCTCCCCGAGCCAGGGCTGTGACTCCCTCTTTGGGGCCTTGCAGTTCCTGGTGTCTCCAAGCTTCCAGGTGCCACCGTGTTCCCCAGTGCTGGTGGAAGCTGCTTGCGGTGTACCTGGTCCAGCCACAACCTCACAGAGAGTCGGTAACCCTGCCGGTACCTGCAGCTGTCCACCCCGTGGCAGTAGCCGGCGTATCTGACTGTGCAGGGGCCAGACCACATGCTCACTCACACACCCCTTGCTGCTCCATGCCTGACTCCCATCTCCCTTGGAGGCATGACACCTAGGCCAGTACCATGTGCTGAGTGCAGCCTGTGGGTGGAGCCAAGTGGGTGGAGCAAGCCCAGTGGGCCCTAGCAAAACTCGGGCAAAGGCACCACCAGCCACAGGTTTCTGGTCAGAAAAGTGACACCCCAAAGATTCCATAACAGTAAGAGACCAGAAATAAGCCCTCACATTTATGGTCAATTGATCTTAAACAGGGTGCCAATACAATACACTGGAAGAAAAGCAGTCTTCAACAAATGGTAAAGAAACAATTGGATATTCATATGCAAAAGAATAAAATTGGACCCCTACCTCACATGATATATAAAAATTAACTCAAAATATGTCTAAGAGATAAATGTGAGAGCTAAGCCTATAAAACTTTTAGAAGAAAATAACTCAAAATATATCTAAGAGATAAATGTAAGAACTAAACCTATAAAACTTTTAGAAGAAAACATAAAAGTAAATCTTCATTACTTTGAATTAGGCAAAAATATGACATCAGAATCACAAAAAAATAAAAATAAAAAAAATTGGACATCATCAAATTTTAAAGCCTTTGTGCTTAAAGGACACCACCAAGAAAATGAAAAGATCACCCACAGAATGGGGGAAAAAACTGTAAATCATACCTCTGATAAGTGACTGCATCTAAAACATACATGATTATTACAAATCAATGATAGAAAGACAAAGAATCCAATTAAACATGGGCAAATTATCTGAATATACATTTCTCCAAAGATACACAAATGGTCAATAAGCTTATGAAAAGATAACATCATTTAGCCATCAAGCAAATGCAACTCAAAACCACAATGAGGTATCACTCTATACCCATTAGTCTACCATCAAAAAGAAAGATAATAACTAATGTTGACAAGGATGTGGAAAAATTGAAACCCTCAAACACTGCTTCGGGGAATGTAAAACAGTGTAGTCACTTTGGACAAGTCTGGCAGTTCCTCAAACAGTTAAACAGAGTTTCCGTCTGATCCAGCAATTCCAGTCCTAGTCATATACCCAAGGAAATAAAAACATGTCCACACAATAGCTTGTACATGAATGTTCATAGCAGCATTATTCATAATAGCCAAGAGTGGAAACAATTCAAATGTCCACCAACTGATAAATGGATATCTATAATGTATTATATCCAAACAATGTAACATTATTCTGCAATAAAAAGAAGTGAACTACTGACATAAGCTACACTATGAATGAACCTCGAAAGCATTATTCTAAGTTACAGAAGCCAGTCAAAAAAGGATACAGAGTGTATGATTTCACTTATATGAAATAACTAAAACAGGCAAATCTACACAGACAGAAAGTAGATTAGTGGTTGCCTAAGGCTTGGGAGCTTATGGGGAAATTGTGGGTGACAGCTAAAAGGTATGGGATTTCTTTTGAGGGTAATGAGCATTTCTAAAATTGATTGTGGTGATGAATGCACAATTCTGTGATTATACTAAAAGCTACTGAATAATAAAAATAAAAAATTATCTAGGAATCTAATAATGACCATCATCTCCCAATTGTTTCAAATACTTATTCAATTTATCTTCATCACTAGTAATACAATCAGAATCACATAAGGGAGAATCACAAAAAGAACCTGGGCATCTGACTTTTAAGCCAACAGTCTATCTACCACATACCTGGATCTTCTGCTACTGAATAAAGAAAAGCCCCAAATCCTTGGTCAACTTATATACCTGGTCAAATGTCCATGCCAAATTTCTACAGGATAATTTGCTCCTCTAGATACTGTTATCCTAGTAAATCATAAAAGTAACCTGAAAATTGTGAAAGATTCTCACTTATTGCAGAAGGGAATATTTGGCGAGGGGAGGAGGGTTATAATGAATAGACTAATTTCTAAATATATGCCATTATATATTCTTCTCTATTTTCTTGCATTCCAGGTCTCCTTAACTAGATCTTCTCTACTAGAGTAGAAACCAGGTTTTCTGTATTACCCACAGCCATTACAAATCCACAGTCTTTCATACCTTGCCCTGTCAGACTACACACACATGGAACAGGGCATCATAAAGTCCAGAGGGAGAAGGGATCTAGTATCTACTTCTCCATATTTATTTTGTTTAGCAGTCAAGATCTGAGGTTTGAGATTTTTCGCACTTGTCTTTCATGGTGCCTGCTTGGCTCTCTTGCAAGTGTACTTTCCTTCCTTTCATTTCTTTTTTTTTTTTTTTTTCTTTTTGAGACAGTCTCGCTCTTTCGCCTAGGCTGGAGTGCAGTGGCGCTATCTCGGCTCACGGCAAGCTCCACCTCCCGGGTTCATACCATTCTCCTGCCTCAGCCTCCCAAGTAGCTGGGACTACAGGCGCCCGCCACCATGACCGGCTAATTTTTTGTATTTTAAGTAGAGACGGGGTTTCACCGTATTAGCCAGGATGGTCTCAATCTCCTGACCTCGTGATATACCCACCTTGGCCTCCCAAAGTGCTGGGATTACAGGCGTGAGCCACCGCGCCTGGCCTCTAAAGCTTTTTAATAAACTTTCACTCCTGCTTTAAAACTTGCCTCGGTCTCTCCTTCTGCCTTATGCCCCTCAGATAAATTTTTCTTCTGAGGACACAAGAATTGAGGTTGCTGTAGACCCATATGGATTTGCCACCAGTAACATTTTGGTGGCATGTAACTTGGATACCCTCCACTGCCAACATACTTTGGTGCCTTGTGACTCAGATAATTTCTACTGCTAATATACTTTGGTGCTGTGTAACTCAGATATGTTCCCTAGTGGTAAGAGACCTCTATGCCTCACCTTCTTTGGCTAAAGGCATTCAACCCCTGTACACAGTTTTCTTCTCCCCCCTCCTTTTTTTTTTTTTTTTTTTTTTGAAATGGGGTTTCACTCTTGTTGCCCAGGCTGGTGTGCAATGGTGCAATCTTGGCTCACTACAACCTCAGCCTCCTGAGTTCAAGTGATTCTCCTGCCTCAGCCTCCCGAGTAGCTGGGATTACAGGCATGCACCACCACACCCGGGTAATTTTTGTATTTTTAGTGGAGACAGGGTTTCACCATGTTGGTCAGCTGGTCTTGAACTCCTGACCTCAGGTGATCCTCCCTTCTTGGCCTCCCAAAGTGCTGGGATAACAGGCATGAGCCACGGTGCCCAGCCTCTTCTCCCTTTCTCAAAAAAAAAAAAAAAATCTGAAGTTTTTCTATTACAATGAAAAATGATCAGATGATTCTCCTATCAATCATCCTCAGGCTCTATTAGAAACCTACTAGGGATATAAAAGAAGACAGCCTCACATGGCAACAAAAAAGTTTTTTTAAAACCATTCCTATTGAAAAAAAGTCCAAAAGAGAAACCCAGCAAATACAGTTTCGAAACACACTTAGACAAGGAGAATAAATGTATATGTGTCAAGGGACGGCCACTCACCATGCACAATCCTTTTTCTTCCTTACAGCAGCCCGGGAAAATAGATTATTACACACATTTTACAGACAAGTAAATTGAGGTTCCAAGACATTGAAGAGCTGGTGTCACAAAGCTAGAACTGGACCTCCAGCCTCCATCAGCCTGACTCTGAAACCTGTGCTCTTTCTAATATAATAGCAACTGTTTCACATGCTTCTCTTCTGCTTTGGGAAGCTCTCCTCTGCATTCATTGAGAAGTATCTCAAGATCTACCTCCTACTTTGGGCATTTGTATAATCCTCATACCAAAGAGGCATTCACACCCAACCCCACAAGGCCAATAGGGCAAGGTAGGGTTGTGAAGCTGAGACTTGCCTTGACACTCAATCCTTGGAAAATGCGAACCTATACCTTTTCTCCAGCATACAGAACACCTTTGAATGAACCCATATCTCTCACAGACATGTACATCACCTTGCTTTCTCTGGGCTGACCCAGAACAGCCAGATTGTAATGACAACACCCCCACAAAATGATCAGGGTCCATCACCACACTTTGAGGCTGAGAACAAACAACCATTAAAGACAGAAGTGTTGATCCTTACAACTGCCAAAAGTCTGCATAGAAAGAGCCTCTGTTCCAGCCAAACTGGTCTGTTCACTGCTCCCACTCCCAAAATTGCATTTCTCTATATTTCTTCACCTCTGGGACTGTGCACACTGTTCCTTCTGTTTGATATAACACCCTTCTTCCCTTACCCGCTAGAATTCTGCCTGTGCTTCAAGAGCACTCTCTCTGTGTGATCTTCCTCAACCACTAACCTAATGCATTTAATTCAGTGAACTTAACACATTTACGTAATTTTGAAATTAGCTCCATACTTCACTGTAACACCAATCTACTATTTCTTTATTATTGGCTCTTTTTTATTCTTCAGCTTTTTGTGTGGTTATGCCTTGTTTCCCTCATTGCCAAACTCCACCATACATGCTTAGAAGATTTTGTTCCTTTGATTTCTCCACAAAACCTTGCATGGCACCTAGAACAGAGTAGGTGCTTCATAAATATTTTCAGTGGACTAATACAGAGGAACCCAGTATTAAAAATTAAAATTGTTTAGGTTACCTAATGATTATTAATTTGAATTCAATGATAGAGTGATCTTTGTTAAACTTATAACCCATTGCCTAGGGGACTTTAGTACAAGTTTTTAACATGGCATTGAAGCTTTGCAATGATCTGGCTTCTACCTACCTCTATAATACCAGCCCTCATCGCCCACCCCAAACTCTCATCCCTTCCCCATACACACTTTTATGTTCCAACCACTTACCTACCCATGTGTTGCTTCTTAAAATCATAGCAACCTCTTTCTGAAATGTTATTCTTCCATCCCTTACTCCTTCACATTCAGCATGTAAAATACTCACTTTTTTTCCTTATACAACTATCATCTTTTCCAAAGCCTTTCTTGGCTACCACAACACTTAGCAGAATGACTACTCTTACCTTTATTTCCTGATTACAACTTTCTGGCATTGCATCTTCAATACTTTATTATATTTATTTGTCTATCTTCCCTACTAGCTTATGTGATCTTTGCAATGAAAATCATACACTGTTCACCTTAATATTCCCAGTGTCAAGTATAATCCCCACATAAACACACTGTAAATGTTTATTGAAGGTTGTTAAACATAACTAATTAACTGGCTTGATGACTAAATATGACAGAATGTGATTTTATTCAAAGTCTACCAGAAGCCAGGTGAGAAAGATACTCATGATTGGTCCTTGGAGAGCAAACAAGAAAGCCAGTTTGACCAAAGTAAATTCTTAATGCAAAGTAAATTCATGAATGTGTTCAACAGAAATGAGGCCTCAGTTAGATGAAAGTTTTCACGGGGCTACAAACTCTAAATCCCAAGACATTTTGTATAACCCATTAACTCTAAGGAGATTTTCAAAAGCAGAAAGAGCTTTCTTACCTGTGCTCCAGTCCTCGAATGGACAGCATCACTCCTGAAGTGGATGGCTTCTGCTGTACAGTGGCCAAAAAGGTGAATTCACTCTTGTTCCGGAACAGCTGAATTAATTTCTCACTCACATGAGGAGCTGCATGGATCTCTCTTTCTATGTCTAGGAATCAAGAAGAAAAGCAGGAGGAAACAGGAGAGAAGAAGGAGAGGAGAAGAGGAAGGAGAAGGAGAAGGATAGAGAAGAAATACAGGAGAAAGAGGAGAGGGGAGATGAGAAGGAAGAGGAGAAAAGATCCATGGTTAAAAATGTCATGTCCAAAGAATCCAGATTGTATTTTTCATTTTCCTCTTCTGTCAATAGTTTTCATTTTCAGGCACCATTCCCCACTCCCTACAGCTGCATTCATTCAATGCAAATCCTGGAAATGCTATCTCTGTCACCATGCCTACTTGTCACTTTGACAAGTTCACAATTGGCCAGACAGTGATTTTCTGGCAGGAATTTTGACAGGATGCTGAGCAATTCAGTTTGCTGCAAACAGATTAGGTTGCTGTAAATAAGGTGAGAGGTAGTCGGATAAATGTGGTCCTAAATTCAGAGAATCTTGGGATAATAAGACCCAAATGCCACTCAGCATCCTCCAATTTCACTTTTTCCATGGACACAGCTTCCTTCTCCCCACAATGTATATAAGAAACCTGTCCTTGCCTTGTACCTAGCAGATATTTACTAGCACTAACAATGTCAGACAACTCTGCCTTTGCTTAAAGAATAAATACAAGGCATGCTCATGCTCCACACCCGTGGCTGGAATTTCTCCATAAGCATGCAATGGATGACTTTCCTCATGAAATATTTATTGAAGTTGAGGCCGATTCAGCAGGCCTAGAGGTGTGTGATTCCAGCTAATCCTGCTCCTAGACAAAAATGTTTCTTTCTCCAACATCAGCATAATGAGAGACATCCATCACTTCATACCCAGACTCACCCTTGTCATGATAAACTGGGTGTTTTCTCATTATTTTACACTACATTTTTCTGGCATCAGAAAGGGGCACTAAGGGAGCAAAGTTAGAGATTATTCAGAGGATGATAAATGAACATTAGAAGTGTGTTTGGTGGCCTCCTCTCACATCCTGACCATCTCCTCTGACTGCAAGATAACTACTTGGTTATTTCTCCAGGACTACAAGGGAAGCCCTTGAAAAACATAGAACTTCAAAGGCTGCACTGCCCAAGCAATATCACAGACTGGTATATGGACCTTGAAGAATCTCATCCTAAAGAATGGCTTCTGAATAAGATATCCTTCAATTCTTGACCTCGGGCCTTAGTCCTCTCATCTGCAAAATGAGGGGGTGGACTAGCTGATCTCTTAGAACCTTCCCACCTTAGCCTTCTATAATTTTTTGAATTGCTGCTTCAATTTTATAACACAGAAAAGAACAGCACAGTCTTTCCCACCTGTAAGTATCTAGGCTATGAATGGCAGAAAGCAATGTTTGTCCTCCACCATGGAGACACCCAACCCAGGCAGATCAGTCTACCAGTAGAAAATCTACCTGCACAATAGTAGCAAGGCCTTCACTACTTAATTCTTAAGTGGTATGCTGTCAGCTTTTATCAAGCGTTGAGATAAGAGATAGCCACTTGAAAAATGCTTCGATACCTTCTACAAAATCCCAGCCAAAGACATTCCAGATGACATTTAAAACCTATTAAATGTGTGAGCAAATCACTCTGTAAACTAGAGAGTATTAGAAAATGTTTGTTAATATTATTTTTATTATCATTATTATTATCATTATTATTATTATTTTTTGAGATAAGGGTCTCACTCTGTCACCAGGTTGAAGTGCAGTGGCATGATCTCGGCTCACTGCAGCCTCCACCTCCTGGGCTCAAGCGATCTCCCACTTCAGCTTCCCAAGTAGTTGGGACCACAGGTGTGTGCCACCATGCCCGCCTTTTTTTTTTTTTTTAATTTTTTTTATTTTTTTTATTTTTGGTAGAGACAGGGTTTCCCCATGTTTCCCAGGCTGGTCTTGAACTCCTGAGCTCAGGGGATCCACCCACCTTGGCCTTCCAAAGTGCTGGGATTACAAGTGTGAGCCACTGCACCCTATTATCATTACTTCTAAGCAAAGATCATCTTAATAAATTCACCTACAAGTAATGCCAAAAAAAATTCAACTCTTAAAATTAAGTTATATGTTTACTTTTTACTTTTTTCTTCTTTACTCATCAATTAGAAATCAACTGATTGGTAGCAGATGCCTGAATTTCAGGATTGTAAAGCTTGGGCCCAAAGAAAAGAGAGCCATAAGTGATCAGCAATGCCTGCTGGAGGAAATGGATATGAATATCCTATCAGCTATGGGTATCGTCATCTCTCACTCAGTTCTCCCTGAGTGATATCATCCAACCCCATGGCCAATGGCCTCCAACTTTATATCTGCAGCCCTAACCTCTCCCTTAAGCAGTAAATTCAAATGTTCACCTTCAAGCATTTCAAATTGTAATGTGCCTACAGTGAAGCCTGTTCTCTTCCCGCCACTCTCAATTTTCTCACAGAGGTCCCAGTCTTAGTAAACGGTCACACCCTGTTCCTCAAGTCAAAAAACTAGAAATTGCCCTTGATTTTTCCCTTTTCTCCACTCTCCATATCCAGTCTAAAAACAAGTCAAGTGGGCTCCCATGTCTGGAATCTGTCCACTTCTTCCCAATTTCACTCTTAAAACTCTTGCCCAAGCCACTATCATTGCTCCCTAGGGCACTTCCAATGATCTCCTTCCCGCTTCCATACTGCCTTCTTTTCACCATTCTTCACACTGTAGTTAACGTGCTCTTTTTAAACTCTAAGTCCAAGACATTTCAGCCTCCTGCTTAAAATCCTCCAATGGCTTCCCATTGCTCATAGGATAAAATCCAGTCCCTTCAGCATGCCTGCAAAGTTGCACACAAACTGATTCTTGCCTGCCTCTCCCACCCCATTCACACTCTTCTCCTTGGTTGCTAGAGGAGCACACCAGGCCCACTCCCACCTCAGATCTTCATGCTTGTCCCTCTGCCCACAGTGCTCTTCTCTCTCCTTTTCACGTCCCTGATTCCTTCTCCTTCAGCTTTCACTGTAAATGCAATCTTCTGGCCTCTCCAAGGCAGACTCTGCATTAATGTCTCTCTAATGCTCCAGTCTGGGTATTTTCTTCATTTGACTTGTCATAATATATGTATTGTAATCCATTTATTATTTGCTGATATCATTTATCACAGTCTTGTTTCAAGTTTGTTACCTCATATTATTTCCTTTCTTTTCCCACTAGACTGTAAGTTCCATGAGGGCAGGCATATTTATTTATCCATTTTTTATCCACAGTTCTTAGTGCCTGGCACAAAACAGGCATCCAATAAAGGTTTACTGAATTAATTAATGTATTTTCCATTTATTTTTCTCATTTATATTGTTACTTCAAAAGTAACCACATATATTATGGTCAGAAAATAATACATCTTTTGGAAAACCAGGAGATAAATGGGTCCTTCTCAAATGCTCATGGCCATGAAAATTTATTTTAATGATGTTTGGTGCTAAAGAAGTCCCACTTCTTTGCAGGACACCCCCACTTAACAGTCTGATCTAGTCCTACCAAACTTCTGCTCACTCAGTCCTCCAAGAAAATGGAACATTTCTTATGCTGACTTTTATTATTTCTTTTTATAAATGATTGGCACACTGAAGTAAAGAGACCCCATTAGCACTCACTAGAGTGAAATGTAAGAAACATCTGTTTTGATACATTGAGGCTTTATGTGCATTCTCACTTTCAGAGAAGCCCTTTCAAGTAAATTTTGACCATGATTCAGATGTTAAAAAAACACCAACAAAGTAATTGTATTTCTTACAATATGCAGGCAGAAACACTGGACAGGTTTCAAAGGACTGAGATCACTTTGAGTTTTGCAGATGACTAGCTGTGTGACTTTGGATAAAGTACCTTACCTCTCTGAACCTCACACTCTACATCTGAAAATTAAGACCACTAAATTCCATGATCTCCAAGTTCTTTCCTAGTCTTGACATTTCATTTCAGTTAATCACTTGATCCTGCTCATAACTGCATAGCAAAAGACAGCACTGAGAGCAAATTCCATTTATTAAGAAACCTAGATTCTACAATTTTTCTCCTCTGCTGATTTTCCAAATTAACATAAAACATAAAGTTGTCAACTATTAAAAATAGTGATATGTCAGCTACTTTGCAGCAGCCTGCTTTTTCCTGGAGTTAAAAGAGCAACCAATGAAACCCAATTAATGGGAACCTATAGTGAATATTGTACTTCCATATTCAGCCACTACAATATGTATTTGCTGTATTACTTAAGAATATTCAATTCTGCTAGAGATAACAAGAAAAACAAATGGGACAGATAAAGCCCATAATAAGTGCTAAATTTAGAGAGCAAGTTAGAAACCTGTGAAACATGCTAAACATAGATTGAATACGTGGAACATAAGTGTGTTGAACACAGATAAAAAGGATTGAATAAGAGTGTTACTTACAAGTACAATGGGATGGGAGGACCAAGTCATAATGTGCATATCATGCCACCTTCAGAATGACAGTCATGTCATCCCTAAACCAACACCCATCATTGACATCCATTTCATCTCCATTCTGGCCCCACATGTACTATCCTTGAGAAATGCTAATGAAACCCATCACTGCTCACCAAATTAACTGGTGAATTACAGTTGTAGCCAGGATTACTTGCTTCTGAGTATTTCCAATAGAGGAAGCATGTGGGCTCCGGAAACCTCCCATTTGCTGAGCCCCCTCTCTTTTCATTAACCTCAGCTCCCGTCCTCATAATCACACCATCATCAAAGAAGCTGATGCAGCAGAGAGAGAGAGAAAAAAACAGAATATATGAGCAATGAATAACACAGGAACTGGGTGGGCTGGTGCTTCCCGCTGCTCACACTCAATCCTACATGTGTTAACCTACTCCATCTCTTTCCCCTGCTTCCTCCTAGATATTTTAAACATGATTCAAGTATTTGAATTTAGTCTGTCCGTGAGGCTTTCCATTTTGTAACCCTGGGTGTGTCCTTGGAGGCTACCATTGCATAAAGGTAGTTTCGCATACAACAACCACTTAAAGTGAATATTTCACATTTTTAAAACGGGGAAAAATGGCGTTCCAAATACTCAGGTTTTGCATGTTCTAGTTAAGAAGTGCTAACACAGCAGCAAGAGTTAAGTGCTTTTTCTTTCCCAGGATAAAACGGCTCTACCTAGTCATTTTTAAAGAAAGACTAAAAATGCTAATATGATGATTAAACATCAGCAAAAAAAAAAAAAAAAAAAAAAAGTGCTGGGTGAAGGGAGGAGATTGGAGAAGGAAAGAAATTAAATGAGGTGATCACACACTCTTCTCTGCCTCAAATAGAAGCAACTTCATTTCCCTCTTCCCTGATGTATAGAGTGAGGATGGTGGTGAATTTCATTGTCAACAAGCATATACCTTGCTTCCCCTATGCCAGGCACTGTGGTTGGCACTGGGGAAATAAAAGTAAAAATACAGTTTCTGCCCTAGAGGATAGACACATAAGCAAGACAGTTTCCTTATGACAATAGTTGCAGAATAGAGCAGTGCACAAAAAAACAGAGGAGGCCCATAGAGATTGGGGATAACATCATGGAGGAGGTATCATTTAACCTGACTCTAAAAACATGAATAAGCATTTACTAGGCAGGAGAGAGGTAGAAGAGGGCACTCACTGCAGCAGCATTGTATGGCTGTGAACTCACATGTTTTACATTATCCTGGCATTTTTCTTTTTCTGCAAGTGTATCTCTTACCACAAGTTCAGCAGAGAAAGCATCTACTTAACCTAATATTGGAGCAAATTCTCAGGCCCCTGATTGGCCAAGGGGTACCACATTAGCACAAAGCAGACCAAGAGGCAAAATCCCCACCAGCTCACAGCTAAGAATCAACAAATCAAGGTGGGAAAAGCAGCAGCAGCCAGAAACATATAAACACAAATGCACCAAGGCAGCCCGCCTGAGCCTTGACTGGTAGAGAATGCAGGCAACATTTCAGTAGTTACACTGAGAACCTCAAAATACAGCAAACTCCTGATATAGACAGGCCACATCCTTCTAGCCTGAGTGCCACATAAGCTCATGGTAAGAATGGCCCCAAAAGGTAAAGCAACATTTCTTAATTTGAAATGACAGTTGGCTTTTCATTTCTGAATGTAGAGGAAATTTGTCAATTCAGAACTGCCAACCATCAGTGAGGCAATTTCTGGTTTTGGAGGATGGGAGGCATGTGTCCCACTATTTGGTCTTGTGACCCTTCTTTAAGGATGTCAGATGTTATTGATCCAAGCAACTTTCAAAAAAACAGAAATCACTAGAAGACTCCCAGTTAATGTGTAAGGGATTTTCATCTCCACCAACAAGTTCACAATAATATTCCATTAAACCTCCATTCGTTCCAGAAGCCGGAATGAGAGAAATCAAATGAGGCTAATGCCCTGCACATGTCATCGCACTTACAATAGCTTTAGAAGACGTTATTATTATTATTCCTACTTTACAGATGACCAAACTAAAGCTTACAGAATTTAAATAATGTTCTAAAGGACACTGGGCTAGAAGGCTTGGTGCTGAGATTGCAACCCAGCAGGCTGGTTCCATGAGCTACACTCTTAACTGTGCTACACCTGCTATTCTCCAATATGTGTGATCTCAGTGCTTGATATAAATCAAGGGTAAATCACCATGATATACCCAGTGCCTGGCACTTTTGTGTTCACTCAGGAAATATTTATTGAATAAATGAATGAACAATCTATTTGTACATCCCTTATGAGGTAAATACCAACACATCTCCATTTTACAGGTGAAGGAACTGAGGCACAGAGAGGTTTCATGACTTGCCCAAGGTCACATAATGAGTGGAGACAAAGCTGACTCTTGCCCCAGCAGAGTCGACTGTGACATTCCATGGCATTCAACTGATGCTTCTGCTTACTTTTCATCCTCCTCCCTTTCCTCTTCCCCACAGCCCACACTCCCACATTCCAGCACCACAAGCCTCACATCCCTTCTTCCCAGGGCCATGTTCCTCCCCATTTTGATACACTCCCATCTGCAGCAACCTCTGTCTTCTCTCCCTCTTTTTCTGATAACAGGTTAATTGTTACTCCTCAGGCCAGTTTTCTCTGACCACCCCAGGCAGCTCAGGTTCCTGTCTTTATTTATCTTCATTGTACTTATCACAATTGTCAGAGATTATGTATATAATCATTTACATGTGTAATCATTTTATTAAGTGCTATATATATATATATATATAATTTTATTTTATTTTTATTTATTTTTTTGAGACAGGATCTCACTCTGTCACCCAGGCTGTTGCCCAGGCTGGATCATGGTGTGATCTTGGCTCACTGCAACCTCCACCTCGCAGGTTCAAGTGAATCTCCTGCCTCAGCCTCCCGAGTAGCTGGGACTACAGGCGCCCACCACCATACCTGGCTAATTTTTGTATTTTTGGTAGAAGATGGGGTTTCGCCATGTTGCTCAGGCTGGTCTCGAACTCCTGGGCTCAAGTGATCTACCCACCTTGGCCTCCCAAAGTGCCGGGATTACAAGCATGAGCCACGGCCCCCGGCCAAGTGCTATATTTATTCCCCACCGGACTGTAAGTTCCATGAAGAATTGCCTACCACTATGGACACTACACCTAGCACAGTGCCTGGTACATGGTTAAGCCTCAAATCTTTGTCACATTAATAAATTATATCTTGGCTCCAAAGTCTGGAACACAATATAAGAAAAAAGGTTTACCAAATACACGCAAATATAACCCAAACCTGTTGAGAAAAAGTACATTCAAGTAATGAGCTGCCTAAGGAATAATAAAGCCAGTTCAATGTCCCCAACTCCTCCATTAGGGGACTAAACCTAAGGCATCCTGTGACACATGGTATTAACCAATTTTTTGTAATTACTATGCCATTTGATCAAAAGAGATTCTGGTACCCCCATAATTTTGCTAATTAGATAGGTACTATAAGACAGATGAGCTCTTCTTAAAAACATTTGACAATACTAGTAAGGAAAATCAATGCATCCCCTATTGCTAAGAAATTAACAACGTGTAGCCACTCCTTTTTAGGCTGCCTCTCCACACTGCCACCCACCAGCAATCAAGTCCCTTTATCCCCATCCCCCTCATCCCCATACCTCCCACCGCATCTCAGTGAGAAACACAGGAATAAAGAGAGAGTTAAAGTATGAATGCCAGCTCCATCTGAATCACAAGACAGGAGAACAAAAAGCAAAAGAGTGGTGAGAAGACTTTTATAATACAATTAACAGTGCATTATATAGTCAAGAAGCTATCCAACAGTAGAGAATGGCTAAGTAAATTAGGATATATACACCCCATGGAAAATTATGTATGGTAATATAATGATATGAAAGGCATTGAAATAACATAGGAAATGTCCAGCCAATACTCTGAAACAGGTATACAATAGTACATACAGCATCATTTCAAGTCTATGGTAACATAAAATTTATTTCGTATGCATAGCAGATAGATAGGCATGGCCTTCAATTTTGTCAGCAATTGGGAGCTAACATGGGTGAAATTTTTCTTCTTTCCACATGTCTGAATTTTCCAAATCTTCTCTGAGAGTTATTGTAAGAAAAAAAAAATGTTTATGCTAAAATATATGAGCTCATCATAGAAATGGGAGAAACAAGGACATCCTACAAAAGAAGAAAATAAGCACCAATCACCTTGCTTTCAGTCCCACAATTGTGTATCCTTAAATCAGTGAGGACAACAGGGTTTCTTTTTTTTTTTTTTTTTTTTTGGCAATAACTGACCAGCAACCCTCCTCAGGTGCCATTTTAATACACACTGATTGTCAAGAGTCTGAGAACCCCAAGGGTGTACTCATCACATAGTGTACAAAACTCTAAGCACCAAAGGTTGCTGGGTGCAAGCAAGAACATCAGTTCCAGCAAGAGATGCTCTCGATGTTCTTATAAAGACATGAGGGCAGTCCTTGCCCTGCCCTCTGCTAACCACCCATCCACTCATTTATTCATTTATTCATTCATTCTTAACTTTGAAAACCTTTACTGAGCACTCCCTGAACCAGCACTGTGGACAAAAAGCTAAGACACACCTTCTATTCATGAGGAGCTAAAAATCTAGTAATAAAGACACAAACAAAAGTGAATGGATCCTGCTCAGCTTTTCAGTTCAGAGATATAAGAAAAGTAGAGCCAGGCACGGTAGCATACGCCTGTAATCTCAGCTACTCAGGAAGCTGAGACGGAGGATAACTTGAGCCCAGGAATTCTAGTCTATCCTGAGGAACATAGTAAGGAAAGACCCTATCTCTAAGAAGAAAGAAAGAAAAAGAAAAGAAAGAGAAGTAGGAAGGGAGAGAGAGAAAGAAAGGAGAGAGAGGAGAGAAGGAAAGAAAAAAAGAAAGGAGAGGAAGGGAGGGTGGACAAAAGGAAGGGAGGGAAAGAAAGAAAGGAGGGAGAGAAGAGAAGAGAAGAGGGGAGGAGGGAGGAAAGGAAGGAAGGAAGGGAAGGAGGGAGGGAGGGGGGATGGGAGAGGAGGGGAGGGGGAGGGAGGGAGGAAGGAAGGGAGGGAGTAAGGAAGGGAGAGAGGAAGGAAGGGAGGGAGGGAGGGAGGGAGGGAAGGGGATGGGAGGGGAGGGGAGGGAGGAAAAAAGGAACGGAGGGAAAGAAAGGAGAGAGAGAAGAGAAGCAAGAGAGAGGAGAAAAAAGGTCACGTTTAGGTCATGTCATCATAGGTCTGAAATCACCTGGAGCAGGACCAGAGCATGAGTCCCTCATCAGGGACTTAATCTCCCAGGTAAGAGACAATGTAGGGTAGTGGTTAAGAGCTCAGGCTCTGAAGCCTTACTGTTTGGTTAAGATTCCAGCTTCAAGCTGGGCGTGGTGGCTCACGCATGTAATCCCAGCACTTTGGGAGGCTGAGGCAGGCAGATCACTTAAGGTCAGGAGTTCAAGACCAGCCTGGCCAACATGGCAAAACCCCATCTCTACTAAAAATACAAAAATTAGTCAGGCCTGATGGCATGGGCCTGTAATCCCAGCACTTGGGAGGCTAAGGCAGGAGAATCGCTTGAACGTGGGAGGAGGAAGTTGTAGTGAGCCAAGATGGCGCCACTGCACTCCAGCCTGGGCGACAGAGAGCCAGACTCCATCTTTAAAAAAAAAAAGAAAAAAAAATCCAGTCTCACATCTTATCAGGTATATAACCTTGGATAAGTTAATCTCTCTGCGCCTCAGCTTCCTCATTTTTACAAATGAGAATAAAACCACATCTACCCACGGGGATAGTATAAAGATTAAATCAATAAGTACATGTTAAACTCTCAAAACTGTCTTCCACATAAGAAGCACATGACAACTGTTAGCTTATTTGGTATACAGCCAGGACAGGCCCTGGGTCCTGTAGGATGGGTGGGGTACCAAGCTATGGCAGCAGCCACCATGCCAAAAGAACCTTGGTGCTACAGCTGGGGCTGAAGTAAAGGTCACACTGATGGTTGGTTATGGCTGTGGCCCAGCAGGAGGGCATTGAGCAGGTGAGCAGGGGTTGCCAGCCAGGGTCGGAGGCATGATTAGTGGTCAGTTCTAACTCTTCTCTGTTAAAACAAAAATTGAAAATTGGGCAGAGACTATGGGACTTCCAGCCACTCCAATCTAAGTCCAGGCCAGCCAATTTCCAAACAGTTCTGAATTTTTTATTTTTGCTAGATGTCAAGCTAAGGACTTTATATATGCTAATTTAATCCTCATAGCAGCCTAGTGGTGTCAGCATTGCTATCTCCATTTTACAGATGAGATACGAAAAGTTAAAACGTGTTCTACTAAGTAGTCTAGCTTGAATTCAAACCCAGATCTGTCTAAAGCCAACCATAACGCACCACTGTCCCTCAGCACCATCTATTGGCTCAGACAAACCAGTGTTTGAATCCCAGCTCTGCCAAGTACCTGCTGTAAGACCTTAGGTAGCTGTTTTCCTTCCTTCATCCTTGAGTTGCCTCATCTGTAACACTCACCTTCCAGGGTTCAGGAATGAATGAATGAATGAATGAATGAATGAAAAGTGCCTAATATTTAGGTAATAGGCACTTTATGACATTTCTGAGATGCTTTAAAAAAATGCCCAGATATCTAGACATTAAAGTCAGGGCTTTAACATTTTCTAAGCATATTCATATACATGATAATATTTCAAATTCATAAAACCAATTAAATGGGCATTAATAGCCTCACTTTAAAAATGAAGAATCTGTGGTTTATAGAAAATAAGTGACTCATCCAAGATCTCATCTCTAGCAAGTAGCAGAGATGTGTCTCTGACTCCAACTTTGTAGCTTATTGTGTATATTTCTGTTTGGCTTCCCTAGTCCCCAACACGAGAGCATCATTACACTTCTCTACTCCAATGCTATGCCTCCCCTACGTAGCAACACTCCTCCTCCCAGAGCCTAAACTACTCCGTATATTAAGGGTGTCATCTCTAGCCTGCTTTGGTGGGCTGATCTAATTATAATTCTTTCCCTTTTGTGCACAGTCCTAATTCTCAGGCATGAAAGAGACATTTTTAAATGCTGTATTGGCCCTGACCTTGCCACATCTACTCAGATTCAATAGTAAACAGTAGGGCATCATGTTCAACTGCCAAGCTCTGTAATTTATGATTATTCATTATAAATCACTTTTACACATTACTTCAAATGCTGTTTTTCAAGAATAAAAATCTGCCTGCATTGAAATGCACAGTGATTTTAATATGCAAACCTCCTACAGAGATGATGTCTCATTTTAATTATTGTTTCGGTTTAATGGGTTTTCATTAAATTAGAGGATGGAGCAATTACTAGGGTGAACAGCTAATGTTTCAAAGGTAAGCTCCTGTGGCTCCGTGGGCAAAAAGACAGTTGTGGCATAGAGAAGCAGAAAGACACACTCTTCTGAATAAGCTTGTATTCAGCCTGACAGAAAACAGCACCGGAAAGATTTTTCCCCAGCTTCAAAATACAGCTGGCATCCCCTCTCTGTGATACGCAAACAGCTCTAAGAGTATCTTTAGAACTTAGAGGTATCTTGAGGTATCTTAATCATATGACTTTTCTATCAGGAATCTAGGCTTCCCCATCATCAGACTAGAAAGTGCTCTTAAAAGTCCACACCCTGCAAGGCGATATGTCAAACCACAGGAAAATACTCCTGATGAAACTGTCTTCATTCTCACACACAAGTAGTTTAGTTGGTTTAGTGGATTAATGTCTGACTTCCTACCCCTGGGAAATTGGTCCAACTTCAGCATAGGATGCAATGACCAAAATCTTATTAATTAGCAAACTGTCAGAGGCTCAATGAGAAATGACTTTGGTGGCCTCAGCAATATTTCACCCCAGAAACTGCACAGATTTGACACTCAGGGACCAACAGGGCAGCATTATCTCAGATAGAGGCAAAGGAGTTAATGAGAAGTAGGAAAGGAGTGGAGAGTGAGAAGTAAAGTTGGCTTTATTGGGGTCCCAGAGGTCAGTGGTGAGGGACATGACTCAGTACTTGGGGAGGGGGACCCTCTGCATTGCAGAAGCCTGCACTTGGGGAAATGGAGGGGGCTTAGTAAGCTTCAAATATGTAATTTCTTCTCTCCAATTGAGCCAAAGGAGAGAGCCAGGGGAAGCTAGAGGGGTCTTTCCAGAAACAACTGTGCAGGTTGTTTCTGGAAAGACCCCTCTGTCCAGTGCAGATCTGGCTACAATGTGTGCCAAATAAATAGTACAGGAGCCTCTCACCTTGCTATCGGAAGGAGGGGAAAAATTCTTTTCCACAGCAGCCAGGAGTCATGAAGCAATGTCAGTCCCTGGTGAACCAGCAAGAACTAAGTGATGAATAGGTACCCTCATGCTCACCACCACCCCACCCTCCCAGCTGGTATTTTTGACAGGAATAATTCGGAGCTTCTCAATATAATGCTTTCTTTTCAGCTCCTTTATTTCCACTGTCCTAAAAAGCACATCATCAGCTCTTAGATCACATACATTAATCTAATTACATGCCTTGTTAGCTAATTAGTTCCAGAGTCACTGCTAAGGAGGTCTCCCTCACTATTTATCTATCTATGTTGGCCACAGGGTGTTTGTGCATTCAGGTTCCTGGGGAAACTATGCAATTATCAGCCTTCAACCTTGCGCTCAGGAAGCACAGTGAGGCTTTCTGGACAGGAAACAGGTCACCTGAAACTCCAAGCTTTGAACAGAAGCTCCAAGAAATGTGTGCATCTGTCCAGAAAAGGGGCTATGGATGTGGTGGATTTTTTTCCTTTGGCAGACTTGCTGTTTTGCTCTGAAAACGGACCTCCTCTTTAGAGATGTTATTCTGACTGTATTAAACATTAATATCCCCCCTTAAAATGAATCACCAGAAATGCCACTTGCTCCTTGAGCTCACGGCCTGTTGCTATCTGGCTGCAGGATCTTTCTCAACCAATTTCCCACTTCAAACCCTTCCAAACAAGAGCCATAACTGAGGGCTAAAATTATAATCCTCATTTACTGAAGCTTTTTTAAAAGAAATGAAAATGTCAATTTGGGGGAAAATTGGTCTTTGATCATTGTTGCAAATAATTTGGCTCTTGCATGTCCTAGGGTAAGAACATTGAATCTGTTTCAATAAATTATTCCTTCAGTGTATTAAATAGAGCCTTTGTGATAATTCATTTCAAAGGATGCCTGGTAGGCTCCCAAGCAGTCTTTTCTACTTGGGTGTCATCTAACTTAGACAACAGATATCTTTTCAGTTCCCTGAACTACCCATACCAAGAGTAGTTGTAAGTTCATCCTTGTGCATTCCCAATTAGAGTACTTGTCAGATCTCAGAGCGCAAGACATGGGAAGGGTCTGAAGCACAGCCAGGCACAAGTGGGGGTCTCCATGGGGACAACATCTCAACCCTTCTCCCTCCCAGAGTTCCAGCCACCTCCGTGCCTATCCATGCCCTGCGCATCTCTCAAGGCCCAACCCAATTCCTCTAACTCCATGAAGCTCTAGCACCCCAGCTGAAGGTGATTTTCCTCCTCTAATCCAAAATTCAATCACTCACCCATTCAAAGATGTATTTGTGGAGTATGTTCTCTGTGCCAGGCTCTGTACTGTGGTGATTAAGATGGACTCAGTCTGGAGAGAAATATCTGGCCAGTGTTTTTAGCTGCACTGACCAATACCACCCACTCTTACAAATCTTATTCTCTACATTGTGCCAAAGTCAATGGCCAGATGGTGGCCTGACCACTAAGTGAGCCCCTGGCAACATCCCAAACAGTCATGCTCTCCCTCCTTTTGAAACCTTCTGCCCTTTTGACACTACATTCTTCTTGTTGTCCTCCTACCTCCGGGGCTGTCTAGAGGCTCCTTCATTGTGCACTCCTCTGCCTGCTGTCTTATTTGACAGAGTGCCTCAAAGAACATTCATCTATCAGCAAGCCCTGAGCTCCATTTCCACTGTGACCCCCAATCCTCTTAACTAGAATATTGCATCAGCCCCTCACTGTCAGCTTGCCTCCACTTGTCTCTCCTCCCCTCCCCTCCCGTCCCCTCTCCTCATTTCCCCTTTCCTCTCACTCTTTGTCATTTTCTCTCTCCCATGTAGCAATCAGAAAATCAGGAAGATCCTTTTCAAACTTAAATCACATTACCTCAATCCCTTACTTAAAGTCCTCAAGGAGCTGCTTTATTAGTTTCTTATGGCTGTTGTAACAAATTACTGCAAACCTAGAGGCTTAAGGCAACACAATTTTATTATATTATAGTTCTGGAGGTCAGATGTCTGAAACAGGTTTCACAGTACAAAAACCAAGATGGGGGCACAGCCATACTCCTTCTGGAAGCTCTAGGGGAGACTGTTTCCTTGCCTTTTTTAGCTTCCCTTGGGTCGTGTCTTCCTCCATCTTCAACACAAGCAGCATAGAATCTTATGATCTCTCTCTGGTTCTATCTTCACATCACTTTTCTATCCGATCCTCATGCCTTTCTCTTATGAGAACCCTTGTGATTACACAGGCCCCACCTGGAATCCAGGATAATCTTCTCACCTCAAGACTCTTAATTTAATCACATCTGCAAAGTCCCTTTTAACATTTGAAGTAATATAGTCACAGGTTATGGAGATTAGAACGTGGCCATCATTGGGGAGGAGGGCAGCATTATCCAGCTCTCCACACTGCCCATTATGATTTGAATAAAACTCTAACTCCTTGCCACGGCCTGAAAGGCCCTGGCTATGCTCTCTGGCCTCCTTTGGTACCTTCACCCACATGGGACATCCTTGTGCCCTTTAAACTTGTTTGATCTAAGGGGTCTTTTGGCTGGCTGTTTCAAGAACAAAGGCTCTGGAGCACAACAGCCTGGATTCAACTCTCAGCTTACTGGACCTATTCATAACCTTGGCCAAGTGATTTAACCTCTATTTTCCTTTCTGTGCCTCTGTTTTCCTTTCTGTGGCTCATAATACCTATCTCCTTTGTACAATTGTTATAAGGATTGAATGAGCTCATGAATATAAAGAATTTAGAATAGTACCTAGCATATGAAGTGTTCATCATTAATAATGTGAGTGATTATTAATAATAATATTATCTTTGCATGGCTGGCTCCTTCATTTAGGCATCAGCTCAAACGTCACCTCTGTGGGGAAGCCTTCCCCAATGTAAAGTCAACTCTCCCCCTAAGTCTCTCTCTCTCTCTCTTTCTCTCTCCAGTATAGCTCTTATATTTCCTTCATAGTATATATTACAATCTAAAGTTACTCATTTATTAGTATACTTGTTTATTGTGATTGGCCATTGGCCATCTTTGCTAGAATATAGGCTTCATGTAGACAGAGACTGTCTTTTCTCTGCTGCATCCTTAACACTCAGAACAGTGCCCATCACATGATGTGCAATAAATATTTGTTGAGGGCATGAATGAATGAATGAATATGATATATTGCTGGTTCTCTCTTCACTGTACCTAGGCCAATAGCCCCTCAAGGACAGGGTGTCTGTCATACTCTTACATAATCAAGACCCAGTGAGAGGTGAAGCCAGCTAGACTTCCTGGGTTGAGTGGGGACTTGGAGAACTTTTCTGTCTAGCTAAAGGATTGTAAATGCACCAATCAGCACTCTGTAAAAATGCACCAATCAGCGCTCTGTGTCTAGCTAAAGGATTGTGAATGCACCAATCAGCACTCTGTAAAAACGTCCCAATCAGTGCTCTGTGTCTAGCTAAAGGATTGTAAACACACCAATCAGCACTCTGTAAAATGGACCAATGAGCACTCTGTAAAATGAACTAATCAGCAGGCCGTGGGTGGAGACAAATAAGGAAATAAAAGCTGGCCACCCCAGCCAGCAGTAGCAACACACTCAGGTCCTCTTCCACGCTGTGGAAGCTTTGTTCTTTCGCTCTTCACAATAAATCTTGCTGCTGCTCACTCTTTGGGTCCGTGCCACCTTTAAGAGATGTAACACTCACCATGAAGGTCCACAGCTTCATTCTTGAAGTCAGCAGGACCAAGAACCCACCAGAAGGAACCAACTCCAGACACACCAGGACAGTGGCTGGCACACAGCAGCATAACAGACTATTGTGATTGATCAATATGTCAATAGCAGCTGTGCCCAGTGGCTCACACCTGTAATCTCAGCAGTCTGGGAGGCCAAGGCAGGCAGATCACTTGAGGCCAGGAGTTCAAGACCAGCCTGGCCAACATAGTGAAACCCCATCTTTACTAAAAATACAAAAAATTAACTGGGCGTGGTGGTGCACACCTGTAATCCCAGCTACTTGGGAGGCTGAGGCAGTTGAATCACTTGAACCCAGGAGGCAGAGGCAGCAGTAAGCCAAGATCATCCCACTGCACTTCAGCCTGGGCAACAAAATGAGGCTCTGTCTGAAACAAAAAACAATAAATATGTCAATAGGAAATAGGATTTAAAGCCTCCTTTAAAGGTAAGTGCTCAAAATAAGAAACGATTTTTCTCCATCCAGTCAAAGATTGAGAGAGAAGGGATGCCAAAGTCACATGTTGACAAAAGAGAGATTCAAAGCAGGACCCCAGGAAGTTGCTCTCTCAACCTTGCCCTGTCCCCAGTACACACTAGAGGGTTTAGATAGTTCTTTAATCATGGTGAGATCTTCTGTTTAAATGAAATACCAAAAAGGATGCTGTGGCTAAATTATACATAAAATATGTGGCTAAAAGCCAGTTGGTGGGGAAAACCTTGCCACATCCTGAATGCCAACCACCTTGTGTCTCTCCTTTCCAATAAAACAAGCAGCTCATGCCCAGTCAGATGAGGACCTTCCTCTTTGAGGCACTACCTGGCTGCATTCTCTGCTTTCACACTGTCTGCAGTTTAGAGTAGAAATGACATGACTTCACATGAAAATAGTTGCTCCTCTCACTGCCATAAAGTGCTGCACTATTACTGCCATCCAGCCCAGTGTTTGGGCTTTGACAGGGGGCCCAGGGAAGGGTCATTCTTGACATCAATCCTGAAGTATGGAGACGTCTACCTACACCTTCCTCACTCCCTTGAATAGCTTAGGTGCAGCTTCCTTGTGCTTACAGCTCCTGGTACTTATGTCACAACTGATTACATATGCCATCGCCTTGTTCAAAACCCTTCGATGATCCCAATTGCCTCTAAGACAAAATCCAATCCTCCTAAAATATGGAGTTATTATTTAATGGATATAACATTTCAGTTTTGCAAAATAAAAAAGTTCTGGAGAGCTGTTTTACACCATGAATATACTTAACACTGCTGGAATGCACACTTGGAAATGGTAACAGTGGTCAATTTTATGTTGTGTGTTTTTTTATCCACAATTAAAAATGCAAATTTAATAAAAATTGAATCCCCTTAATATGACCAACAAACCTCTACACTATGGACTCCTATAGACCTCACCAGGCCCAACTCCCACCTCTTCCCTCCTTCTTGGCCTCCTTCTTCGCCCTTCTTTAGGTTCCACCAACTAATAAACAAGCTCCTTCCTGCCTTAGGGTCTCCAGTCAGGCCATTATTTTGCCTGAAACACACTTTGGCCTACTCCATACCTGGTTACCTGCCATTCATCACTCAGGCTTCAGCTGAAATGTCATTTCCCTAGACCCCAGCCCCCAGCTGAAGTAGGCCTCCTGGTCTACATTAATTACCATACCACAGCTTTTCCTTCTTTGGGCTCAACCTAGTGGGAGACTGCATGGAAGCTCACCACTGTGCTGTGGTGTCTGGTGCCACACATAGCACAAAGAGCAGGTACTGAAGGACATTGGAGAAATGGATGGATGGATGACTGGTAATCCATTGGTAATCCTTGGCAATCCCTTCTGAACCTGTATGAACCTAGAAAGTTAAGCCTTTCTGAAGCTATCTGTACATTGTCCCTAAACCCACCATGCAAGTACAATGCCTACAGTATATACTAGCATTAGAATTTCTCCTGTATCTGCCTCATTTTATTTTTTTTTTAAACAGAGACAGGGTCTTGCTCTGTCACCCAGGCTAGAGTGCAATAGCATGTTCATAGCTCACTGTAGCCTTGACCTCCTGGGCTCAAGCAATCCTCCTACCTCAGCCTCTGAAGTAGCTGGGACTACGGTCATCTGTCATCCTGCCTGGCTAATTTTTTAAATTTTGTAGAGACATCTTGCTATGTTGCTTAGTCTGGTGTTGAACCCCTGGCCTCAAGTAATCCTCCTGCCTTGGCTTCCCAAAGTGCTGGGATTACAGGCGTCAGTCATCCTTCCCAGCCCTCATTCCAATTAAACAGCAGCCCCCAGTTCTCATTCCTTGATTGGAGATTTTGGTCAACAAGATCAACAAATACCTGACTCTCATGTGTAGTTTCCTTCCCCTCAGCCTTTTGTGAACACAGACTCAACATCTCACCTTTTACTCCTCCCAACTCCCTCCAGCTGAGCAGTTCTCAGGACTCACTGTGCATCAGAATCACGTGGGTAACATTTTTTAAATGTGATTTCCAGTCTGCACCCTGAGAGACTCAAAAAAAAAAAAAAAAAAAAAGGGTCTGGGATGTAGGCCAGGTGTCAATATTTATTTATTTGTTTCAAATAAACATGATGGGCAGTCACAGCTGAGAACTGTTGTCCCAGCCTCAGGTCTTGGTGTCTTGGTGACTGTCCTGGCTCCAGGTCAAAAGTAGCATACTGACCAGCCTCAGGCCAGATGCAGCCTCAGGATGTTGGTGTAGCTCCCAGTGTTACCCACCCAACCCACCATATTTCAAGTCCATGGTGCCATAGATTATAAAATACACCATCATTTGACATACCCTAAGAAATAAACAGAAAGCTGTTCATTATAAGAGACACCATAATTGTAACACATATACAATTTATTAAATAATTATACCAATTGCCTGTAAGGCAAAATCCAATCCTACCCTAAAATATAGAGTTATTATTTAATGGATATAGCATTTCAGTTTGCAAAATAAAAAAGTTCTGGATAGCTGTTACGTGAATAAGTGTATGTGCCTTGGAATCAGTGAAATACAGTATAAAAATTGAAACATTTCATATAAAAATTCAAATCTCCACTAAAAAAATTAGATGACCTGGCAACACAGAGCCCGTATTCCCACAGGTAACAGTGCAGTGAATGCAGAGTTGAAGAAACGCAGCTCATGGCACAATGTTGCCAGTTGGCTGCATTCTCTTGCCAGTGCACATCACTCAGCTGTTACCTGGCTGGCCCCCTATGCACCTGGGATTGAAGCCCCTCCCCAGCACATCTCTAACTTATGCTAATACTACACACACTCACCCAGGCCCCACACAAACCCCCTCCATTCCTGCCCTTCCAGGTTCTTCTCAGCCCCTCTAGGTTCTCCAGCCTCACCCTGGTGTTTCTCAGCTGGCCTGCCAGGGCCTGAGTTACAGGTGTCACTGTAGTATGAGTCCCTCAGCCCTCAGGGTGGCTCAGCAGAGCACTTTTGGCATAAAAACAGTCCCTTCTCTTTCCTTCCATGTAATGTACAAATACAGCCATTTTCCTTACATGCTGTGATATGAAAAAGGTCACAGAACGCGGCCCAGTGTTGAAGTAGAATTGGGGATCAGAAGATCTGGGATGCACCATCAGTCCTGCCACTTAGTATCCGGGTGATATTTAATACTCCAACACTAATATCTGGGTGGTCATTTAATCCTTCTGAATCTTGGTGTCTCCTTCATAAAGTGGTGACTAATGAGAATAATTCTTCTATCCCAGAATCCACACAACAAATATTAATACATGTGATCATGCACATGACCAGTTTTGAAAATGTCACTCTCACTTTCCTCCGTGCCTGAGTGCCAGGGTAGGACAACCCCATGCAGGCTGGGTACATGCGGTGGCTACAGTGGGAGGGCTTGCTCTTACCACCCTTCTCAAATAGCTTACAACCCAGCAGTGAGAATGGGTGGATAGACCCCAGCATGACAAAGATAAACCCTGAGTAAATAAATACCTCATGCTGAATCCCCAGGGAGGAGAGAGGCCATGAGCATACGGATGGTGTGGGTGATAGGTGTCTCTGGGTAAGTTAGTCAATAAATGAGGAGTCACTAAGCCCTGCATCCACAGAGAAAGCCATGGAACAACAGTTGGCCTTTTTTGTCTTTCCAGTAAGGTTGGCATATCTTTTTTTAAAGTCTTTCGGCTTACTTTTAAAAATTCATGATGTAAACCAACAGGACGAGTGTCTTTCTTCAATCCCGTGCTGCTGTCCCACAACATCTGTAGGTGCAGGTATCCTTTTAAGTTTTTCCTGCCACTATTCCCTCAAGTCCCCCCATACCCGGCATACCAAATGATCCAGACCCCATGTTCTCTAAAAAAGACAAAAATGTAAAAAACAGGAAAGCAATATTTTGATCAACCACAGAATAATAATGTGAGCATCAGAAAGGCAAAGATGCCTGTCAACGTTTCTATTTATGTGTAACGATGGCTGTAACCCTCTCCTTAATTACGCTCTTATTCACCATACGCATGGAGTCTGTCACTGTGGGTCTGGGTGTAACTGAGACTCCAACCACCATAAATACATGCCACACACTCAGTCATTCCGTGCAACTTTTTCAAATGAATTATCAGGGAGATTTAAAAATTCTTCAAAAATGTCAAAATAATAACTATTTTATCTTTTTTATGCCCTAATTATGATTTGAAGCTTTGCTTTTCTTATTTCATCCAGGCATACCACAACTCATGAATAAAATATGACAAGTTTGATAGCAGCCATTGGAGAGGGTTCATCTGTAACCGCAGACGTGCTCAGTGTACAAAGAGCTTTTGTATTCCAACAGCCTTTGTTTCTGGGACAGGCTTTTATCTAAAAGAAGGACCATGTGTGTTCTCTCATCTCTCCTGTCTCCCTCCCAATACCCCACAATCCCTGCCTTCAGCACAACACCTGAACCGTGTTTACTTTGTCTTTTAATGAGCACATTTCTAAACAATTAGGGAACAAATAAAAAACCAAAGGGCACTCTGCTCCATATGAACCTGGCTTGAAACAACACATCAAACAATTGGCCCTAAGAGACATGGTCAGACCACACACTAATCCACAAAGTGGGCAACTTTACATTGGAAAAATCACTCATGTGATGGTGCCCACCTGGAAAGATATTTAAGGCACTCACAAGGTTCTCTTCTGAGAAGTTTCCTTTTCTTAGCAAAGGCTGCCAGGTCTCTTCAAAGTTCAGACTCTGGTATGTCTTTCAAAGAAAATAAATGTGAAAAGGAAAGGGAAATAATGTGTGGCTCTGCAAAACCATCAACATTTATCAAATGACCCCAGGGATATCAGACTTCAAGTTTTGAGGTTTTATTTTTTTAAAGCAAACCTGTAAGAATCTTGTTCTATCACACATGCAAAACCAGCCAGCTTCCAAGATTCCTTCCAAATACATTTTCTCCCACAGTTTGCTTCAAAATATGTAAAAGCAAGAAGACATTTTAAAGTCATTCCTTCACTAAAACTTAAAGAACTGAGTCAAGATTTAGATCTCCTGGACTGAGCATTTGCCAAACTTCCAAAGTTGCGGGTTTGTTTGTGGAGCTTCACAAACAAATCTAAGATTAAGCTGAGACTACAAAATATTTCTGACATTCCTCAAGAAAATGAACCCTGGTATTCTCAGGAAAAGCAGAATGCAAAAAGCTTGAAGCGTATGTTGTATTTTCATAAGTTTACTGTGCAAATGCACAGTAGTAACTATTTTTGAAGACTGCAACTCCACATTTTTTTTCTCTTCACCCAGGTACTGCAGGTGCTCCAAGACGCCAGGTAGCCTTGAACTGTGGCTGCTTCTATCCACTAGAACAAGTCTTAAGCCCAAGTGAATGGCTACTATATTGAGGCTATAGTTCCTGAGGGGGTGAGTTTAGTCACATTGTCTAACCTAATGTCATGTTATGTTAAACTGCACCTTACCACTGACACTTCATGACAACAGGCAACCCAACAGTGGTTATGTGCAGATGCAAAATAAAATTCTTCCTCCTCCACCACTACACAACCTCAAACACACTCTCATGCCAGACATGCCTGCAGTTTGGACAGCAAGATGAGTCTGAATCTTTGGCAGATAAATAAGGCAGCAGCTTGAACACTCATGAAAGAGAGCTAATTTTTATACCCACAGGACAGCACACAATAGCGCCTTTTGGCACTCTGAGAAGCTGCACATTTAGAGATGTTGGGCCGAGTTTTCCTTCCATCAGACCCGATTTTCCAAAGGGTCCAAATGAGACCTGGGAATTTGGCAGTGGCATTTAAAACTTTAACAGACACGGTCAAATGGGATTAGGCACCATACTTCAGATTTACTGGTAAAAATAAAGTAAAAAGATAAAAAGATTTCCAAACTAGCTGAATGTATGCCTACACCAATCTTGCTTGAAATCCTAAGAAATCCTATTTTTATTTCAAAGAATCCCAGATGGAAATCTCAAGGTCTTGCCTGATAGATCTAGGAGCTGACATCCATCACCTTAAGCCCTAATTAATCATTCCCTCTCTGTCCTCCACTGGCTGGACACACTCCATGTGCCTTCTTCCATCCATGCCCTTGAGGACAGAGAAACTACAACAGTCATTAGATTCACTTTTCCCAGAAAAAGTCTAGGGACTCATGGTCTGGAAGATAAAACTATTAGTAATCTGCATTTGTGCCAGTACCAGTGTGTACCCAAACGTCTCTGGGGCTCTCCTTTCACAACTCTAAAGCTGGCTGATCATTGGCATCCTGGACACAGACTGAGTAGCAGAGAATTTGACCAGCCACACTAGTTAAGTCAACCAAAACGATGAGTTAAACACACTTGAGAACAACATTACGGCTACATACACTCCAGCTGAAATCTTTCACTGATGGTACAAAAATGTTGGCATTTCTCCAATCAAGTGTCAATCTCCTCTTTTCATTTGTCTAAGAGGGCATGGTGGCCAGCTAAGTTGAGGCCCAGTGCTATAGCTGTAAGCAACCTACCTCCCACCCCACACCATATAGCCGCTATATGTTCTGAGACCTTTGTTTGGCATCTGGGGAGAGGAAAGCGAGTGTTTCTCCTTTTTCATTATGATGGTAGCCTGTAGGGAGAGAATGAAGTATCTCTCTCTCCTCCCCAGGCCTTTGGGCAGGGTTGGAGCCACTATGTTTAGAGGTATAAGAACACACAGGAGACAGGATAGTTCCTTAAGAGATGCTGTGGATTCTGGGCAAAGCAGGGATAGCGTCCAGGAAACAAAGTGTGGTGTAATTGGAGTAAGAGTCCTTCTGGACCCAGGAACACTCTGCTCTCCCAGAGGGCTGGATTCTGGTCAAAGTGGGGAGGACACCTTTGTCTCCAACAGTATCTCTAAAGACCTGCATCTCTGGAGGCCAATCAGGCACAGCACCCTGGACAGAGGTGGTGATTTAGAGAGGATTCTATCAGCCCTGGCAATGACAAACCTCCTCCAGCAGCTTCTTGAACTGGCCAGAGTTGAAAAGAGAGAACAACCTGCCCAGTAGTGGATGAAGCTGTCGGACTGAGTGGTGAGATGCCCTAGAAGGAACCCCAGAAAGATTTAGATTCCTGAGATGATGCACAAAACACGAGAGGTTATGCTTGGACAGAATGATGCAAGAATAGATGTTTTATGGTTATTAGCAATACTGTAGTTCCATTGGTATTCACAGGTTTGTGAATCCTGGTGACACTGAGTCTCACAACAAACCATTAGCAGCATTAAGTAGAAGCGTACAGCATTTCAATGTGATCTTCTTCCACGTGGACCATGGATCCTTTCAATGTCTGAGACTCCAGGTCAACCCTATAGGAGAGTGTTGAGCCAGGGCTCTATGGAAAAGTTAATTACAAGAAGCAAATACCAAAATACTCCCAAATTGTAAATGTGTAGTTCATAAAGGGAGGCAGGTTAATGTAAGAGTTGAGTTAAAAGCAATGGAGATACATTTAGATAAAAGCAAGAGGAAAGTAGAGGAAGACAGTTTGTCAGGCAGGTCCACATTTGGGACTTAACTACACTACTTAACAGCTGCACAATTTTTCTGAGCCTCAAGTTCCTCATCTGTAAGATGGGATAAAATTCTCTATCTCACAGATTTTCGTGGTCTATAGTAGGCTCAACGAACATCAGTTCCTTCTCATCCTTCCCTTCATTCTCCCAACCTTAGGTACTTCCACCAATTTTTAAGTACTTATTACTTAGAAAATAGAAGGACAAAATGTTACAGATTCTTATGAATAGAAGAGACTCTGAAACAGTCATCCTCAACTGAGTTTTCCCCCAGGGGACGTTGGGCTATGTCTTGAGACATTTATCATTCCCACCACTTAAGGGCACTACTGTAATCTAGTGAGTAGCAGTCAAGAATACTGCTAAACATCTACAATGCACAGGATAGCTCCCCACAACAAAGAATTATCTAGCCCCAAATGTCAAGTACCAACACTAAGAAATCTGGCCTGAGAGGACCTCTAACCATCTTCCCACTACTTTGGGAATTCTCTCTATAATAACTCTGAGGGATTGTTTTCCTGGCTTTGGTTTGAACATTTTCAGGGACAAGCACTCACTACCCCTGATACACCCTCTCTCTATTGTCAGTTGGTTCTAACTCAAAATGCCTCTCCTTAGCTTAGCATACACTAAGGGTCAGTAGGATAGGAAGAACTTAGAATCAGGAGCGTGATGTAGTGGAAGATGAGAAAAGTGGTTTGGAGCCAGATTCATGGAAGTTCTCAAATGTCATGCTAAAGAGTTTGGATTTATTAGGCCACAGGACACATTCTGAATCAGGCGACAACATGATAGGTCTCGTGGGAGGACAATGCCTGCCACAGCTTAGAGTATGAACTGGAGAAGAGGGAGATTAGTGACAGTATAAGGGGATATCAGGGTGAAGGGATGTTTTGAATTTTAGGAGGCAGGGACAGAATTCCATCACCCCAAAATTCATATGTTGAAGCCCTCAATGTGATGGTATTTGGAGACGAGGCCTTTGGAAGGTAATTAGGTTAGACAAGGCCCTCATGATGGAATAAGTGCCCTTACAAGAAGAGACCAGGGAGCTTGGCCCCTCTCTCTCTGCCATGTAAAGATAGAGCAAGGAGGAGGCTATCCGCAAACCAGGGGGAAGGTTCTCACCAGAACCGGACCATGCTGAAACCCTAATCTTGGACTTCTCAGCCTCCAAAACTGTTAAATTTCTGTTGTTTAAGCCATCAAATTCTATGATTTGTTATGGCAGCCTGAGCTGACTAAGACAACATGTTAAGAGGAAATAGAAGGAACATACCAAAATTGGAAAAAAAAAAAGGAGAACATGGCTCTCAAATCAGGTTTTGGAGGCAGGAGATTCCATGGGCTTAGGTAAAATCGGTTTAGAAAGGAAGACGATCACATGGCTCTCAGAGGCTGAGCCTAAAGGATGAGAAGAGAGGTGATGACAGGGTGGAATTCCAGAGGAAAAAAGAGTTAAGGAAACTCATTTCACATAATCTAAATTTTTAGTGAGATAAAGGCAAGGTTATGGGCAGTAAAAGAGTGAGCCAAATAAGAAAAATGGAAAGGTTTGAAACAGCTGCTCTGGTATGTATACAGGGTCAGGAAGCATTTGGGATATATAAGCACCAAAGGAAGATAATAAGAGTCCAGCTAAATCTGGCTAATAGAAATTTGAAAGGCTGTAAGCAGCCGAGTCTCACCATTCCTACTGAGCATGGATGGTGGAATTTACCCAAGGTGGGGGATTATAGTAAGGCAGCCAGGAGAAGTCTCTATAAAACTGAGTGAATTCTGTTTGGGGTGATAAAAAATTTTGGAAATAGTGGTGATTATTGCACAACATTGTGAATGTAATTAATGTCACTGAATTGTACATATATATATGGTATCACAATTTTAAAATTATATTTAAAAAAAAACTATGTGTAAAGGAAAATGAAGCCAGAGAAAAGAGAACGGTGAAGAAAGAAAGGAGTTATAGAGAAAAAAAGTTGGGAGAGAAAGAAGAAAGAGAAGGAAGGATGGAGGTAAAGCTGGGATATCCTTCCTCAACATCTATCTCTATCACCACCACCAGAGTCTGTTCTCTTCCAGTCTGAACAGTCTTAGTTCCTCCAATATATTAGTGATATGGTGTTCATACATCTCACCCTGGTCCATGCAATTCCTCTGGACTTTACCAGTTTGTGAATTTTCCTGGTAAAATGCATTGCCCAGAACTGAATACGAGCTGCACTATGGAGTCTAGTACAATGGTTCTTAACTAGAGGCATTTCCCCCCTCTGTCAGGGATATTTGGCAGTATCTGGAGATATTTTGGTTGCCACATCTGGGGGAACCTACCGGCAGTGAGTGGGTGGAGGCCCGGGATGCTGTTAATGCACAAAGCATAAGAAGACCCCATCAAAAAAGAATTTTCTGGCCTGGCGCGGTGGCTCACTCCTGTAATCCCAGCACTTTGGGAGGCCGAGGTGGGCGGATCACGAGGTCAGGAGATCGAGACCATCCTGGCTAGCACGGTGAAACCCCGTCTCTACTCAAAAAAAAAAAAAAAATACAAAAAATTAGCCAGGCGCCGTCGGAGGCGCCTATAAGTCCCAGCTACTCAGGAGGCTGAGGCAAGAGAATGGGGTGAACCCAGGAGGCGGAGCTTTCAGTGAGCCTAGATAGTGCCACTGCACTCCGGCCTGGGTGAAAGAGTGAGACTCCGTCTCAAAAAAAAAAAGAATTATCTGACCTAAAATATCAGTAACTCTGCTCTAGTGCAGCTATCATCTCCCATGATCTGAACATTATGTCCCTATTAAGGTGGCCTAAGATGGATGACATAGACTCTTCTGGATCATATTGAACTTGACTCGATTAAACAACACAGGTCTGGCCGGGCGCGGTGGCTCACGCCTGTAATCCCAGCACTTTGGGAGACCGAGGCAGGTGAATCACGAGGTCAGGAGATCGAGACCACGGTGAAATCCCGTCTGCACTAAAAATACAAAAAATTAGCCAGGTGTGGTGGCGGGCGCCTGTAGTCCCAGCTACTCGGGAGGCTGAGGCAGGAGAACGGCGTGAACCCGGGAGGCAGAGCTTGCAGTGAGCCGAGATCACTCCACTGCACTCCAGCCTGGGAGACAGAGCGAGACTCCGTCTCAAAAAAAAAAAAAAAAAAAAAAAAAAACCGCAGGTCTGGCTGGGCGTGGTGGCTCATGCCTATAATCCCAGCACTTTGGGATGCCAAGGTGGGTGGATCACCTGAGGTCAGGAGTTCAATAGCCTGGCCAATATGGTGAAACCCCATCTCTACTAAAAATAGAAAAATTAGCCAGGCGTGGTGGCTCATGCCTGTAATCTCAGTAACTCGGGAGGCTGAGGCAGGAGAATCGCTTGAACCCAGGAGGCAGAGTTTGCAGTGAGCTGAGATTGCGCCACTGTACTCCAGCCTGGGTAACAGAGCCAGATTCTGTCTCAAAAAAAACCAAAACAAAACAAAACAAAACCCACACAAGTCTTTTTTACATGAAATGCTCTCAAGTTTGGCTTGTTGTTGTACAGCTGAGGTGCTAGACCCCTTGGAAGAACTTTGTATTAATCCCTATGAAATTCTATCTTTTCAGTTTTGGTTTCTGGTTACAGTCCATGGAGATAATGAAATGAGAGGCTTGGTTCTAACATTCAGTGAAGGAGCAATTTCTCTCAGCTCTTCATTACTTCCAGCAGCAGCTCCCAAATAGGGGACTACAACTGGTTTCAGGATGCTGGTGATTGGCAGCATTCTCTCACCTAGTTTTCCGCCTGCTTCAGTCAAAATGAGCTGGGTTTTTACCTGAGCACTCAGGTGAGAGCAGACCTCTAAGTAACAGCGCCCCCTATCATACTTCCTGCACATCTTACTGCCAGGTACCACAGCTTCTTCCCTCCCCTGTAGGGAAAAGGAGGGAGCAGAAATGGCTGAGATGAGTCAGGCCAGAGATGTACGTGTATGTGGCTTGGGGTTGGGGGAGTTGTTTCTCAACCACTCTCTGTATAATGCAAAATATTTGAATTGAATAAAATAGCATTAAGAGTGTGGTTCTTCTATTTTTGTCAGCAGAGCTACATGGACCTGAACTTTTCACTAAGTCTAAAAGACAATCAAATCCACAGGCTAACATTAACGCTCCAGTCTATGATCTCCAAATGAAAAATCTTCAGAGACAAAATTACAGAAATGAGATTCATTGCAATTTTGAAAATTGAATTCTTATGTTACGATTGTTTGTGTTATATCCATTACATTATTTTATTTTAATGTCAGTATAAGGCAGCCAATTTTCCTTTCTTGGAACTGTCTTTTCTTATGACATCATACATTTTTAATATTAAAATGTCATATCTTAGTAAAATGTTAGTGAAATGAATAGATGACAGTTAATATATGTACATCCTTCCTTGGCAAAAATAAAAAATTGGAGACCCTGCATCATTTCCTAAATAATTTTTTCTACAACTTTCCAAGACTGTGAAACCCAAAATTCTAGGAGCAGGTGACCTAAACATTTGACAAATACAACTGTGATGTGTTCGTGCAAGTTGCTGATGAGAAGTGTCAGCCCAGAAATTATTATATACAAAACCACATGGCATGGCCCTAGGTTTCAGGTCAACATCAATTCATGAATCAACACTGTTAGGATATGTTTGTTCAGTAAACTATAAATCTGCCTAACTATACTATCAACATGCTCACATTTAACCATCTTATTTCTGAGAGACTGTTAAAGGCCCTACTGAAATCAAAGTCAACTTGTCTGTGAGACAGCAATAGATAACCTGGTCCAGAACCTGGAGGTACTTGAATTTATTTTTCCTGCTTGTCATGTACTCCCTCTTTTTTGGTAGCTACACAGTGATTTTCCTCTGGAGATCCACCACTCACCCACTTCCAGCCCATATGATGCAGGTGTTCACTCCACCCTGCAACTCTGTGGGTAGGCATGGGGGCCAGGTCTGGTCCATCAACACTGTCCATCCTCTTGACCACATATTTGGCTTAAGGATGTGTATATGCCCCATGACAAACCAATGAGACACAGTTCCAGAAGTTTTGTTCTGCTTATTGATGAAAACAAAACAAAACAAAACAACTTGAGTGGCATCTTCCAACTGGAATTCCTGAGAAAATATGATATAAGCCTGGGATCCTAGGGACGACTTTGCTCCTATGGGGACAGCCTGCCTAAATATAGCCAGCCCAAAACAGAGTGGAGCAAAGAGATGGAGAGAAAGTGAGATTAAGCCATAATGACATCATTGGAACACCTTATTCCAGGAGGATGCAGGTTACATCCAACACTAACTTTGGTTACAAGAGCTAATTAATTTCTCCCTTTTACTTAAGCCATTTTGAATTGGCTATTGATCTTTTAGACTTGGCCCTGGTTTTTAAAGAGGTGGTGGCCTAATGAAGGAGACTGGCATCTAAAAATACAAATTACAAGAAAATATGTAGTTAGAGCTAGAGTCAAATGTGATTAATGTAGGGGCACAAAGACCAAACTGAACTGATTCCACCTTCCAGGGTTCAAGAAGCCATGAGAAAAAAATATGACATATGAGTGTATTCTCGAACTAGCTCCAGCAGAGTCAATCATTTCTAATGTTCCCATCTGTTTAATTTTTTTAATTCAAAATTTTACCAAGAAGAGATATTAAGATCACTAGGCTCTGCTATCCTATGCTTTTTGGAATACAAAATTTCTCCATTAAAAATAATAAGGACAGATAGCATAGGAGCCATTAGCACATCCCTCACACTCCTTGATTCTTCTAAGATTATAGCATAGAAGTTGGATGACCAAAATTAAATTTGTTCTATTTCTTTGGATGAGATTCATCTGGGCTCAGTATTAGAAATTGCTTAAAACACATTGAGGCCCTCTTCCTGTTATAACCAAATTAGGGCTTAATTTTTTCTTTCTCCTGTTTGCTTTATACGGTATTGTATTAAGATCATTCTTCTGGAAGGAAAAATTGAATCAAACAAGGAAAAGTGTGTGTGTGTGTGTGTGTGTGTGTGTGTGTGTGTGATCTGTTAATGTTATAGCTTCTATTTCAAGCATAGTGCCCATTTTTTCCTTTTTCTTCTACTTCACCCAAACATAGTTAATAAGATCTTAAAATTATGGGGGGAGGAGCCAAGATGGCCGAATAGGAACAGCTCCGGTCTACAGCTCCCAGCGCGAGCGACGCAGAAGACGGGTGATTTCTGCATTTCCATCTGAGGTACCGTGTTCATCTCACTAGGGAGTGCCAGACAGTGGGCGCAGGTCAGTGGGTGAGCGCACCGTGTGCCAGCCGAAGCAGGGGCGAGGCATTGCCTCACTCGGGAAGCGCAAGGGGTCAGGGAGTTCCCCTTCCAGAGGTGACAGACCGCACCTGGAAAATCGGGCCACTCCCACCCGAATACTGTGCTTTTCCGACGGGCTTAGGAAACGGTGCCCCAGGAGAGTATAGCCCGCACCTGGCTCAGAGGGTCCTACGCCCACGGAGTCTCGCTGATTGCTAGCACAGCAGTCTGAGATCAAGCAGCAAGTCGGCAGCGAGGCTGGGGGAGGGGCGCCCGCCATTGCCCAGGCTCGCTTAGGTAAACAAAGCAGCCTGGAAGCTTGAACTGGGTGGAGCCCACCACAGCTCAAGGAGGCCTGCCTGCCTCTGTAGGCTCCACCTCTGGGGGCAGGGCACAGACAAACAAAAAGACAGCAGTAACCTCTGCAGACTTAAATGTCCCTGTCTGACAGCTGTGAGGAGAGCAGTGGTTCTCCCAGCACGCAGCTGGAGATCTGAGAATGGGCTGACTGCCTCCTCAAGTGGGTCCCTGACCCCTGACCCCCGAGCAGCCTAACTGGGAGGCACCCCCCAGCAGGGGCAGACTGACACCTCACACGGCCGGCCAGGTACTCCAACAGACCTGCAGCTGAGGGTTCTGTCTGTTAGAAGGAAAACTAACAGAAAGGACATCCACACCAAAAACCCATCTGTACATCACCATCATCAAAGACCAAAAGTAGATAAAACCACAAAGATGGGGAAAAAACAGAGCAGAAAAACTGGAAACTCTAAAAACCAGAGTACCTCTCCTCCTCCAAAGGAACGCAGTTCCTCACCAGCAACGGAACAAAGCTGGACGGAGAATGACTTTGACGAGCTGAGAGAAGAAGGCTTCAGACGATCAAATTACTCCGAGCTACGGGAGGATATTCAATCCAAAGGCAAAGAAGTTGAAAACTTTGAAAAAAATTTAGAAGAATGTATAACTAGAATAACCAATACAGAGAAGTGCTTAAAGGAGCTGATGGAGCTGAAAACCAAGGCTCGAGAACTACGTGAAGAATGCAGAAGCCTCAGGAGCCGATGCGATCAAATGGAAGAAAGGGTATCAGCCCTGGAAGATGAAATGAATGAAATGAAGCGAGAAGGGAAGTTTAGAGAAAAAAGAATAAAAAGAAACGAGCAAAGCCTCCAAGAAATGTGGGACTATGTGAAAAGACCAAATCTACGTCTGATTGGTGTACCTGAAAGTGATGGGGAGAATGGAAACAAGTTGGAAAACACTCTGCAGGATATTATCCAGGAGAACTTCCCCAATCTAGCAAGGCAGGCCAACATTCAGATTCAGGAAATACAGAGAACGCCACAAAGATACTCTTCAAGAAGAGCAACTCCAAGACACATAATTGTCAGATTCACCAAAGTTGAAATGAAGGAAAAAATGTTAAGGGCAGCCAGAGAGAAAGGTCAGGTTACCATCAAAGGGAAGCCCATCAGACTAACAGCGGATCTCTCGGCAGAAACCCTACAAGCCAGAAGAGAGTGGGGGCCAATATTCAACATTCTTAAAGAAAAGAATTTTCAACCCAGAATTTCATATCCTGCCAAACTAAGCTTCATAAGTGAAGGAGAAATAAAATACTTTACAGACAAGCAAATGCTGAGAGATTTTGTCACCACCAGGCCTGCCCTAAAAGAGCTCTTGAAGGAAGCGCTAAACATGGAAAGGCACAACCGGTACCAGCCACTGCAAAATCATACCGAAATGTAAAGACCATTGAGACTAGGAAGAGACTGCATCAACTAACGAGCAAAACATCGAGCTAACATCATAATGACAGGATCAAATTCACACATAACAATATTAACTTTAAATGTAAATGGACTAAATGGTCCAATTAAAAGACACAGACTGGCAAATTGGATAAAGACTCAAGACCCATCAGTGTGCTGTATTCAGGAAACCCATCTCACGTGCAGAGACACACATAGGTTCAAAATAAAAGGATGGAGGAAGATCTACCAAGCAAATGGAAAACAAAAAAAGGCAGGGGTTGCAATCCTAGTCTCTGATAAAACAGACTTTAAACCAACAAAGATCAAAAGAGACAAAGAAGGCCATTACATAATGGTAAAGGGATTAATTCAACAAGAAGAGCTAACTATCCTAAATATATATGCACCCAATACAGGAGCACCCAGATTCATAAAGCAAGTCCTGAGTGACCTACAAAGAGACTTAGACTCCCACACATTAACAATGGGAGACTTTAACACCCCACTGTCAACATTAGACAGATCAACGAGACAGAAAGTCAACAAGGATACCCAGGAATTGAACTCAGCTCTGCACCAAGCAGACCTAATAGACATCTACAGAACTCTCCACCCCAAATCAACAGAATATACATTTTTTTCAGCACCACACCACACCTATTCCAAAATTGACCATATCCTTGGAAGTAAAGCTCTCCTCAATAAATGTAAAAGAACAGAAATTGTAACAAACTGTCTCTCAGATCACAGTGCAATCAAGCTAGAACTCAGGATTAAGAATCTCACTCAAAACCGCTCAACTACGTGGAAACTGAACAACCTGCTCCTGAATGACTACTGGGTACATAACGAAATGAAGGCAGAAATAAAGATGTTCTTTGAAACCAACGAGAACCAAGACACAACATACCAGAATCTCTGGGATGCATTCAAAGCAGTGTGTAGAGGGAAATTTATAGCACTAAATGCCCACAAGAGAAAGCAGGAAACATCCAAAATTGACACCCTAACATCACAATTAAAAGAAATAGAAAAGCAAGAGCAAACACATTCAAAAGCTAGCAGAAGGCAAGAAATAACTAAAATCAGAGCAGAACTGAAGGAAATAGAGACACAAAAAACCCTTCAAAAAATAAATGAATCCAGGAGCTGGTTTTTTGAAAGGATCAACAAAATTGATAGACCGCTGGCAAGATTAATAAAGAAAAAAAGAGAGAAGAATCAAATAGATGCAATAAAAAATGATAAAGGGGATATCACCACCGATCCCACAGAAATACAAACTACCATCAGAGAATATTACAAACACCTCTATGCAAATAAACTAGAAAATCTAGAAGAAATGGATAAATTCCTCAACACATACACCCTCCCAAGACTAAACCAAGAAGAAGTTCAATCTCTGAATAGACCAATAACAGGAGCTGAAATTATGGCAATAATCAATAGCTTACCAACCAAAAAAAGTCCAGGACCAGATGGGTTCACAGCCGAATTCTACCAGAGGTACAAGGAGGAGCTGGTACCATTCCTTCTGAAACTATTCCAATCAATAGAAAAAGAGGGAATCCTCCCTAACTCATTTTATGAGGCCAGCATCATCCTGATACCAAAGCCTGGCAGAGACACAACAAAAAAAGAGAATTTTAGACCAATATCCTTGATGAACATTGATGCAAAAATCCTCAATAAAATACTGGCAAACAGAATCCAGCAGCACATCAAAAAGCTTATCCACCATGATCAAGTGGGCTTCATCCCTGGGATGCAAGGCTGGTTCAATATACGCAAATCAATAAATGTAATCCAGCATATAAACAGAACCAAAGACAAAAACCACATGATTATCTCAATAGATGCAGAAAAGGCCTTTGACAAAATTCAACAACCCTTCATGCTAAAAACTCTCAATAAATTAGGAATTGATGGGACGTATCTCAAAATAATAAGAGCTATTTATGACAAACCCACAGCCAATATCATACTGAATGGGCAAAAACTGAAAGCATTCCCTTTGAAAACTGGCACAAGACAGGGATGCCCTCTCTCGCCACTTCTATTCAACATAGTGTTGGAAGTTCTGGCCAGGGCAATTAGGCAGGAGAAGGAAATCAAGGGTATTCAATTAGGAAAAGAGGAAGTCAAATTGTCCCTGTTTGCAGATGACATGATAGTATATCTAGAAAACCCCATTGTCTCAGCCCAAAATCTCCTTAAGCTGATAAGCAACTTCAGCAAAGTCTCAGGATACAAAATCAATGTGCAAAAATCACAAGCATTCTTATACATCAATAACAGACAAACAGAGAGCCAAATCATGAGTGAACTCCCATTCACAATTGCTTCAAAGAGAATAAAATACCTAGGAATCCAGCTTACAAGGGATGTGAAAGACCTCTTCAAGGAGAACTACAAACCACTGCTCAAGGAAATAAAAGAGGATACAAACAAATGGAAGAACATTCCATGCTCATGGGTAGGAAGAATCAATATCATGAAAATGGCCATCCTTCCCAAGGTAATTTACAGATTCAATGCCATCCCCATCAAGCTACCAATGACTTTCTTCACAGAATTGGAAAAAACTACTTTAAAGTTCATATGGAACCAAAAAAGAGCCCGCATCGCCAAGTCAATCCTAAGCCAAAAGAACAAAGCTGGAGGCATCACGCTACCTGACTTCAAACTATACTACAAGGCTACAGTAACCAAAACAGCATGGTACTGGTACCAAAACAGAGATATAGATCAATGGAACAGAACAGAGCCGTCAGAAATAATGCCACATATCTACAACCATCTGATCTTTGACAAACCTGAGAAAAACAAGAAATGGGGAAAGGATTCCCTATTTAATAAATGGTGCTGGGAAAACTGGCTAGCCATATGTAGAAAGCTGAAACTGGATCCCTTCCTTACACCTTATACAAAAATCAATTCAAGATGGATTAAAGACTTAAATGTTAGACCTAAAACCATAAAAACCCTAGAAGAAAACCTAGGCAATACCATTCAGGACATAGGCATGGGCAAGGACTTCATGTCTAAAACACCAAAAGCAATGGCAACAAAAGCCAAAATTGACAAATGGGATCTAATTAAACTAAAGAGCTTCTGCACAGCAAAGGAAACTACCATCAGAGTGAACAGGCAACCTACAAAATGGGAGAAAATTTTCGCAACCTACTCATCTGACAAAGGGCTAATATCCAGAATCTACAATGAACTCCAACAAATTTACAAGAAAAAAACAAACAACCCCATCAAAAAGTGGGCGAAGGACATGAACAGACACTTCTCAAAAGAAGACAGTTATGCAGCCAAAAGACACATGAAAAAATGCTCACCATCACTGGCCATCAGAGAAATGCAAATCAAAACCACAATGAGATACCATCTCACACCAGTTAGAATGGCGATCATTAAAAAGTCAGGAAACAACAGGTGCTGGAGAGGATGTGGAGAAATAGGAACACTTTTACACTGTTGGTGGGACTGTAAACTAGTTCAACCCTTGTGGAAGTCAGTGTGGCGATTCCTCAGGGATCTAGAACTAGAAATTCCATTCGACCCAGCCATCCCATTACTGGGTATATACCCAAAGGACTATAAATCATGCTGCTATAAAGACACATGCACACGTATGTTTATTGCCGCATTATTCACAATAGCAAAGACTTGGAACCAACCCAAATGTCCAACAATGATAGACTGGATTAAGAAAATGTGGCACATCTACACCATGGAATACTATGCAGCCATAAGAAATGATGAGTTCACGTCCTTTGTAGGGACATGGATGAAATTGGAAATCATCATTCTCAGTAAACTATCGCAAGAACAAAAAACCAAACACCGCATATTCTCACTCATAGGTGGGAATTGAACAACGAGAACACATGGACACAGGAAGGGGAACATCACACTTCAGGGACTGTTGTGGGTTGGGGGGAGGGGGGAGGGATAACATTGGGAGATATACCTAATGCTAGATGACGAGTTGGTGGGTGCAGTGCACCAGCATGGCACATGTATACATATGTAACTTACCTGCACATTGGGCACATGTACCATAAAACCTAAAGTATAATAATAATAATAATAATAATAATTACAATAAAAGAAAAAAAAAGGAAAAAAAAAAAAATTATGGTAATTTCTGGTACATGGGCCATATACAAAATTTTTTGCTTCAAGGACAATAATTTGAGTGAAAAGTAATGTTGTGGTCTCACCAGTTATAACTATTTTACAGAGAAAATTCTCAAAGAAAAGTCAGTTTTTCTTTGCCATCTTTACAAAAGATGTTTATAATTTTTTGCCTTCTTACAGCTCCTACTGTTGAAATGACTACTTCCAAAGCTGACTTAAACTAGAGGTGGTGCCAGGTTTTCTCAACAGATGCAAAAAAGACACTTGACAAAATGCACCATTCTTAAGGATTTTATTTATTTATTTATTTAGAGACGGAGTTTCACTCTTGTTGCCCAGGCTGGAGTGCAATGGTGCGATCTTGGCTCACCGCAACCTCCGCCTCCTGGGTTCAAGTGATTCTCCTGCCTCAGCCTCCCAAGTAGCTGGGATTACAGGCATGCACCACCACACTCAGCTAATTTTGTATTTTTAGTAGAGATGGGGTTTCTCCATGTTGGTCAGGCTGGTCTCGAACTCCCAACCTCAGCTGATCCGCCTGCCTTGGCCTCCCAAACTGCTGGATTATAGGTGTGAGCCACCATACCCAGCCAAGGATTTTATTTTTTAAATCTCTCAATAAACCAGGAATACATGACAACTCATTCTGATACAGGGCATCTACAAAAAAATCTACAGGTAACATCTGACTTAATGATGAAATATTGAATGCTTTCAACTAAAATTGGAACAAAAATATTCAGCATCATTTATATTCACCATTGTACTGTAAGTACTAATCAGTGCAATAAGGCAAGAAAAGAAATAAAAGATAAAAGATGAGAAAAGTAAGACTGCCATTGTTTACAGATGACAACATTGTAAATGAAGAAAACCTTATAGAATCTGCCACATTTAAAAAAAAAAAAAAAACTACCAAAATCAGTGGATTTAGCAAAATCTCAAGATGAATGGCCAATATATAAATGTTAATTGCAATTCTATGAAATAGTAATAAACAATAAAAATGAAAGTTAAGTGTAATACCATTTAAATTAGCATTAAAAATCTAATATTAAAAAATAAATCCAACAAAAAGCTGGCCACGGTGATTAACGTCTGTAATCCCAATGACTCAGGAGGCTGAGGCAGGAGGATTGCTTGAGGCCAGTAGCTCAAAACCAGCCTGAGCAACACAGCAAGACCTCATCTCTAAAAAAAGTGTTTTTTGTTTTTTGGTTTTTTTTTTAACTTAGCCAGGCATGGTGGCATGTGTCTGTAGTCCCAGCTACTAAAAAGGCTGGAGTGGGAGAATCACTTGAGCCCAGGAGTTCAAGGCTGCAAAGCCATGGTCATGCCATCACACTCTGGCCTGGGCAACAGAGTGAGACCCCAATTCCAAAAGAAAAAGAATAAATCCAACAGAAAATGTGCAACATCTCTACACTAAAAACTACAAAACAACACTGAGAGATATTAAAGAAACCTAAATTGATGGAGTGATAGACAATGTTGATGGATTCAGTCATGGAAAACTCAATATTTTATTAATATTAAAAATATTTGTAAGATGTGCATTATCCAAAATTGATGCATAGATTTAATGCAATCCAAATCAAAATACCAACAGAATTTTTTAAAGAAATTGACAACTTATTCTAAAATGTAAATTAAAATGAAAAGAACCTAGAACAGAAAAGCAATCATAAAAAAAAAGTTGGAATTCTTATACTGCCTGATTTCAATATTTACCATAAAACTACAGTAATCAGCAAAGTGTGGTATTAGCATAAGGATAAGCTATAGATCAGTGCAACAGAAATAGATTCATATATATACATATATATACACATACACACATATATATACACATATATATACACATATATATATATAGACAAATAATGTTTGACAAAGTCAATGAAATAGGAAAAGTCTTTTCAACACATAGTGCCAGAACATCTGGCGAGCTGTGTTTTAAAAACTGAACCCAGCCATTATTTTGTATCACACACAAAAATTAATTCCAGGCTGGGCATGGTGTCTCACGCCTGTAACCTCAACATTTTAGGAGGCTGAGGTAGGTGGATTCCTTGAGATCAGGAGTTAAAGACCAGCCTGAGCAACACTGTGAAACCCCATCTCTACAAAAAATACAAAAAATTAGCTGGGTGTGGTGGTGTGCACCTGTATTCCTAGCTACTGGGGAGGTTGAGATGGGAGGATCACCTGAGCCCAAGAATTCAAGGGTACAGTGTGCCATGATCATGCCACTGCAACCAGCCTGAGTGACAGAATGAGAACCCTGTCTCAAAATGATAAAATAATAATAATTCCAAGGTACATTATATACTAAACATAACACCCATAAATTTCTACAAGATAAAATTTCTTCATGGCTTTAAAGCAGGAAATGATTTCTTAGAAAAGACACAAAAAGCCACAAAAGAAAAAATATATATACTGGGCTCCACCAAAATTTAACATTTCTGTTCATGAGAAACACCAGCAAGAATATGAATAGATAAGCCAGAGACTGTAAGAAAAGTACCTGCAATGCATCTATCTGAAAAAGAACTTGTAGCCAGAATAAAGAACTCCTACAAGTCAATTTTTTAAATAATAATAATGAAGAAAAGACTTTAATGGACCCTGCACAGAGACATAGGAATAAAAACAAAATACACGTGAAAAGATGCTAAACATAATTAGTCATCAGGGAAATACAAATTTAAACCACAATGAGATAATACTAAATATAAGTTTGAATGGCTAAAATCAAAGGGACTGACAATACTGAATGTTGGAGAATGTATAGCAACTGCAACTCTCATACATTAATGATAGGATTGTAAAATAAATAACCACTTTGGAGAACTCGTTTGTGGTTTCTTATAAAGTTACACCTACTCTCTGACCCAGCAATTCCACTCCTAGATATTTACCCAAAATAAATAATATTTTCATACAATGGAAAACTAGCTGACAATAAAAATAAGCCACTGATACATGCAACATGGCTAAATCTAAAAATTTTATGTTGAGAAAAATGAAACCAAATACAAAAAGTATAGTGAATAGTAGTATTATATTCATCTAAAGTTCAAGGACAGGCAAAGCTAAATAGCTGGGGGTAGATGAGGTGTCAGGAAGGGATCATAAAAATACTTTTATTTAGAGGGTGATGGTTTTACGGGTGTATAAAATTATAAAAACTCATCAATAACAGTTAATATCTACTCATTTTATTGTATGTTAATTACACCTTAATTTTATGTTATTTTATTTAGTTAGTTATTTTTGAGAAAGGGTCTTGCTCTGTCACCCAAGATAAAGCGTGGTGGCATGAACACAGCTTACTGCAGCGTCAACCTCCTAGGCTTAAGCATTCCTCCTACCTCAGACTCCCGAGTAACTTGGTCCACAAGCACGTGCCACTATGCCTGGATAATTTTTTTTTAATGTTTTGTAGAGATGAGGTCTCATAGTGTTACCCAGGCTTGTCTTGAACTCCTGGGCTCAAGCATCCACCCACCTTGACCTCCCAAAGTGCTGGGATTACAGGTGTGAGACACAGTACACAACCTACACCTTAATTTTTAAAAGAGAAAAAATATGAAAACACTGAACTTTTTTGCTCTTTTACAAAACATGCTAGTAATTTCTCGCCCGCCATAGTCCCAGCTGTTCACTATAGTGTGTGACATCCCCTGCTTTCTTCCATCCCTGCCCTAAAAGCTAACTGTACAAAGAATTATCACTCAACCAAGATCAAACAGCCCTAGAATAGCTTCATTACTTATAATTATTTAACATCTGTCTCTATCACTGGATTATAAATCCCATGAGAGTAGAGGTTTTGTCTGCTTTGTTCTCCATTCTAACCCTATTGCCTAGAAAAATTCCTGGGGTATAACAGCCCCTCAGTAAATATATGTCAAAATATGAATGGATGGATGGATGGATGGGTGGGTGGGTGGCTGGGTGGCTGGGTGGGTGGATGGATGGATGGATGGATGGATGGATGGATGGATGATAGAATATGCTCCAATACGCAACTGCAAAGACATGGAACCAACCTAAGTGCCCATCAACTGATGAGTGGATAAAGAAAATTATAAATATATGCATATACTATGGAATACTATTTAGCCATAAAAAGAACAAAATAATGTCTTTTACAGCAACTTGAATGGAGCTGGAGGCCAATGTTCTAAGTGAAGTAACTCAGGAATGGAAAATCAAATACCATGAGTTCTTACTTATAAGTGAGAGATAAGCTATGGGTATGCAAAGGCATACAAAATTTATAACAAATTTTGGAGACTGAGAAGGCAGGAGGGTGGGAAGTGGAATAAGGAATTAAAAAAACTATATACTGGGTACAATGGACACTACTCAGATGATGGGTACACTAAAATCTCTGACTTTACCACTGTACAATTAATCCATGTAACCAAAAACTACTTTGTATCCCAAAAGCTACTGAAATAAATAAATTTTATATATATTTAAGCTAATTGAGTGTTGGCAGTTACTTGCAGACAAAATATTTAAAATGTACCCAAGAGGCATGAGGAAATACGAGGTATTCAAGGAATCAAAAGGACCTCAATGTGGCTGGAGTACAGGGAGCAGGGAGGTGAGTGGTAAGACACTGTTGGACATGTAGACAGAAACCATACTACAAAGACCACCTAATGATTCTTAGGTGGTCTATCCTAGGGGCAACATTAAGTCATCAATGATTCTATCTTAGGGGCAATGCTAAGTCATTGAGGGAATACTGGGTTTCCTAATTCCACTGCAGATGACACAAGAGGACAAAAATTCTGGCTACAGAATGAAGGTTTTGCATCTGAACTGACATGTTGGAGGGCTAATTTAGTAGAAGTTCAACCCTCTTTAGCTACATCAAGGGTAAGGAAAGTAATTTGAGCTTTGCAATCCAACCCATCAGAAAGCCACTAAGAATACGAATTTCCCCACCTCCCCAGCCAGCTTTTCGTTCATGCAGTGATGCCAACAGACAGAACAAATAAAGACACATAGCTTGAGGACATGCAGTTCCCAACTATAGCTCAAGCAAGGGAAACCATACACATCCGCCATGCTCAAGAAGGCCTAAAACTCACAAACTCAGGTTTTTCCTCTGATACTCAGATCACTCATATCCCCATATAATCCCATGACCTCAAGTGCTGCCCTCTGCAATAAATGCCTTCTGCTATGATGTGAACATTTGTCACCTCCAAAACGCATGTTGAAATTTAATTTCCAAGACTGACATATTGAGAGGTGGGGCCTTTAGGAAGTGACTGAGTGATAAGGGTTCTGCTTTCATGAATAGATTAATCCATATATGGATGTATAGATGCAGCCTTCAACCTTGGACTTCTCAGCCTCTGTAACTGAAGAAATAAATTATTTTTCTTTATAAATTACATTATAATCAACAGAAAATGGACTAAGACATCTGAATTCCATCTCAGTTCCTTCTCTCTTTTGAATGAAAGGGTGACAAACTGAATAGCTCTTCCTTTTCATCACGCCTAGATGGCCTAGTATCTTGCTGACCAAGACATGTTCCTCTTGCTGGAGAAATCATGCTTAGATGCATATTTCAAAAGATTCAGCACATTCTGTTTCCACTAATAAAATGTATCATACAAAATTTTCCCAAACATGCAAAACCATACATTGATATATCTTTATACACAGATACATTGCCCACACAGACTACTTAACATTTTCTCACTATTTAAATACATTCAATTGCCTTCCTGGTCAGCACAACCCATCACTCTGAGGCAATACTCAAAAATTATTATATGTGCCAGGTGTTCTATAAAAAGGAAGTCAGGCATGTAATTGTGAACAAGACATATCTGTGAGCCAAAGGGGAGCAGACCAATAATTAGCTAACTGCAGTCACCACCAGAGACTTCTCCTTTCGAGGGCAAAAAAAATGAAAGGGTTTTATCAGCCTGGAATAGTGTGCACAAGGTGTTAACTTCAGCCATGGGAATGGCACAAAAGTCTTTTCAAGGTTGTTTCCAGCCTTCAGGATATAATGGTGTAGAACCAGGAACAAACCACCTGGGAAGCTGTGTATTGTACACATCCTGGATTTCCACTTACCAAAACCACTACAGAGAAATAAACAATGTAAAAACTGGTGAGTGTACTGAGAAAACAGTCTAAAAATGATCTAGAATATATCTTGTAAATAAGATTTCACCTTCAATGTCCTTTATCTGAAAATCACACGTGGCAAAAATGGTAGGATGAGAAAAGGGCAATGTTCAATTCCACGTGTGTGTGTGTGTGTGTATGTGTGTGTGTGTGTGTGAAATCTGTCACAATTCCACTTTTAAATAATCATAACCACTAACTATTAAGTGCCTCTGTATGCCACATACTTCGATGCTTTTCTACATATGTGAAGGGAGGACAATACTAATATCTCCATCTTACAGATTAGAAGTCTGAGGTTAGAGTGGTTAAGTTACTTGCCTAAGATTACTGACCTAGTAAGTGGGGAGAAGGATTTGAACCCAAATCTGTCTGACTCCAAATCACATCTTTCCACTCATCCATGTCACCTTAGAGTTCTTGAAAAACTTGGAGATTTTTGTGTAATGATTCCAAAGAACTTCATTCTATGAACTATAGTAAGAAGTAAGGTCAAAGGTACAGCAGACTCTGTGCTTCTCCCTCTGTCAACAGACACTGTCAAAAGATACTCCCTTCCTGCAACCACAGTCCAGGTGACTACAGAAGTCTTTCTTCACCCAAAAGACATGGATTCTAGTGGGGCTTTGTCACCAATTGGTTCCTCAGTGTCTCAGCTTCCTCCCTTTTAAATAGGATAATTTCTCTCCTTGCTCACCTCACAATCTCTTTATTAGTTAAATAATTAGAGTTAACAGACTTTAGATAGGTAAGAAATTCTCTTTCCTTGCAAAGATATTTTCACTTTACATGGAGGTCCAGCACAGAGAAGCAGAAGGAACACTAAGCTCAGAGTCAGAGGACAAGAATAAAATATTTCATAGTTCAGCCATTACTTCCTATGTGTTCTTGGATAAGTCATTTCCCTGCTTTGAGCCTCAGTGTCCTCATCTAGAAGACTATGGCATTGAACCAGATCAATCACCCTTCAAATGTGGCCCACACCCAGTGGTAGACCATAAGGGTTGTCTTGATGGGTCTAAACTGGATGGAAAAACAAAGCTCCTTTTATTAATTGCATGAGTAAATGGCATCCCATTTCAAGGTGTTATTTTGTATGCAGCCAAAGATTACTTACTAGTAACCTACTAAGTAGATTACTGTAATTTGTTAACAGTCAACTAAAATTAATGTGCTTTTAATTTATTCAGGACTCAACTACTTAGCAACATTCAAAGTTCCTACTGTGTATGAACATGTGAAGATGGTTGTAAAGCCCGCAATTTTGAGGAAGAACACACTAATGTCACTGCTATCTTCAGTTGATCATGGCTTTCGATTGCTCTTATGACTGCTTATAAATTGATGTTAATAAGCTCCATAATTATCCATTTAGATTGTAATGGGTCATTTGGTTAATTCTACCATGTGTGGTGATACATACTTGGATCAATGTGTGAGACCTATAATTTTCAATAGTTGGGCTTTGAGGCATATAAAAATTAGATGGCTAGCCAAAAAACAAATACTTACTGATCACCTATTATGTGACAAGTTCTGTTCTAGGCACTGGAACACTTCTGTGAACAAGAGAACGTCCTATCATTCAAAATTGTACATTCTAGCAGATTACAGACAATAAACACACGAAAAAAACAAGTAAATGAAGTGATACCTGGTTTCAAAAAAGTGTGATGGAAAAGATAAAATAGGGTAATGTGGTAGAGAGAAGGCTTCTTTAGCCAAGGCAAAGGTCCTCAAAGATGTCTCTGAGGAGGTAACACATAAGTCATTAACTAAATAATGAGTGGCAGACTTGTGAAGATCTGGGCAACTGTATTCCAGGCAGAGGGAACAGTAAGGAAAAGAGCTTCTGCGGCAGGAACAAGCTTGGAGTATCACGGTCTGTACTGTCATTCAGCAAATATATTCCCTCCCTACTCCCACTGTGGACAGAACATATTACCATGGCCCCGGATGTTGAGTTTGACCGTATGAATTTACTTTGGCCAATGGAGCATAAATAGATGTGATATGTGCAAAGGCTTAAAACATGCTGTGCAATCGGCTTGCCCTCCTGGGCTACTGCCTTGCAAAGAAAAGAGTCTGCCCTGAGTATGTGCTGCCCCATCATTCTGGGCTCCAGAAGGACCACCTATGGAGCAGATTTGAGCTTAAACTACTGTAAAGAGCCAAGCCCAACTGTATTTTCAACTTGAAGCTGAACTCCCAGTCAAGCTCAGCCTACATTAGCTGATTCCGTCAACTTGCAGTCCTATAAAAGAGAGAATAAATGCTTACCAATGTATGCTTCTGAGTTTTAGAGCAGTTTGTTATACAGCAATAGCTGACTGATATAGCATGTTCAGACAGTGAGAAGATTGGTCTGATTATGACAAGCAAGGAGGATAAATAGTATAATAATATGGATGAGATAGAAAGGAGTCAGGTAAGGTAAAACTTTACAAGAAAAGTCTTTAGTTTGGGCTTCATTTTAATCATAGCGGTAAGTCACTGGAGAGTTTTCAGCATAAAAGTGTTGCCTGTACGATGGACTACAGCGGAGCGTAAGTAGAGGACAGGATACCAGTTAGGAGGCTATTGTGATTTTCTAAGCAAGAAACGATAGTAGCTTGGAATAAGATTGTGGCTATGGACATGATGAGAAGTGATCTAATTGAAGATATATTTTTGGAGGTAGAGGAGATGGTATTAATCAATAGACTAGATGAGGAACATAAAGATAACATGATGAGAAGTGATCTAATTGAAGATATATTTTTGGAGGTAGAGGAGATGGTATTAATCAATAGACTAGATGAGGAACATAAAGATAACAGTGTTCAAGAACGGCCCCTAAATCTTGAGTAACTGAGTAGATGATGGAGCTGTTTAGTGAGATAGAAAAGGCTTGAAATTGGGGCAAGAAGATGTCCAGAGTGGTGAGGAGAGTGGATAGTTTTGGCATACCATGTTTGAGATGATAGCTTGGCAGTTAGATATTTAACTCTGCCTTTCAGGGAAGTGGTGTGAGTTAGAAATATAAATTTGAGTGTCATCAGTGTACAAATGATATTTGGAGCCATGTGACCAGAGAGCACCTGAAGAGGTGGAGAAGATGAGACAGAGCTCAGCGCAATATTTGAAGATACAGAAGCTGAGGACAAGCCAGCAAAGGTTACAGGGAAATAAGGGTCTGTGGGGTAAGAGGAAAGCAGGCAAGGACTGAAGCAGGATACCTAGAGAAGATTTAAGGCTCGAATTTGATTCATTCCTAGTTTTAGGTGATGCCTAAAGAAGATATACAACCAATTACAAAAGAAAATAAAGAAAAGACCAGGAAAAGTACACAGTAATCTCATTGTTACAACAACTCATGTCTAGAAAGTAGAGTTGGGTTTGGCAGATAAGCCATGAGACTTGTTCCCTGCACAAATAGGTTTTAGTCAGAAAAGTTTCAGAGTCACTGGATTTTTTTTTAAGACAGAGTCTCACTCTATCACACAGACTAGAGTACAGTGGCACGATCTTGGCTCACTGCAGCCACCACCCCCAGGGTTCAAGGATTCTCCCACCTCAGTCTCCCGAGTAACTAGGATTACAGGTGTGTGCCATCACACCTGGCTAATCTTTGTATTTTTAGTGGAGAGGACGAGATCACCATGTTGGCCAGGCTGATCTCGAACTCCTGACCTTAAGTGATACACCTGCCTAGGCCTCCCAAAGTGCTGGGATTACAGGTGTGAGCTCCCGTGCCCGGGCAGAGTCACTGGATTTAATAGTTTCTACAAGCCCTTTGAGCTTTCTAGAGTCTTCTAATATAGATTGGTTAGAAGCTACATTAGCTCAGTGTAGATTACCTGATGTATATATCTATTGAAAATGTGCACACAGAGACATTCTAGGTGAAAAGAATAGAATACAAAGGAAGAGCTCTTCCCTCCCCAACCTGCCACAGCTCTTCCATCTCCAAAAAGCACTGCTATGGGTTAGGGATATCAAGGCGCAGAAGGTGGTGATATGGTTTGGCTGTGTCCTCACTCAAATCTCATCTTGAATTGTAGCTCCCACAATTCCCACGTCATGGGAGGGACCCAGTAGGAGGCCATTGAATCATGGGGGTGGGTCTTTCCCATGCTGTTCTTGTGATAGTGAATAAGTCTCATGAGATGTGATGGTTTTACAAAGAGGAGCTCCCCTGCACACGCTCTCTTGCCTGCTGTCATGTAAGACAAGACTTTGCTTCTCATTCACCTTCTGCCATGATTGTGAGGCCTCCCAGCCATGTGGAACTGTGAGTCCATTAAATCTCTTTTCTTTATAAATTACCTAGTCTCAGACATGTGTTTATTAGCAGTGTGAGAACAGACTACTACAGATGGAGTTTTCAATGTGCCATAAGGGGAGGTAATGGGTAAGGACCCATGGGACAAGATCCCTGAGTCTGGAGGAAACGCATTATAGTTTTTGCTCTTGCTTGGAAAGATTTCAGTCATTTTCCTCTTGGTTTCCCCCTACTACCTCTTTGAACTCTCCTCCTTACCTATAACCATTAAAGAAAGACATAGCCCAGCACTTTCTCCAACTTGGGAGGATGTGTCCGCCACAGCACTTCATTCCCAACAGAGCCAAGCAAAAGCCTGGCTGATGCCTAGGTGTAAACAACAGTCTCCTCTTAGAAAAAGAAGTCCTTCTTACTGCAAAGTCCACCTCAATAGAGGAATGCACCAGAGCATGGAGAAAAGCCCCAGCTAGTAATAACAATGCCCCTTTGCTGGTTTCTTGTCCTCTAACCCTTTGTTGCTCAAAGTATGGTCCACAGACCTGCAGCATCAGTGTCTTCTGGAAACTTGTTAGAAATGCAGAATGCCCAATCTCCTGAATTAGAATCCATGTGTTATCAAGATCCCCAGAAGGTTCATATACACATTAAAGTTTAAGAAGCATGACTCCATCATATATTTCCCTTAGAACTTTGCAGGAAGGGGTGGCTGACTGAGCAAAGAATTAGGTATTCATCAGTTCCCCTGACAAATACCCCATCTAATCTCTGTGGAAACACCGTACCAGAATTCTGAAAATTGAAAGAAGTTTATAAAGACTTGGAGTGTTCCATCGTAGAATTAACCTTGGTGGGTTTGGGCGACTCATCTACATTTTCTTTGAAGTTCCCACTACCACTAGCAATCCCTCTTTAAGGAAGGAAGCTCTAATCTCTGAAAAGTTCTTAGGATTATTCACAGAGATGAAAAGAAACACCGTGATGTTCTTGGTGGCTTGACAGGGAAGATTCTAAAATGTCTCTGCCCTTTTTATCCTAATCAGGAATATTAAATAAGTCCTGATTATGCTTGTAGGCTTCAGAGACCTGGAGGTCAGTTTAATCACAATGGAAAAATGTCATCATCTGTGAGCAGTTAGAGATGAATAGAAGCCCTTCTGCCGGGTGACACAATATGACACTTCCTTAAGTTGAGATAGGAGAAAAAGACAAATGGCAATAGCATAAGCCCGGGGTCTAGGAGGGAAAGCTAAAAGGTCTGTATTTGGAACATGGATTAAGAATCAGACGTGCATCACGGCAGAGGGAAAAACACCACAAGGGGCAAGAAGGCTCCAGGAATTCACATGTGCACAGAAAGCTACTATTTGAACTTTAGAATGAGAACATCAGAAACCCAGGGAGGATTAGAATCAGCTTAAAAATTGGTTTTGTTCTTAAAGTTAAAACAGGGAAGGGGGGGCAAGAAAGAAGTAAAGGAGATGAGAAAACTCAGAACTAGAAAACGTATCAGTTCAGAGAAGAAACTGAAGAAGCAGGTTGAAGCCCTTTTAAAAAAGTTAAATCTGCAGAAAGCAGGAAGGGAACATCAGAAGGAACAGAAAATAATACATTAGAGCTGGGCATGGTGGTGCACAACTGTAGTACCAGCTACTCAGGAGGCTGAGGCAGGAGGATCACTTGGGCCCAGGAGTTTGAATCCAGCCTAGCCAACATAGCAAGATCCTGTCTCCACAAAAAATAAAATTAAGATAAAATAAAATGAAAATAAAATATTAGAAAAAGTAAATTTGAATTTCTTTTTTGCAACCAAGGAGGTACTAGAAAAAGAATATTTCTGATATCACTGATATTCCTGTCATCATCATGACAACATTAAGAAAAGTTATTTAAGGCTAAAGAAATCAAATGCTGCAACTTGGGACACAAGCATCAGCAGGAATCTGTTAAGGGGACTATCCATTGAGGATCAAGGAGGGAAGGATTCCTAGATCTAAGGGACTCCAGGGCCAGGGGCAACCATGGAAGTTGCAGTGCCCTCAATGGTATTACAAGGCTGAGAAAACTTCAGGATTCTTCAGGTTTGGAAAATGCCCCAAAGGAGAGGAGCAAGAGCCTGGGACCGGGGAAATGCAAGGCCAATTACAAAGTCCCCTGTCTTAAACATGGGGTTCCTGCTCCCAGAGATGGCAGGGACTGCTCAGTCTGTCTTCATCCAGGAAGATCTTCTCCTTTCCTAGTTTGAGGAGTGACGGTAAAGGGTAGGGTACGATCAAGAGTGTGGACTAGGAAGCCAGGTAGCCAGGACCAGTTCTGCCAATTCCAAGCAAGTGACCCTTTGAAAAATGAGGACAGTAATAGTGTACGTCTCAGGGGGTTGTTATGAGGATTGAGTGGGCTAGAAAAGTGCCCAGCATGCGGTCTGCACTCAATAAGTGTTGGCTATTCTTCTCTCACTGAAATGTAAATTCCACCAGAACAGAGATCGATTATTTGTTACTGCTGTAACTTAGGCACAAGAATAGTACGTGGCAAATGGCAGTGACTCAATAAATATTTGTTGAGTGAATAAATAGTTCCCTCTCTGAATCTTCCTCCTGGTATAACGATGGCGCTTGAGGGTAAAGTATCTTGGTTATTGTCTCTTTGTTTTGTTGCATGTCTCTGAGTGACTCCTTTAAAAACCATGCTTCCAGACCACTTGAGTTGTCTAGGCCATTTCACTACTTCCTTTCTCATGCTACCCCCTACAGTATATTAAGAACATCCTCTTGTGAACCCTGCAGAAAGTGAGAAGAGGTCACTTTCTCTCTCTGCCCAGGGAATGGCAGTGCGGGAACATGTCCATTAACATGACTGGCAATTTATCCAGCCGAATCCCACCCAAATCCCACTGCAGGTCACTTGAGCAAGGAACTCCATCCCTTTCACTTCCTGGGGTTTCTCAGAAGACACTGTCAAGGGAATGACAGAAATGGTGAAGTGCTTTTACCATGCCACAGCTCCCACTCTCTCTATCGTGACAGAAAATGTAAATTCAGGCAGACAGTGTCTGGATTATTGTCTGCTCGGAACATTTAAAGAGCAACAAAGCACAGCAGGAAAGCAAGAGACAGTATTCATTTATGTTGAGCATTTGGCTCCCAAGACGCAACCTGACAACGTGGTGTGCATCCTGCCCATCTGCAAATACAGCACAAAGAACATAGTAACATTGACGGTTCATCATTTCACTTTCACTCAAGGGCTCTGTCCTCTGCAGGCCTCACTGGACAATGTCAACGGGCCCTGGAAGGTGCTGCCAAACCACCATGATTTTAGCAGAGCTCTGCTGATCAACGTTGCCATGTTCCCTGCTCTTTGTCAAGCAGTGGGTCCAACAGCGCTTTCTACAAGGACAGCTGTGCTATCCAACACAGTGGCCAATAAAGCATGATTACTGAGCACTTGAAATGTAGCTAGTGCAAGTGAGGACCTGAATTTTTAACTTTTATTTTAATCAATTTAAATTTAAATAGCCACATGTAGCTTGCGGCAATTATATAGGACAACTCAGCTCTAAGGTGCTAAAAGAGCCCTACTTGTATCTCTGCTCCCAGTTCTAGTACCTCAATGACTTGCTTGCTCCTCCAGTAGGAAACACACCTTTAAGAAATACATTAAGCAAAGTCTGACTCCACTTCCTGGGGTTAAAGACCAAGTACACTGCCACCTCTGAGGAATAAAGAAATAGGTCCCATCTTTCAAATTTGGCTTCTCATCCTCTAGCAGGAAAAGTTCTTCCCTAGGCATTACCTCATTGGTGATTCACAATACCCTGGGAAATAGGTATTTCCCCCTACACTCTACATGTGGGGACATGATCCAAGGTCAAGAAGCTAGTCCTGCCTAAGCTGGGACTTGAATCCAGGTCCAAGTCCAGAGCCCGGGCTATTATTCAATTTCATCAGAAAAGAATGAAGAAAAGAAAGAAAAAGTCTTTTTGAAAACATCAAATTTTCTAACATGAACACAAACAGCAAAGTGACCCAGATTTTGATCCACAGTAGCTCAAACCAGTCTCTCCCAGGACCCTGCATCTAAGCTGAAGCGCTCCTGCTTAAAACCATCAGTGATTCCCCATCATCTGCACTCCCTGTGCCCCAGCAAGCCAGCAAACCCAGTGACCTGACAGCACCTCAATGCCTGTTCCATTCATCCACTCAGTCCCTCAGCACTGAGCACTCCTGTGTGCCAGGCTCTCTGTAAAGCACTGCATCTCTGCTCAGAATGCCTCCTGCCAGCCTCTCAACCTGATGAAAATCCCCCCACCCACCAGGGCTTGGAGCATCCTCTTCTGGGACGCTTGCCTGGAGAACACACATGCACAGGTATGCACACGCACACACCTTCTAACTCTCAGCAGAAATATTTGCTGTGATCTTACAATCTTCTATACTACATTTTCTCACACTGTGTCGTAGATGATTCTGGGTGTTTTTCACTACTTCATTTACTTAACGAATACTATACCAATAACTGGGATATAGCAGTGAACACCAAAACTTACAGGAAGCTAAACTCAGAGCACTTATATCTAGTATGGAAGAACAACATTAAAAAAATCCACGTATAAACATAAACTATAATTCCTGATTGTTCCAACTCTGAGCATTGCACAGTGCCTAAGTAATAGTAGCTCTCAGTAAATTTGATTTTTTCTTCACTTTAAATTTTTTTACTTGGAATATTTATCATAGAATCTTGTAGAATATTCCTTGGAAATGATAATAATGTTAATAGTAGAGACTGTAACCAATAATATTACCATTACGGAATAATATTACTAATAATAATGCTAGTAGTAGAAGATGTATAATAATAATAATGCTAACTATGGCTGACGCTGACACTTAAGCATGATGTTTCAATCGCTTGCTAATCTCTCTGCAGGCACTGTATTCCTTAATCCTTACCACAGTACTATGAGGTACACACTACTATTATCTACCTGTTTTACACATGTAAACTGAGGCACAACACATTAAAAAACTGACTCAGGGTCACATTCTTTTTGAGCATTATCATGTATTCATGGATTTTTTTTTAGCAAGTTATTTTCATCAATTATAATAATTGTTGCTTTTTTATAATTAAATTGCTCCACATTGACCAATGGGAGCCCCTTCAGTTTACCTCTTGGCCCTTTTTTGCTCTAACTCAGATATATCTGAAAACAGATACCCCAGAGCCATCTTAATGTACCGCTGTCCCAAATTTTGTAATCAGTTCTACCCAGGGAGCTCTGGTTCTTTTTAAAGGAGAATAACAATAACAAACTGGGGGCCAGGATTCACACCAGGCTATCAGACTCCAGAGCCTATGTGAGCTCTAGAATGAGGAGAAATAATAAAAATAAGAGCAAGAAAGTAAAATAAATAAATAAATAAATAACATAGGGAAGAAGGTTGTACAGGACTGGAGAGTAGAGGTATAGAAAAGGGGAAAGGGGGGCAGGCACGGTGGCTCACGTCTGTAATCCCAGCACTTTGGGAGGCCAAGGCAGGCAGATCATGAGGTCAGGAGTTTGAGACCAGCCTGGACAACATGGTGAAACCCTGTCTCTATTAAAAACACAAAAATTAGCCGGGCATGGTGGCACATGCCTGTAATCCCAGCTACTTGGGAGGCTGAGGCAGGAGAATTGTTTGAATCAGGGAGGCAGAGGTTGCAGTGAGCCGAGATCACACCACTGCACCCCAGCCTGGGTGACAGAGCAAGACTCTGTCTCAAAAAAATGAAAGGAAAGGAAAGGAGAGAGGAAGGGAGGGGAGGGGAGGGGAGGAGGGAAGGGGTCCAGAAATTATCAACTTTTCCTTTAAACATTTTAGAAGTATATCCCGTGTTATGGTGAAAATAAAGAACTGGTGAAAATACAGAACTTTGTGATTTAAAAAATAAGTACAGAATGTTTGATGAAGTAAATAAAGTAATGCTGTATTTTAGACAATGGACAATAAAGAGCAGGCCTGAGAAATTCCATAGACCAAGGAGACAACCGTCTTCTCTGAATAAGAAACTCCAAGATGATTCTCGAACTTAAAGATTACCCTAAACCATGATGACAGGGGCCAGCTTTGACGCTGGGCTAAGTGCCTAACATTTTACCCAACTGAGGGCAGCGTGGGCATCTCTGCTTGCCCCACTTGTGCACTGACAGGTTGCTCTCCTCGGCCAGGGGCTTCCTGGGGCTGCTGGGGCAAGAGGAGTAGCGCATATAGGAGAAGCTCTAACTGCCTCCTGACCTGCCCTCTCACCTGCCCGCCTTGAGTGTTTGGAGAGCATGTGAGGAGGCATGCTCTAGCAAATCGCATGGCCTCATTTATTTTCCTCTTTTCACACATTCTTCTCTCACTCAAACCTTCACCCCCCACTTGCCCTCAGTGGATGACCTCACTTCTTATTTCACTAAGAATAGAGGCAGAACTAGCTCATCTTTACATCTTCAAGTATACTAACCTCATAAATCCATATTCATTATCCTCTCCCTTTCCTTCTTTTGCCAAGGATCAGTTCACCCTGCTCCTAAGATGAGTCCCCTCACTCACATATGGCATCCCGGCCCCTCTCTCCTATTCAAGGATTTCCTTCCTGCAATTAGCAACCCCTCTACTGCATCATACTTTACAGACTCTACTACAGGACCCCTGCCCACTTTCAAATATGTTATAATATCTCTGACCTTAAGAAAAAAACTCCCCTTCCAAAACAAAAACTCCCTAGACCCAAAGTCAGCATTCAGCTACTGCTTTTTGTCACCATACCTTTTTATCTAACCCAATAAACAGCTGGCTATACTTGTCTCTGTTTCTTTACCATCCTTTCTCTTTTAACCTTACTTCAAAACAAGCTTTCATGCTGGCCACTCCATTGAAACTGTTCCAGTCAAGGCTACAAAAAGATCCTTGATATGGTTTGGCTGTGTCCCTACCCAAATCTCATCTTGAATTGTAGTTCCCATAATCTCCACATATTGTAGGAGGGACCTGGTTGGAGGTAATTTAATCTTGGGGGAAGTTATCCCCATGCTGCTGTCCTCATGATAGTGAGTAAGTTCTCATAAGATCTGATGGTTTTATAAGGGGCTTCTCCCCCTCTGCTTGGCACTTCTCCTTCCTGCCATCATGTGAAGAAGGACATGCTTGCTTCTCCTTCTGTCATGATTGTAAGTTTCCTGAGGCCTCCCAGCCATGCAAAACCATGAGTCAATTAAACCTCTTTCCTTTATAAATTACCCAGTCTTGGGTAGTTCTTTATAGTAGCATGAGAATGGACTAATAAAATCCTCATCTTTCCAAAGCCATCGGACAATTTTTAGTCCTTATCTCCCTCAACCCTCAGCAGCATTTGACCCAACTGCTCACCACCTTAAACTCTTAGCATCCATTGCAAAACACTTTCTGAGTTTTCCTTTGAAGTTCCAAGTTGGTTCTTCTTAGTAACCTTTGCTGGCTCCTTCTTCTCTTCCTAATACTAATTGCTAGAGATCCTGGGATCAGTCTAGGCCTCCTCTCTATCTCACTTCCCAATACTTAATTTGAGTTAGCACCAGAATTGGTTGGAGGAATTATTAAAACTTATCTAGACCCCACCCCCAAAGTTTCTAATTCAGCAGTTCTAGGGAGAAGTCTGAGAAATTGGATTTCTAACAAATCCCCAGGGGCCACTGCTGCTGTTGTTGCTCCAAGAACCACACTTTGAGAGAGGCTGCTGTAAATAATCTCATCACCACCTTGGCCTCAAATATCACACTTGTGCTGATGAACTCCAGAAATACACCTCCAGCCCAATCTCTCCTCTGAACCCTGGACTTGTTTGACCTAATGCCTTCCTGACATCTCCCTGTGGACATCTAATGGATTTCTCAAATCTAACATGACCTTAGATGACTGAATGATATCAGCACCTCCCCTAGTCTTTCCAATGGTAATACCACAAATGGAGCCTTGATTCCTCAGGATCCCTCATACTCCATATCCAATCCATCATAAATCTTGTTGTCTCTACCTACAAAATATATATATCCCAAATCTGAAAGCTTCTCACCATATCCTTCATGATGATCCTCATCAGAGCCATCATCTCACCTGGATTCCTGCACCTCTCCTCCTATCTGGTCTCTCTAGTTACATTCTTCGTCCTCTACACAAAAGGCAGCCAGTCATATTTCAAAAATACTAATCATAGATCATAGCCCCACTCAAAATCCTCCAACTGCTTCTCACCCATGAAAAACAAAATCTAAACCTCTCTCCATATCCTCCAAGGCCCAATATGATCTGTCTCCTGCTTACCTCTCTGACATTAACTCCTGCTACTCCCTATTCTCACCTTCCCTACTTTAGTCACCATGATCTTCTACATTTTCCTCAAACTCACCAAGCTGGGAGCCTTCATACTTGCTGCTCCATCTACCCAGGATGTCCTTCCCCTGGGGTAGGAAATGGCTTCTTCCATCACCTCAGGTAGGTCTCTGCCCTAATATTAACTCCTTCTTGAGGACTTTTCTAAGCATTTCATCTAAAAACATCCCTATCACCTGTACTCTGTTGCTTTCCTTTATTTTACTTCATAGCACTTGTCACTAACAGAGTCTTATTATATATTTATTGGTCTACTGGTTAATTGACTGTGTCTACGCTAGAATGCAAAGTCCATGAGGGTAAAGACTGTCCCTTTCCTTGTTATAGTCCCATCACCTAAAACAATAACTAGTAAAGAGCAGACACTCAAAATTTTGTTGATTGAAGAAATGAACGAATGGCCTTTGTCTCTATTCAACATTATCTTGTAATTTATTTGTTCATGTGTTTGTTTTCTCTCTCTTCTGATTTTATATAACCTTCATAAGAGAATTTGTTCTCTTGGTCATTGCTGTAGCCTCAACAACGGCACAGTGGTAGGTACTCAACAAATATATAAGGAAAAAATAAACTTCTACATAGGGACCACTCTTACCCATTAGAATTTCCCACTAGACCTGGGGCCTTTTTTATTTCTTCTTGTCCCCATCCTCTCCTCTTCTGATTCTGCTTCCTATCCTCATCTGTTCCTGCTTCTCCCAGCCTAAGCTCCTAATCTGGGTTCTCTTTAGGCATGGTCCAGCTTGAGCTCAGACTATGCTCTGAATTTGCAGTTGTCCTGGAGAACTTCCCAAGCACTCATAGGTTAATTTCTACTACTGATGAACTGCCTTGATCTACATCAATTTGATATCACTTCTAGGAAGCAAATACATTAGGCCAAGTACCTAAGGAGACTGCTAAATTGTAACTGAATGTTAGAAGGTGCAGTGCTCTTCTGTCAGAGCAACAGATGTAGAAGAGAGCCAAGACTCTCAAAACCTATGGAAGGAAGGTAGAGGAAGAGAGATGGCAGGGAGGAAGAGGAACAGGGGAGCTAACACATTTGGATAGCAGCCATATATCAGGCCCTTTGATTTACATTATTTCCTTTAGGTCCAACTATCCCTATTTTACAATTGAAGAAACTGAGACTTAGAAAGGTTAAATAACCTGTTTAAGTTTACCCAGCTGGAAAATAACAAAGCAAGGGTTTGAATCCACTAGAATGTAAGTTCTGTAAAGGTAGAGACTGGCCTTTGTGTTCCCCACTGTATCACCAGAACCTGGAATGGTACCTGGCATTTCAATAAATGACTTACAAAAGAATTAATGAATGAACTCAGGTCTAAATGACACAAAAGCCCATGCCTTCCCCTGACAATAAGCTCCAAAACCTGGTACTTAAAACTTTGTACAGCTAAGCTCTAACCTAACTTTCCAGGATTTTCTCTCTGTCTTGTCACATGAACTCATTACTCATGTCAAACTGGCATCTACACTGTCCCTTGACAGTATATCCCCTGCTGTCTCATATGCCTTCCCCCACTTCTCAGCCTTTCCCAGCCATACTCATTTTTCCCCTCTTGCTGCAAATCCTCCAGGATCCTGCCAGCCCCAAATGATCTCCGAATCCTCAGACCTCCAACAGAACTCACCACCTCAGAGTCATTCAGGTACACCATTAATGCTCATTATCTTTACGCATATATCTGTATTTCCTCCCCAGCTAGACTCTGCTGGTAGTTACCTTATCAGAAAAACAACAGTAAGACCCCAAACTATTAGTGCAGAACAAAAAGACAAAAATCCATGCAGTAAAAGAGGCAACTGAGGCCATGAAAAGCTGAAGTGAGGATTAAAGATGGAGCTCAACACAGGAGGAAATCAAACATTCTCTCCCATTTATTCAGATTATCGAAGCATAAGAACAAAGAGGGAATGGGCAGGAAGAAAGGGCAAAGTTCTATCTAGGTCTCAGGTGGTAGCAAGTGGGCCCAATGTAAATCAGATTACCCATTCCTCCAGGATACCTCCTCCTTCCACCTAGGGAAAGGACTCTGAAAATGATGACTAGTGAGAAAAAAAAAGACTCCAAAACCCTGAACAAGCCCAGCAGAAAGCTAGGCAAGTCCTAGAAGGGATGGGTCCCAAAGGACTCGATTAGAGGAGTCTCATTGTGAAATGCTTCTCTAGAAAAGTTGGTTTAGAGAGCACACCAGCGATTTTGCATGAAGGGAAGCCCTTTACTCAGAGAGTCTTCTAAGACAGCTGAAGACAAAGCCAACGTGTGTACACACACATATGCACATCCTTACCACATGTATCTGCGCACACCTGCTCCCACTACAAATGACAACAGCTGCCATTTACTCAACACTTCCTAATCCCGGACATATGCTTAGCATTTTTTATACATGGTTTTTATTTTCATCCTTATAGTAACCCTGTGAGGTGGTTATTATTATTCTGACTTGACGGATAAGAAAACTGATGTGCAGAGAGGTAAGTTACCTAACCTACCCGGCTTGTAAATGGTAAGTCTGGAATTCAAACCCAGGTCTTAATTACTATCCATACGTAATCCCAACAGCCTCATAATCGGGCACATCCCCACACTCATGCCCATGCAGACACATGGGTATCGGGTATCTGCACATTCACACTCACAGAGCCATAGGCATGCACTCACACACACAATTCCACCTTTTATGCACACACTCACAGTGACACCCCCTCTAACCTAACCTACCTAACCTAGCTCCAGTTCTTTATTGCTAGAAGCAAAGGTTCCTACTCTCTCCCCTTCTTTCATTCAGCCACAGGCATCAGCCAAGTAAACCCAACATAATAATTTCCCATGTGGTCTTAATTTGTGCAACAGAACCTCAGCAGGTAATTTCCAAAGTGCTTTAAGCCCATTAAAGCCTTGCAGCTTGTCAAGGTGTCAAGACATTCACAGAGTATCTGAAGCCCTGGGTGCCCCATATAAGTGCAGACCTCCTCAGAGGTCTCTGTCTGCAGAGTTCTGTCTGCAGAACTGTGTTTCTCAAGGTGAACAGCAATGTTGAGTAGTGTAGGTGTCAAATGCCCCTTCTGGGGCTGCAGCTGAAATTATCATAGAATCCCAACTCACACATACCGATTAACTCTCCACTGGCTTCTGGACATCAGGAAAATAAAGTGCATTTAGAATCACAGAAAAGAACAATGACCAAAGAAAATCTTCAGAGATCTATGTATCCTTCCCCTAATCTCAGACAAAACTATTCAATACATATCCAAATCTGGCTGCTTTGAAAACGTAATCCCTCCCCCAGTAGCCACTTTGAAGTTAGGAAGTTCTTCCTTGGGTATAAACTATACTCCTCATCCAGCCTCTGTGAAGTCAGGGAAAACTGCCTGCCATCATCTTCGTCTTACACATTCAGGTATCCACTAGGAAGCATGCCATCCTCAGTCTGCTGCTCTCAAGGTTAAATGATCCCAAACCTTGCTGGCTTTCACCTTGAAGCACAGACTTCTGTTCAAAGCAGAGGTAACATTCATACACCATTCGTGGGTACAAATCAAAGCTGGGGGAATGGACCAACCACTGCTTGCCTCTGTTTCCTCTACTATGGTAGGAGTGCACCATAGCAAGATGAGCCAAGCACAAGGTGTGGTGTCAAAGAGGTCTAGGTTCAAGTACCGATTCTGCCATTTAACCTCTCTGGGTATTGGCTTTCTCATGTGAAAAAGAAGACTGCTATGAGAATGAAATACAATGGACTTAAATTTGTGACAGACTGCACACATCTTTGGGAACATGATGCAAAAATAGACCCTTTCCCCAGTAAAATGCATACACACACAAAATTTACATGCAATTTCAGGCAGTTCACAGGCTCACTGATGTTTCTCCATGGACTGTTAAGATCTCTAAGATACAACAGGTCTCTCTTAGACAAGCACAATACTGTTAGCTGCTAATTTAATGGTATAATATTAATAATCTTTTACATATTTGCTTATCTTCCAACTATACTTTCATTTCTTAAAGGACAGGAATCAAACTTGTATCTGCCTGTAATTCATAGTTCCTACATGGTTCCTTGCAGTTAGTGAGCCATCAGTCCTCTTTGACGATTTGTTTCAATGGGGAAGCTGTGTCTAAGGTCCTATATGATTAAGCGAAGCCAAGTGTCCTCCTTGGAAATTCATCTTCTCTCTACATTTCGAAGCTACAGCCAATCCACTGGAGCTCAAGCCAGAGATGGAACAGCTGCTTTCCCTTTCCCTTGGCCCAGACAAACACAGTCATTCCATCTATCAGACATCCTGAGTGCATCCAATTTCCTCCCCATTGGCTGAGCTCCACAGACAGCTTGCCTTCCCAACCGCCACAGCAGAAGAGAGCATAAAGTCAGGCAAAAGAAATGACTCACAGTTATTCTTTCCTAGTGCTCCATTACTGTGTGGAAATACCTGCCCAGCACTAGATAGAAGGGAGGTCTTTAACCATGGAGATAGGTGAGTGGATGAATGGATGGATAGATGAAAGGATGGATGGATGAAGATGAGACAGAATTAAACTAGCAATCTATCAACATATTCAAATTAATAAATGTAATTCACCACATAAACAGAATTTTTAAAACCATATGATCTCAATACATACAGAAAAAGCTTTTCATAAAATCCAACATCCCTTTATGATAAAAACCCTCAAGAAACTAGGCATCAAAGGGACATAACTCAAAATAATAAAAGCCATCTATGACAAACCCATAACCAACATCATACTGAATGGGCAAAAACTAGAAGCATTCCCCTTGAGAACTATCACAAGATAATGAAGCTCACTCTCACCACTCCTGTTCAACATAGTATTGGAAGTGCTAGCCAGAGCAATCAGACAAGAGAAAAAAATAAGAGGCATCTAAATAGGTCAAAAAAGAAGTTAAACTATCTCTTCACTGACAATACGATTCTATATCTAGGAAACCCTAAGAACACTGCCAAAAGGATATGAGAGCTAATAAACTATTTCAGCAAGGTTTCATGACACAAAACCAATGTTAAAAAAAACAGTAGCATTTTTATATACCAATAATGTTCAAGCTGAGAGCCAATTCAAGAATGTAATCCCACTTATAATAGCCATAAAAAAAAATAAAATACCTAGGAATACAGCTAGCCAAGGAGGTAGAAGATTTCTACAAGGAGGACTGCAAAACAGTTAAAGGAAATCATAGATGACACAAAGATTTGAAAAAGCATTCCATACTTTTGGATTGGAAGAATCAACATCATTAACATGGCCATACTGCCCAGAGCAATCTACAGATTCAACACTATTCATATCAAATAACCAATGTCATTTTTCACAGAATTAGGAAAAACTATGATAAAATTCACATGGAACCAAAAATAGAGCCAAATAGTCAAAGCAATCCTAAGCAAAAAGAACAAAGCCAGAAACATCACATTACCTCACTTCAAACTATGAGACTACAGTAACCAAAACAGCATGATACTGGTACAAAAAAAGACACATAGACCAAGAGAACAGAATAGAGAACCCAGAAATAAAGCCACAAATCTACCGCCATCTAATTATTAACAGAGTTGAAAAAAAAATAAGCAATGAGGAAAGGATTTCCTATTCAACAAATGATGATGAGATAGCTGACTAGCCATATGCAGAATGAAATCAGACACCTACCTTTCACTATTTACAAAAATTAACTCAATATTGATTAAAGATTTAAATGTAAGACATAAAACTATACGAATCATAGAAGAAAACCTAGGAGACACCACTCTCGACATTGACCTTGAAAAAGAATTTATGACTAAGTCATAAATGCAATTACGACAAAAACAAAAATTGACAAGTAGAAGCTAATTAAACTAAAGAGCTTCTGCACAGCAAAAGAAACTATCAACAGAGTAAACAGACAATTTATAGAATAGGAGACAATATTCACAACCTATGCATCCAACAAAGGTCTAAGATCCAGAATCTATATGGAACTTAAACAATTGAACAGGCAATAAACAAATAACTCCGTTAAAAAACGCATAAAAGACATGAACAAACACTCCTCGAAAAGATACAAACAGCCAACAAACATATGAAAAAATGCTCAGCATGACTAATCATTAAAGAAATGCAAATCAAAACCACAATAAAATACCACCACATACCAGTTAGAATAACTATTATTGAACAGCCAAAAAACAACAAATGCTAGTTAGGCTGTGGAGAAAAACAGAACACTTATACACTGTTGGTTGGAATGTAAATCAGTGCAACCCCTGTGGAAAGCAGTTAGGAGATTTCTCAAAGAACTTAAAACGAAACTACCATTTGAGGTTCCGGGAAAACTGGCTAGCCATATGTAGAAAGCTGAAACTGGATCCCTTCCTTACACCTTATACAAAAATTAATTCAAGATGGATTAAAGATTTAAATGTTAGACCTAAAACCATAAAAACCCTAGAAGAAAACCTAGGCAATACCATTCAGGACATAGGCATGGGCAAGGACTTCATGACTAAAATACCAAAAGCAATGGCAACAAAAACCAAAATTGACAAACGGGATCTAATTAAACTCAAGAGCTTTTGCACAGCAAAAGAAACTACCATCAGAGTGAACAGGCAACCTACAGAATGGGAGAAAATTTTACAATCTACCCATCTGACAAAGGGCTAATATCCAGAATCTACAATGAACTTAAACAAATTTACAAGAAAAAAATCAAACGACCCCATCAAAAAGTGGGCAAAGTATAAGAACAGACACTTGTCAAAAGAAGACATTTATGCAGCCAACAGACACATGAAAAAATGCTCATCATCACTGGCCATCAGAGAAATGAAAATCAAAACCACAATGAGATACCATCTCACACCAGTTAAAATGGCGATCATTAAAAATTAGGAAACAACAGGTGCTGGAGCGGATGTGGAGAAACAAGAACACTTTTACACTGTTGTTGGGAGTGTAAACGAGTTCAACCATTGTGGAAGACTGTGGAGATTCCTCTAGGATCTAGAACTAGAAGTACCATTTGACCCAGCCATATATACCCAAAGGATTATAAATCATGCTGCTATAAAGACACATGCACACATAGGTTTATTGCAGTACTATTCACAGTAGCAAAAACTTGGAACCAACCCAAATGTCCATCAATGATAGACTGGATTAAGCAAATGTGGCACATATACACCATGGAATACTATGCAGCCATAAAAAAGATGAGTTCATGTCCTTTGCAGGGACAAGGATGAAGCTGGAAACCATCATTCTAAGCAAACTATCACAAGGACAGAAAACCAAACACCGCATGTTCTCACTCATAGGTGGGAACTGAACAATGAGAACACTTGGACACAGGGCAGGGAACATCACACATGGAGGCCTGTCATGGGGTGGGGGGATGGGGGAGGGACAGCATTAAAAGAAATACCTAATGTAAATGATGAGTTGATGGGTGCAGCAAACCAACATGGCACATGTATATCTATGTAACAAACCTGAACATGGTGCACATGTACCCTAGAAATTAAAGTAAAATTTTAAAAAAAAGAAAAAAATATTAGTGATTGTATTAACATAATATTGAGTGTTTTTTTTTTTAAAGCAGGAACAAAGATTTTTCTACTGTGGGGTTCAACTTGTGTAAAGTTCAATACTATGCAAAACTAATCAATGATAATGGAAGTCAGGTTATGGTTATCTTTTTTCAGGTGCTAGTGACTAGGGTGCTGGTATATTCTATTTCTTAGTCCAGAGACTGACTATACAGTTGTATTCACTTTGCAAAAACCCAGCAAGTTGTAAATTTACAATTTGTACACATTTCTTTATGATTATGCCTCAATAAATTATTTTTAATAAAAAAACTACCATTTGATGCAACAATCCCATTGCTGGGTATATACCCCAAAAAAAATCGTTCTACCAAAAGACACATGTGCTTGCATGTTCAACACAGTGCTATTCCCAATGGCAAAGACATGGACTAAACCTAGGTGCCCATCAGTGGTGAATTAGATAAGGAAAGTGTGGTATACATGTGCCATGGAATATTATGCAGTCATAAAAAAGACTGAAATCATGTCCTTTGCAGCAACATGGATGCAGCTGGAGGCCATTATCCTACATGTATTAACAAAGGAACAGAAAACAAAATACTCCATGTTCTCACAACTGGGAGCTAAACATTGGGAAACATGGACATAAAGATGGCAACAATAGACACTGAGGACTACTAGAGTGGGGAAGGAGGAAGAAAGAGTTGAAAAACTAACTTTTGTGTACTATGCTCACTACTTGGATGATAGGATCATTCACACTCCAAACCTCAGCATCACACAATATACCTAGGTAACAAACCTGCACTTGGACCCTCTGAATCTAAAATAAATGTTGGAAAAATAAATAAAAACTAGCAACCTAGAGATCAGAAAACATCAAAACTAACTCTTAGTATGATCTGGATTCTAATTTTTATTCTGCAATTAACAAGCTGTATAACTATAAATAAATCTTTTTCCAAATTAGCACCTATTTCCTCACATATAAAGTGAGAAAATGGGGCTTAAAAGATGAGTATGTTTATATAAAACCCCAGATTCATGCATTTTCTTTACTTTCAAGCCAGAGAGCATCGTCTCATTAGCTTACACAATTCCCACGGTGATCCAGCAGATTGCTGCTGTCACCACATCACCACAGACTTACAGCCTGCCTTGGAGACTGTACTCAGATACTCCTGTTGCTCGCATGCCTGCTCCGATGGCTCCTCACCTACCTTCATGCCATCTCTGGGGCTTCCCTGATGCCACTGACACAGGAAATATCTCAGAACTCATATGGCATCCAGGCACATGCAACCTGGAAGTCTGGGGAAGTGGATGTTTCATGTAGGGAATTTGGAACAATAGTAGTTGGAAGTCAACGGATGAATTTTTCTCCCTTCCTCCCTTACTGCATGAACTGTTTGGAGATGTTGTGACTACATATGGTGTCTTTAAAAACATCCTGGAGACAGATATAATTTGGCTCTGTGTCCCCACCCAAATCTCATCTCAAATTATAATCCCACATGTTGAGGGAGGTGATTGGATCATGTGGGCAGTTTAGTGAGTTCTTATGAGAGCTGATGGTTTTAAAGTGTGGCACTTCCTTATTCTCTTTCTCTCCTGCCACCATGTAAGACGTGCCTTGCTTCCCCCCTTTGCCTTCTGCCATGATTGTAAGTTTCCTGAGTCTTCCTCAGTCATTCAGAACTGTGAGTCAATTAAACCTTTCTTTATAAATTACCCAGTGTCAGGTAGTATCTTTGTAACAGTGTGATAATGGACTAATACATATAATCGGTACCGGCAGAGTGGGGTACTGCTATAAAGATAAACTGAAAATGTGGAAGTGACTTTGGAACTGGGTAATGGGAAGAGGTTAGAACAGTTTAGAGGGCTCAGAAGAAAAGAAGAAGATGTAGGAAAGTTTGGAATGTCCTAAAGACTCATTGAATGGTTTTGACCAAATGCTGATAATGATATGGACAATGAAGTCCAGGCCGAGGTGGTCTCGGATGGAGACGAAGAACTTGCTGTGAACTGGAATAAAGATCACTCATGCTATGCTTTAGCAAAGAGACTGGTGGCATTTTCCCCTGCCCTAGGAATCTATGGGACTTTCAGCTTGAGAGAGATGATTTAGGGTAGCTGGTGGAAGAAATTTCTAACCAGCAAAGCATTTAAGAGGTGACCTGTCTTATTCTGAAAGCATTCAGTTATATTATGTTCACAAAGAGATGGTCTGAAATTGGAACTCAGGTTTAAAAGGGAAGCAGACTATATAAGTGTGGAAAATTTGCAGCCTGACCATGTGGTAGAAAAGAAAAACCCATTTTCTGGGGAGAAGTTCAAGCTGGCTGTAGAAATTTGCATAAGTAACAAGGAGCTGAATGTTAACTGCCAAGATAATGGGAAAAATGTCTCCACAGCATTTCAGAGATCTTCAAGGCAACCCCTCCCATCATAGGCCCAAGGCCTAGGAGGGAAAAATGGCTTCATAGGCCAGGCCCAGGGCCCAGCTGCTCTGTGCAGCCTCAGGACATGGCAGCCTGCCTTCCAGCTGCTCCAGCTCCAGCAGTGGCTAAAAGGGACCAAGGTACAGCTTGAGCTGTGGCCTCAGAGGGTGCAAGCCCCAAGCCTTGGCAGTTTCCATGTGGTGTTGGGCATGTGGGTGTGTAGAAGTCAAGAGCTGAGGTTTGGGAACCTCCACCTAGATTTCAGAGGATGTATGGAAATGCCTGGATGTACAGGTAGAATTCTACTGCAGGGGCAGAGCCCTCATGGAAAACCTCTGCTAGGCCAGTGTGGAAGGAAAATGGGGGGTTGGAGCCCCCCCCACAGAGTCCCCACTGGGGCACTGCCTAATGGAGCTATGGAAGAGGGCCACTGTTCTCTAGATGCCAGAATGATAGATCCAGCAACAGGTTACCACTGTGTGCTTGGAAAAGCCACAGGCACTCAACACCAACCTATGAAAGCAGCTCTGGGGGCTGTACCCTCCAGAGCTTCAGGGGTGCAGCTGCCCAAGGCCCTGGGAACCCACCTGTTGCATCAGCATGCCCTGAATGTGAGTCATGAAGTCAAAGGAGATTACTCTGGAGCTTTAAGATTTACTGAGGGCCCTTTAGGATTCTGGACTTGGAGGAGGCCTGTGGCCCCTGTGTTTTGGCCAATTTCTCCCATTTGGAATGGGAACATTTACCCAATGCCTGCACCCCCACTGTATCTTAGAAGTAACTAATTTGTTTTTTATTTTACAGGCTCATAGGGAGAAGGGACTTGCCTTATCTCAGATGATACTTTGGACTTAGATTTTTGAGTTAATGCTGGACTGAGTTAAGACTTTACAGAACAGTTGGGAAGGCATGATTGATTTTGAAATGTGAAAAGGACATGAGATTTGGGAGGGGCCAGGGGCGGAATGATATGGTTTGGTTCTGTATTCCCACCCAAATCTCATCTTGAATTATAATCCCCACATCAGGGGAGGTGATTGGATCATGGGGGCAGTTTCTCTCATGCTGTTCTCATGATAATGAGTGAGTTCTTATGAGAGCTGATAGTTTTAAAGTGTGGCGTTTCCTCATCCTCTCTCCTTCCTGCTGTCATGTAAGATGTGCCTTGCTTCCCCTTCACCTTCCGCCATAATTCTAAGTTTCCTGAGGCCACCCCAGCCATGCAAAACTGTGAGTCAATTAAACCTCCTTTCTTTATAAATTACCCAGTCTCAGGTAGTATCTTTATAGCAGTGTGAGAACAGACTGATACAGACACTGAGTAATCAACTTGCCAGGCAACTATGGCTTGCTTGGTAATGAACTCTCTTGTATTTGTTCTGCCTCCTTCTCTGCTTTATTTCTCTGACTCTGGCTTCTTAGGCTTGCACTTCTTAAAAAGGGTTAGTGTAGAAAATGATTGTCTCATATTTATTGTGTTCTCACTGTGAGCCTGCCACTGTGCTAAAAGCTTTATATGTGTCACCTCAGCTAACTACAATGGGAATAATTACCATTTATTGAAGATTTATCACAAGCATTGGCTTAAATGTTTTAAATCACTAAATCCTGTAATAACCCTACAAAATGTGTACTAGTATTATCTCAATGTGACAGATGAGGAAACTGAAGTATACATAACCAAGTTGCCCAATGTCATACAACTACTGCATAAAGAGATATTACTCAAAATATTACTGTGAGGTGGATGACACTGCTGTTCCCTTTGAGAGGTGAGGAATGGAGACTCAGGGCCAGGCATGGTGGCTCATGCCTGTAATCCCAGCACTTTGGAAGGCTGAGGCAAGCAGATCACTTGAGGTCAGGAGTTCAAGACCAGCCTGGCCAACACAGCAAAATCACGTCTCTACTAAAAACACAAAAACTAGCTGGGTGTCGTGGCACACACCTGTAATCCCAGCTACTTGGGAGGCTGGGGCGGGAGGATCACTTGAACCTGGGAGATGCAGGTGCAGTGAGTTGAGATCCACACCACTGCACCCCAGCCTGGGTGATGGAGCAAGACTTTGTCTCAAAAAAAAAAAAAAAAAAAAAAATAGAGACTCAGAAAAGTCAAGTAACATGACAAAATTTACACAGCTACTAAGTGGCAGAGCTGCAACTTGAAGTCCTGGAATACAAAGCCTGCACCAACTATCCGCCCTCCCCCACTGCCAAGAACTCTTCAAGCCCTCACATGTTAACCTGTTAAGCATCTGATAAAGGATAGATTCTTCTGGTGTTAACTACAGTTAGATCTCTGTGCCAAAGCCAAAGTCCTTCTCTTTACCCTTTGCCCTAGTCTTCCCACTCACCTAGTGTCAAGTCGTTAAACTCTACTATCTCCTCGAACTTTTCTAAAAACATTAAAATATTATATTATGCTAGACTGTGACCAACAGTGCTCACAAATATTTGCTGCCCCTCCCTAGAGGAGAATTGTACTTTCCATCTCCTTTAACTGAAGCCTTGGCGATAAGACTTACTTTGGCCAATAAAATTTGAGCATAATTGACACATATCATTTCTGAGCAGTAGCTTTAAATGCCAGTAGATGCTTCACCTTTCTTATTTTCCCACAATTTGCCACAGCAACAGCAAGCCTCCTAATAGCAGCTGCATGAATCCCAGGGGGTGAAAAATGTGAAGGAGAAAGGTAGGCAATTCATGATGAACATGCATTACAAGCAAGAAATAAACTCTTGATATTGTACGTCACTGAGATTTGAGGGTTGTTGCAACAACATCCAGTCTTCCTGTTGATACAAAATTCGTACAGGAAGTGTGAGGTGTTACCATAACAACACAACAACAACAAATATATATATATATATACACAAAATATATATACATACAAAATACATATATACACAAAATATATTTATACACAAAATATATATATACACAAAATATATATATACACAAAATATATATATATACAAAATATATATATATACATCTCGTTGGTTTCTGGAGCCATGCAGTGGGCAGAAAGGAGACTGTATTGTTGGAAGCTAGACTGATTTTGATTCATACTTTACAAGGATGAAACATTTGCTAAAGCTGTCATCCAAAATAAATTGGAAGAGGAACATGTACCTGATGAGCTTGGAAAACAGAAAGTTAGTAGTGTGTCTTGGTTACTATTGGCTGCATCAGACAAAGACCAGGAGAAAAAGACGTGTTATGCATTGAACTGTGTCCCCCCAAAAATTCATATGTTGAAGTCCTAATCTCCAATTCCTCAGAATGTTACTTTGTTTAGAGGTAGGGCCTTACAGAGGTAATGAAGCTAAAATGAGGTTGGTAGGGTGAGCTCTAATCCAGTATGACTGGTATCCTTATAAAAAGAAGAAATTTGAACATAGAGATCCACTTAGAGGGAAAATTATTTGAAGAGACATAGAGAGAAGACAGCCATCTACAAGCCAGGGAGACAGCCCCATAACAGACCCTTCCCTCACAGCCCTCAGAAGGAACCACCTCCACCAATACCTTGATTTTGGACTTCTAGCACCCAAAAATGGAAAGAAAAAATTCTGTTTTCTAAGCCACCTAGTCAACAGTACTTTGCTACAGCAGCCCTTGCAAACTAATACAAGATAAGAACAAAAAAGAGGCTGGACGCAGTGGCTCATGCCTGTAATCCCAGCACTTTGGGAGGACGAGGCAGGCAGATCACAAGGTCAGGAGTTCGAGACCAGCCTGGCCAGCATGGTGAAACCCTGTCTCTACTAAAAATACAAAAAATTAGACGTGTATGGTGGCGCACGCCTGTAGTCCCAGCTACTTGGGAGGCTGAGGCAGGAGAATCGCTTGAACCCTGCAGACGGAGGTTGCAGTGAGCTGAGATCGCACCACTGCATTCACTCCAGCCTGGGTGACAGAGCAAGACTCCGTCTCAAAAAAAAAAAAAAAACCAGGAACGAACTGGCCACCTTATAAATGAAAATGAAAGGAAATAGAGTCCAGAAATTCCAGAGCTTGTAGCATTGAAAGCAACAACATTTTCTCATCTCCAACAATAAAAGATAAACCTGAAAAAGGCTTTGGGCAGGCCAATTAAATCTTAGCCTTGAAAAGAAAACAAAAAAACTCAGCCTTGAGGCAAGGATTAAGTCAAGCAAATAGATGTCCCACCCATTGTTAAAGCATCTGAACAAATTAAGTGAATCTTTTCAGTTGGACGAGATAAAGAAAAGTGACTAACAGTCTGGTTTTTCCATGAAATCCTGATAGGTGTGTGGTACTCAAAATTAATTGTGAGTATGGTTCCTGGTACATACCATGGCTGATTGGAATTAAATAGATGATAAAAATGACCAAGTTTCACTCTTATTTCATAGCCAAAGAGTCACACTATCTTAGACTAAAAAAGTCTATGATTGTTTAGGAAATAAAATAATCCTCATTCTTCCAACCTCTATGGGTAAAGAGTGGACTGACAGAGTTTTTCAAGACTATAATGGAAAAAGAAGGACCCCAAGAAAGTGAAACCATAAGCCATGGAAAACAATGAACTAGAGAACTGTTTCCAGGGAGTTAAAGAACATGCTCAACTTTTAAGGTAAGGATCCTTGTAATGTCTGTCCCATTAAATCCCAAATTTTTTCTAGAAGTAACTATTGTGTATCCTCCATTCTTCCTTTTTCCAAAACTGTGTGTGTGTGTGTGTGTGTGTGTGTGTGTGTGTGTGTGTGTGTTTATGTGTGTTTAATAGTATATTTAAATATTCTGGCCTTGTTCTGACAATGAATATTTAATATGAGAAGCAGATAATTTGCTTTTTTCCTTCATGGATACCTGAGGCAAGAGAATCAAATAAATACCTAGAGAAAGACACATCACAGGATCCTGGGCTATGATCCTACTGCCATGATTAGATGGGACATTTGTTTGGCCTCCCTAGAGAAAGGCCAGAAGAGAGTGTATTTTCTCAATCAAAAAGAGATTGAACCAAATATTTGTGATGAGAAGAAAAGACTGCAATAAACTTTATTATCATTCACAAATATTTGTTGTCTTTTCCTAGGGGAGGCCACTTCCTTGCTTAGCCATGGAACTTGCTTTAAGCAAAAGGGATACACTTCTAGAAGATGCTTTCGAGGCCAGCTCCTGCTTCATCATGCTCTCTTTTCCTTCTGTCAGAACACCAGCAATGTTCTACATAAAGGCTGCCCTGTCAGCTTGCTCCAGGAGTCCCAGATGTCCCATAATGAACACATAAAGAAATCAGCCCTCAGTACTAGCTACAGTGCAATCCAGCCTATATTGAATGATACAACCATAAATTCCCTCCTCTTTGAAAGATCCAAGCCGATATTCCTTCTGCCTCATAAACATTTGGCTCCTCGTTCTCCTCATCGTACTGGGGCTGAGTTCTAGAGCCTTAAGTTCTAGAATCCAGACTAACAAAGATTACAGATATAAAAAACACTACGCACAGAAATCCAGTCTGAAGATTAGCAATACATTTTGCCAGGAGCTCATAGCTTACCTTGAAGAAATGTTTTAGGTTTGACACCTAAAAGAGGAAGACCCTTGAGAGCAAGAGTCATGATTGCCTTCTACAAAGCTATATCCCAGTACCCAGTACTGTGCCTAGCACATAGCTGATGCTCAGTGAAAGAAAAAATATTTTAATCTATTAAATAAATTTAAAAAAT